>NW_026067911.1:687010-874022 GCF_014885135.2 Alexandromys fortis
TCCCCCTCCCTCATCAGCCCAAAGAGCAATCAGGGTTCCCTACCCTGTGGGAAGTCCAAGGACCTCCCACCTCCTTCTAGGTCTAGTAAGGTGAGCATCCAAGCAGCCTAGGCTCCCACAAAGCCAGTACATGCAGTAGGATCAAAACCCAGTGCCATTGTTCTTGACTTCTCAGCAGTCCTCATTGTTCGCTATGTTCAGTGAGTCCGGTTTTATCCCATGCTTTTTCAGGCCCAGTCCAGGTAGACTTGGTGAGTTCCCGATAGAACATTCCCATTGTCTCAGTGTGTGGGTGCACCCCTCGCGGTCCTGAGTTCCTTGGATTGACTTTATGATCCCTTGCACTATTTGAGAGATGCTTTATTTTCAAGGTTCAAGTGTTGGTGCAATAACAAGACACAGCAACTATGTTTATTAAAATTAAATATAATCATTCAATTGTTTAGTCGAAATGCACTATTTTGAATGCTTATAAACAACAGGTAGTTGGTGATCAGTCTACTGGACAGTGTAGATAAAACGTGTTCCTATTATCAAAGAAGATTCCATTGGAGAGAGCCTGGCATGTATTCATGTGGGAAATAATAGCAATAAAGAGAGTCTACTTCTGTGGAAAATGATGAAGGTATATAAGACTTGACATTTTGGGTAGGGGATAGAGCTCAGTTGGTATAGGATTGTCTTTTAAGCATAAAGAGCTGACTTTGAGCCCCAGAACCCTTGAGATAAAGTCAGACATGATGATACACACTGTGATCTCAGTGCTGAGAAGACAGGTCTCCACCTAGACTAGTTAGACAATTCCAGATAAGGGAAAGACACGCTCCAAATTAATAATAATGATGATGATGATGATGGTGGTGGGGTGGTGGTGATGATGATGATGATGGTGGGGTGGTGGTGATGATATGATGATGGTGATGGGGTGGTGGTGATGATGATGATGATGGTGGTGGGGTGGTGATGATGATGATGGTGGTGGTGATGATGATGATGATGGTGGTGGTCGGGTGATGGTGATGATGATGATGGTGATGGTGATGGGGTGGTGGTGATGATGATGGTGGGGTGGTGGTGATGATGATGATGATGGTGGGGTGGTGGTGATGATATGATGATGGTGATGGGGTGGTGGTAATGATGATGATGATGGTGGTGGGGTGGTGATGATGATGATGGTGGTGGTGATGATGATGGTGGTAGTGGTGGTGATAGTGATGATATGGTGGTAGTGGTAATGGTGATGATGATGATAACTGAATGATACCCAAGGAATAATACTGGAAGTCGCCCTCTTTTCTTGGCATGCATGTGTATTTGCACACACAGTAACATATATGTTATAGAGGCCCCAAAATGCGAGCCTATTCCACCTTGTCTGAAGGTCACAGAGTTTTAGTTTATTTTGCTTTCTCCAACTTGTTGACAAGAAGTGTGGCTACACACTCTGACCTGGGGTGTGGTTGCTTGGTGTTTGGGAAATTAAGATAGTCTATAGAGGTGTATCCTCTCCACTCTGACCAAAGATCAGAGAATTCAAGCATACTTCTGCTCCTTCTTTTGAAATAGGTTTGACCTAGGGAGTGTCTGCCTGCAGGATACTTGGTCTAGGGTATGTTCACTGCCACAGCATGAAATACTTTTCTCAAGAATTAATGGCTCGATGTTTCAAGTCTTGGTGCAAGTTGACTGTTCGGGTTGTCCTTTGTGTCAAGTTAAAGCAGTCTTTTGCCTTCTTCCTGCTTTTCTATTGGGGTATAAAAGTATATGAAAAATAAATTTGGATAAACTCAGAAGTCAGACAAAGAATTCAGCATTCAGTGTTCACTGAGTCGCCTTTCCATTACTATCCTGTGTCTGTGATTCTTATCTCTGTTCTTCCTACTTAATGTTGTGTAATCCTCAAGCTCCTACCTTGCGATAAATGAACCCACCACGGCTAGGATGGTGGCAGAAGTCACCCCAAAAGGATAATCTGAGAATATGTTTACCTACACACAGACACACACAGACAGATAGACAAAGAGAGAGAAGGGGGAGAGAGAGAGAGAGAGAGAGAGAGAGAGAGAGAGAGAGAGAGAGAGAATGATTTTACATTTTGAAGACTTCATTGCAAAGGAAGATCTTTAGCAAAAGAAAATCTCGTGGCAAATACATATTTAAATAGTAGTATCTAATTGCCCATGATTTCAAATGTGATAGGTACAACGCTAATCCCATTAAAATTTTAGATTCACCGAAGTGGGTGATGCTCCATTACTGTTTGTGGAACAGAGACATGGTATGAGTGAGGTCGGCACTGCATGCATCTCATAAGCAAGTTAGATCCCAACAGTGGCTGAGTGTGCGTCACATCCTGGCTGTGTAACCATGATTCCATGTGAGACAATTTCACAGCACTACTAGGAGAACCTTTTGAGAGGACATGGCTGGTTGGAAATGGAGACATCGAAAGATTGGTCTTCAAATGCAGGAAAGGCTGAGAATCCAGCGATGCTCCCCTCTCCATGTCGTCTCTGTGTGTGGACGTGGATGTCTGCCAAGCAGTAATCATCCACACAATCCATACTGCCCACCAGTCACAAGCTAGTGTGTTGACATCCATGTGCATGCATTTATGACAGCAGCAGTCAGACTCCCAGCCAATGAGACTGAAGGGCGGGGCTTTGAGCTGGACAAAGACAAATGCTGTATAATTCTGCTGGTAAAACTTCCTGCCTCAACCACAATTAAAGGAGAAACACATTGGTTATGAGTAAAACCCAAATGGGCTAAATGTGATGTTTTCTGGAGCTTTTCCAGTTTGTAAAGTAGGTTTTAAAGTTCTACAGATGTTATGAGGAAATCCTGGGGCCAGGACTTCATGTTTGACTTAAAGACCAGAAAGCAAATTCCTGTTACCTTATCTGTGTGCAGAAGGTGCGAGCAGAAACAGGAGTGCTCCCTTGGTGCCTTTCCGAATGGTGTTTTATTACCCATCCATCTCAGCGAACTACACGAAGGATGATCACGGCCAGCAGAAAGGACCACATCCTTACTACCATGTCACAGCCTGAGCGTGGTCTTCTTGTCTGTGTGAAGGCTGAGCTTCCATGAATAAGCAAGTACTTAGGAGGTGCTAACTTCTATGTTTGCATGGTTTAAATAAAGAAAAACAATGTTAAAAACAATTAAATTTGCATTATTAATGATGTCCTTTAGTTCTCAAGCAGAACTAATTCTAATGTTCAATTCATTTTCTAATTTCTAATAAGTGATTTTAAAGGGATTAAGTATGAGTTCATGGTTTTTAAAAATAAAAATATGACTAATATTTTAAGTTTAGTTTAAAATTACTTCCCATATTATGCTATTTGAGCACAACATTAAATTATTATATTTATTATCACTATTATTGGATCTGTTGAAGTGTTACCTTAATAAATTGGCTTTTAATGTACTACAGTAATAAGTGACCATATCTGAAGTTTCCCTTTAGATCCCTAAGAACTATACCCCTGCATTTGCTTTCTCTATGTCCGTCTTAAACTTTTGAAACAGTAACAGAAAGTTGTTACATTTTCAGTACTTGAACCAATGTTCACTTTCTTGCGGGACTGCTGTGTTTGGAGTGTGGTTGCTTGCCTTTTTTCCCTGCTTGAATTATCATTTCTAAGTTTGAAAAACAGCTTCAGAAATCTCAGACATTTTAGATCATAACCCAGCACCCCGCGGAACCTGCCCGAATTGGGACTTGAACCCCAGGACTCTCTTTTTAGGAATTAGCAATGATCTAAGATGTTGGCTTGTTTCTTAGGTCCATCTCAGACACACTAAATCTTGGTTTAGTAAAAGTGTCAACCATTTGAGAAGCAGATGGCTACCTCCTTTTGCATAGGATCCTACTCGTTTCAATGCAATCCATAAACTGCAGTAACAAACGCACAGGTACTGTGTTTAATGGAGTATTATGAAACTGGCAAGGAGAACACCTTTGGGATGATGGAGAAAGCAAGGGATTGAAGGAGCATTATAGGGCCACACAGCTTAGGGAGCCACTGCTCCAGGTGGCCTGACCTAAGACAATCTCTTACTCCTGTTAATTCTAGTGCAGTGCACACTTCCCAGGGGACAGTCAGGTGTTCAAACAAGAATCAAATATTGTTGAGGCCTATTGACTCTTGTTCTAACTGGGGTATGGGTGGTTGGAACATTGACAAGGAGCAAATATTTGCCGAAGAATCGTGAGTAAACTCAGCTGGACATAACTCGGGTATGCAAATGATAGAAAATATGAAACACAAAGAAAAGAGTTTCTTACATTTTGCTTCTTTATAATTAAAAAAAAAAAAACAAGTGATAAAGCCTCTGGGGGAGGCAAGCCTTATGAGAAAACAGCGCTTTTCCCAGCATCGTGTCAATCACTCGGGGCTCCTGCATAGGAAGTGGGACCTTGATAATCCTTGCTAAGAATAAGAAGAAAGAAACATGCTTGCCCACAGCAACCTCGAGCCAGACAAATGAAAACCAGGACTATGCCCTGAGAGTTTTAGGTAATCCAGGCTCATAATTTGATTTGAGAAAGAGCTACTCCAGGCTACTTTGTAATTTTGGCAGCATTCAGTGGGCTGGCTTCCGCTCGCCTAGGCGAGTTCTACTTCACTGCCCTTTCTGCCAAAGCTCCTGCTGATGAGAGGGCGGAAACAGTAACTGCAAATGAAGCAATTAGCAGGTGAGGAACGCTAGCACTGTTTAAGGCTAACATATGATCTTTATTGGTGCGTATTAAGTAGGTGTCTAGAGCTTGGGGACAAAGGAAAATATCGCGAGCCACAAAAAAGAAGAGTGCGGCAGGCAACCAAAAGAATATGGGGAGCTTTTAAAAGCAACTTAATCTATTTGATATTCTATAAATCTGATCCCAAGGCTAGTTTACACAATGCTATTAAGCCCCCGGATCACTTATATTGCAGTATACCACAATATCCCGCAGGAGGTGAGTTCTTACAGCGTTCTCTACCCTTATGAGCTAACTTGAAAAATGTTTTCCCCATGGTTGTTGTTTTGAGTTTGGGTTAAACCCACCAGCAGGGGGAGTCAAGGAGAACAGCAAACCTTGGCAGAATCCAGACTCTTCAGGACCCAGCTACAGAGCTGAATGCACCCTTAGAGGGTAAGAAACCTAACAGGCAAAGGGACCTGGGCAGAAAAGCTCTGAAGGGTTTGGAATCTTAGTATATGGTGTTGAGTGGGCAAAATGTAGTCTACAGTTTCTGCCCTGCAGAGTGACTGTCCAATTGGCTCTGCAAGCTTGTCTGAAAACAGATAACAAACTGTCCTGAAAGCCGTCATTTTTGCGCTCGGAACACAGTCTTGCTTTCCTTGCTCTTACCTTGTTTGGAGTAGGTGGGTACTTAAGCAAGGTGCGCAAGAATGCCATGCTAGGAGCAGGCCCAAGGAGATTCCCTGCACCTGATTCTGGCGTAGAGCTTTGCCCTCAAACAACTGTCCAATTACAACTCGGTTGGCCATTTCCGCTCCCTCAGCGGGACATAGTTCCCAACATGCTTTGTGGTCAGCTCACTAGATAGAATCACGAAAAGCTGCAAAGAGAATTATATGTTTAGGCTTTGCTTTTAGAGTGGTGGGGGGCCCGTGGCTAGGGGGCCAAGCACACTTCTGTTAAGGTAAAGTTTGGGGGCCCTGGAGGGGGGAGGCAGTTGATGTGCCACAGAGTGGCTACTGATGTTGGGATGCTCAGCCTTCATCCTTGGTAAAGTACAGTCTCGTTGACAGGTTAGTTTTAGTGTTCACTGTGTTTATTCACACCTATTTTCCTATTTTCTTCATGTCTGTCCTTCTATCTCTTAGCAACCACTTAAGGCCAAGCGGAGAATCAAAAAAAAAAAAAAATGAGCACTGATATTGAAGAAAATGTTTGCTTCCCTCTTGGAAGTAACGACATGCTTGGACAGGACAGACCAAACACTGTGTGTGCTGGTGATCAGACTCTGAAGTGTCACCCCGGGGGTGGTGGGTGGGGAGGACATAATTCACCTTGAAAAACAGGGGAAGGTAACAGCCAAGTGCACACGGCGGTGGTCAGTGCTCTAGTATCTTTCAGAAATGTCGGTAAATATAGGAAAATCCGCATCCTTTAGTGTTTTGAAAAACCACACCTTATATGCTCAAAATCGTTTTTATTTTATGGGTCAACTGCACAACCATGAAGTCTCATCATCTCCCCAGTGATGATATAAGGAAACATTAGAATTCTCAAATGACAGATCCCAGGCAAGAATTTCCTAACGTGGAATTTCCACCTCTGTCCCCTCCCCTTGCTGTCGTCATCTCCATGATCACCTGTACCTCCAAGCTAGTCACGGCCCTTCCCACCCTCAGGCTCCTAAGTGGGGTCCTTCTCATTAGCCTTGCGGTCTCATGGCTGAGGTGGCGTCATGGTCTTGCAGACAAGGAGAGTGGAAAATCCAGTGGCTTCCCGGTGTCTAGCCAGCCTTACTCAGAAATTGTCTCCACTTGTTATCAAATTCAAGATACAAATGCAAGAAACTGGAATTTGTTTCATTAATTACTAAGCTTTTGGGAAATACTAGACTCCCATTAACAATTCTTCACACACTCCTGGCACTTTGGAAATATAGCAACTGGCAAAATAGGACATGAAGAACACCATCCACCCTGTCCCTCTCCTTTTTTTACATGCTTTCCGGTGGTATCAGGCCACAAAATAAAGTAACAAGCAACCCGGGATAGACAGACAGCCTGGTGACCCTGACTACTCCATCCTGTAAGCAGGGCTTTGAAAGCAGGGAGGCTTGTTCTTTCTTATGAATGCCTGCCTTAGTTTGTCTAGCCAGCTTTCCTTGCCTTACATTATCCCAACAACCTTTTGCCTCTGAACTTTTATCTTTCTCTATTTCTGTAAGCCTTTCTTTACTTCTTACTCCATGGGCTTGCTATGTAGCTGGGTGGCTGGCCCCTGAAGTCCCCCTCTCCTCCTTTTTTCACTCCTCAATCCTCCTTCCCAGATTTTTTCTCCAATTTATTTTCTCTGCCTGCCAGTCCCACCCATCATTTCTCCTGCCTCACTATTGGCCATTCTGTTCTTTATTAGACCAATCAGGTGTTTTGGACAGGCAAAGCAGCACAGCTTCACAGAGTTAAACAAATGCAACATAAAAAATGCAACACATCTTTGCATCATTAAACAAATATTTCACAGCATAAACAAATGTAACACATCTTAAAATAATACTCCACAACAATGGACTAAAACAGTAAAAAAAAAAAAGTAACCATTGTAGGCTTTTTCTAATAAAGGGAGACATCATTTTTACTTGATTGGGAATGTTACCAGAGATACCCATAGTCCTCCTCCAACAGTGTCCGTCCTGGATGCTTTTGATCCTTGCTTCCCCTCTGGAGGGCAGCTTTCAGCCTCTTTGGGTGTCACCTGAAAGATACCAAAGTGAATCTCCTTAGACTCAACAGCAAGCATAAAAGACCGTCGATGCCTCTCTGCTGCCTGCAGTCATTGCATATGACACCATTTGCATCACCTGCAAGAAATGTTGGGTGTTCTGCTTCCAAATGCCTTCAGAACTCCAAACAAATCTTGTCTCCTACTCTGTCCACACAATCAACAATAAGACATGCTTCCTGCTGTTTAGGTGGCGACTCAAGAACATGTTTCAGATTCACAACCCCAGCCTTTTCTGACTGATAGAACGTGGTTTTGATAGTGCACCATTGACATAGCACAGTTCGGTGTAAGAGCCCCACACTGGCCGATTGAGCCCTGTATTTACTATAAGGCTTTGGTGGCGAACTGGTCTGATAGGGATAGGAAAACATCTCCCTTCAGAGCAGCAATCCCCACCAGAGATTCAGGTCTATGTCTTACTGAGCAAGTTGCCCTGGTCTAACTTGTAAAGGTAGTTTCAGATGGTGGATGGAGGTCACATTTTGAGATATGTGTCTGTGCCGTCATTGGCTTCTCAGAGACTCTGGGTTGGAGTCTATATGCATGAGCCCTGCCCATCCTTTCTGGAACGGAGGCAAAGTATACACACCCCAACTGCCTTATAAAAAAAGTACCTCTAATCACATAAGGCTTCTATAATGTGGCTTTTTAAAATTAAGTGACCCCCGGGATATTAATTTGGTGGTAACAACTCCCAAAGGATGTGGCACTGGCAGACACTTCAAGAGCAGGGAGGACTGTATTAGATGTGACGCTCATTTCGTCTGAGCATATGGAAAGCAAGAATCGTCATGAGAGCACTGTACATGCTATATTGTTCCTAAACCTGTCATAAACAAGAGTCTCTTAAAAAGTAGCCAATTAATAAATGTGCATTGAATTACAGTGTTTAAATATTCCATAATATGGGACTCTTCCCCTTCGCCTACATATTCCCACTCCTTCGGGGGCCTCATGGTTATTCAAGTTGTTATAACATTTTCCACTGTGTGGCTCATCTCAGTTTTGTTGTTGTTGATTGAGTTATTTGGTTGGTCTGCTGCCTTAAGAGAAAAAAAGAAAGAAAAAAAAAAGAAAAAATCTGTAAGCTATAAAATGAATCTTCTTTCTTCCTTTGTCTAGGCATTAGAGTCTGGCTTGGGACTAGAACCCCACCCCAAACCTCCCACCAAGAGTCTGCTGTATTTCTATAGGCTCTTACATGCTCAGCGCTACCTCTTTTGAAACGATGCCCAAACCCAGCCGTGTTTACATAAGTAAAAGGGAGTTTTACTTTTATGCTGTAACTTCTGCATGAAGCAGAGAGTTTTTCTAGTCGCACCTTATACTTTGTTCATAGCTAAACTTCTATTTTTCTAATGTGATGGTTTTATCCAGCTCTGACAACAGATTTCTTTAGGAGATTACATACCCGGAATGAACTTTTTTTTTCTGCTAAGAATTATGGCACACCTGGAAGACCTAAATCATTTTTATCTGTGTTTTAGAAGCTTTTCATACTGAGATTGCTTATGTTGCTTATCTTGAACTGGACCTGTATCCTGAGGAGAGCTTAAGAGTCAGGTGTGTACGTGTGTGTGTCTGTTTGCATGTACACACGTGTGTGCATACAGGGATCATAAAATAAATATATCCAAGGTGCATTTCTTTCTCATCAGTCAAGTGTCACGGAACACTATCTCCCAGACTGCCTCACTGCATATGAGAACGTGCCTGTGTGATTTCCTCAGACTGCTTGTACTGGTTCTCAGGCTGAGCCCCATTAATATTTGACATGGTCCCCAACTGGTTTAAGGAGGCACTGTATCTTTGGCAAGTGTTTGGTACTATATATACTTTGTCAAGGGAAAAAAGAAAACTCGTAGGGGCTTTTTTCTCTCCTAAAAATGTGTTTGATGATTACATGATGCATGTTGAGAACATCTCATCATAGCATCAACTGAGTTTAAAACAAACAAACAAACAAACAAATCACCCAGAGAGTTTGCTCTTAAGTTTGTAGACCAATATATTTCCCGGCAGTTGTCAAACTGTTGATGCAGCTTCTCAGGCACACCTGAACTATAAAGAGAGTTGCATTATCAATTGCCAAGGCTGTCACGAAGGTGTGCTGACACATTAGAGTCGTGCACTTTAGGAATTAGTTACATGAAATTAAGAAAAAAAACCCTTCATTTTTTTTTCTGTGGCGTTAGAGCTCCTGGTTTTGCCGGGAAACCCAAATCTGTTGTTTTCCTAACAGGAGTCTGGCTCTGCGGCCAGCACATGCTCTCGGCCCCTCCCCTTCGGCTCGGTTAGACCAAGGTTTGCCAAACTGGTTTTGTTTATTCTTGTTAAACAAGCCGAATTTCTGCTCTTGGTTGTCTCTGCTACAGAGTCAGCAATTTAAAGGCCAAAGTTCCCATAGCGACAGAGGACATGGGTATACACATTTATTTTGTTTGGATAAAATCCCTGAGAGATTAAGAGAAGGATTAGGAAAAATCATGGATAAGTCAGAACACTTATTTTGATGACTTTTAGGTGACCCAAGGATGGTAGTGTGATATCACAAATGATCTTTAATAAGGGGCACAGAAAAACAAGATGCAAATGCATTAAAATATATTGGTGGTTAAATTAACATATAAATCAGTTAATTTCCCAAATTACTATTTTCTGTTACAATGGTTTAATTTTACACAAATGTTACTAAATTCTGTCCCAGGTGTAGATAAGGTCATTCTGTTTCTTGAAGAAGTTCAAATTTCCTGATAAGCCGACGTCAAACCAAGAAACAAGCAGAATTAGTAGACGGTCTAATGAATGACGGGGAAGGTTGTAGCTGCCTCGCCCCCTGGTTCCCACACACTCTAGTTACCTCATTACCTGCCCTGGGAATTTGGAGGCCAATTGGGCTGAAGAGCTTGGGTCAGGTGACCAAAACATCAAGCTGTGTCTGAAACCCTACCTGCCAGATGGGGTTTCAGCGGGGCCTCTGGGTAGCGGACTCCGGCAGGGCTGCTGTGCAATTTTCGTATTTGATTTCACCTTTGCTTTCAGGCTCAGCTTTTGGTTCCACGGGCTGACTGCCGAAGCAAGCTCGTTGATGTGGGTTTTCTGTGCAGGTGCGTGGGCTGAATTATTTCCTGTACTACATGCTGCACCCCGTTATGCAATAACTAAAAAAACAAACCAAAACAAAAACCGCTCCTTTGCTCCAGGCTGCTTTTCGTTCGCAGAGGGGGATTCTAACTTGTACTTTTCCTTTTATCTTGCTTGGTTGGTGGCAAATAACTTTGGGGGGGGTTGATTTGTAGTTTAAATATATATAATACACATTATATATATGTATATATGTACCTATATATTTAATGTCTAAATGGTTTGTGGGCCGCTGGACACACCTCCCCGGTGTGGGGCTAAGACTGTGCTCGGCACAGAGGGATGGAATCTGTAACTCTAGAGCCTTGCTAAGGTTTCACAGGACAAGGATAGTGATGACAACAACCGCTTGTTTTGTGCAGATGCAGAAAGGCACCTTTTTTTTTTTTTTTAAACAAGTGCTGGAAGCTACAGGAAGTTCAGTCTTAAGGGACAGGTGAGTGAGCTGGGTTGCAAGAAATAAAGTAAAGCATCCTTAAGGCTGCAGGACCACAGACAGAACCCCAGTCAGGACACCTCTGTCCCTGTCCTTGCTTCTGTGTAGGCTGACATGTGTCTTGATTGTTATGATAGGCGCTGGGAACGCTGGTGCTAAGAGTGTCTTCCTAGATCTCTTGAGAGAGTAGATCCCATCAGAGAGGTGGATCCCGTTGGGAAGCCTCCTTGAGGAGTTGCCATCAGGTGCTCAGGGATGCCACCAGAGAACAACTCTCCAGAGAAAGAGGAAAGTCAGTGTGGGCTGCTTTTGTTAAAAACCATGCCAAGGAAAACAAACCGGCCTTCTTTGTAGATGCAAGGACTCCATGTCAGATACAACTAACATTCGCAGGCACTAATGATGATACCACAGGGCAGGCACACAAAGATGAGGACGGTGGGGTGTTGGTAGGATAGTAGGTCCCTGTTTACCCAATACTGCGAGAGTGGCTCCACCACATCCACGCTCATCCTTATGGACCAGAGAGGACCAAGCTAGTCTCCCTCGTTACAGATGAACGTGCTAAGATTCAGAAAAGTCAAACGATGTGCTCAGGAACATGCACCTATTCTTTGAGGGTCACGGCAATCGGATTCCACTCCGGTCTGATTGAATCTGTGACCTCTGTTCTCAACAGTCCCCACTATTAGCTAGAGGCAGAACAAGGATAGAACTTTTTCTCGATCTTTAAAGAATAAATTAGATGGATAAATAGTTGACACTGTGTGTATTACCACGGCTAAGGAAACTATTCTTGGAGAGGGAAAGCTTCAGGGAAGAAAAGGTTGGGGCTGGAACCTTCCCCGGGAGCCTGCATCTGTTCTAAGGCAGCGGAGAGTGAGTGGGAGACGCATGCTCCATAGTCTCGCTCCCTGCAAGAAATCCCAAGGAAATAACTGATCTCCAGTTTTATTCTGTACAATGATCATAGAAAGTGCTGTGTAAGTCAGAGCGAACTCCCATCCCGACAGGGGCCTGCCAAATAGAGCAACTAGGTGCTCACATATTTTCCAGTACAAGTGTTTCATTATTAATTCATGGCCCAGGTCTTCGGCACATGCTGTTACTAATATTAGGTTTCAAAAGAGAATAATGAACGGAGGCACTGGTCTAAATGTCTTAACATTTTTTAAACAATGTTTGCGGTGCTAAATTCTATTTCTGGCCTAATTGGGGTCTTTACATAAACAAGAGGAGAGTTACTGTGTGTTGGGGAGGCGTAATTGTCCTTTAGAGTAGGGACAGAAAAGGTACCAGTGGTTCCCAGCGGGGAGCCGGTGCCGAGAATGTAGGTGGGGATTTCTTCCCGTTGGTTCTCAGTGTGTTAGTTTATCAGACTAGAGAAAGAGAGATCTCCTGAGTGAGTTCAACCAGAAAGCTTTGCTCTGAAAGAAGAGGCCTTGTCCTGGTGGGGAGTCATCGAAACAGGGCCGCTTCCTGGTTGGGCCCTGAGACGCCCTATGTAAGAAACCCACGGTGCTTAAACTTTATGTTTTAATGCTCTAACTTTAATTCCACTTAAAAAACACCACTGAGTCCATTAATAGTGGATTATGATATTGAGTTGGGCCTAGTTTATATTTCTCCTTATTCCAGGGCAGTTGTAAATACAAGTTTTAGTTAGTTCGAGAGGAAAGATGTGGAAACAGTGCCCGGGACCCTGAAAGTTATCCCAGGGTTCAGCTGCCAGAGGCTTCTTTCCAAATGGTCAGGGAGGGGTGAGTAAACCAGTTAAGAGATTCTGCTAGACACCTGTCTTTCCTCACCACTCTTTTCTCTCTGTAGAGCTTATTGGTGGTGAATATTTGAAGAGATAAGAAAATGGGCACACTGTGTGTGTGTGTGTGTGTGTGTGTGTGTGTGTGTAAGAAAGAACACTAAACCTTTTCTACCTGTAGATTCCCATGGTGCTCTGCCTAGCATGGCATTAGCTATTCGTTACATTTAGTTGCATTTGAATAAAAGAAAAAAACACTGACTTTAAAGAACAACGTGTTTGCTGTTTACCGAGGGGAGGCACTGCAAGGTAGGGACTTAAAAGGGGATGAGAGGACCTGTTCCCACACCTCCCAGGGATCTAGAGTATTGCCCAAAGGCAAGGAAACACAGAAACGACCATTTGTAAGCAGATAAAAGTGAGGCTGAGAACCCCAGATTCCTGTTTTTCATTTTTAAATGCGTCAACCAGCTAGGTGGGTGGAGGTGCTGGAGAGATGGCTCAGTGGTAAAGAACACTGGCTGTTCATCCAAAGGACCTGGGTTCAATTCTCCATCTCCAAGAGATCCCACACTCGTAAAAGCAGGCAGAGTACCAATGCACACAGAATAAGAAATAAATAAGCCATTTCTAACAATGTAACAATGTAAGAACTGGGCTGAGTCTGTAAGCCCAGTGTTAGAGAATGGCCCAACATACAAAAGAACCAGGGCTTAACCCTTGGCACACAGGCACACATGCACGCACAGACACACAAATGTGTCAAGGAGAAGGAGATTTGCATTCATGGCATTCAGACCCAAACTGAAGTCATCATAAATGACTGTATATAAAGCTGACTGAGCTATTTAAAACTAAAGGCGGGTTAATGGTGTTCGGCGGAACCCAGCTGACGACGTTGATTGATGCTGGCTTTCTGATAGACACTGGCCTTCTGCTGCTGGCGGGCCTCCCAGGGTTCCTGCTCAATTCTGGGGTTCTACTGATGTGGCAGTAAGTTCTGCAATATGAGGTTTAATCAAACTCGGGCTCTGCTCACTTAGCGTCTCATAACAACACAACAACACGTGGGTCTTGCATGGTCCAATCACACGACAGCTATGGCTGTGCTCCCAGCTGTCTTACTGAGAGGGGTCATTTCCCAGAGGGACAGATGCTAACGTTTCCACAGTAAACACAGTGACAGGCTTCTGAAAGCACCACCCCAGAAAATATCTTTGGGTTGCTTTTGTGACAGCAACCCACTTTGTCCTGGCATCCTATCTCATCTTGGCCAAGGCATGATGCCTCCGCTAGCCAGGAAGCGAGCGTGTTCTCAAGGCTGACCAATCAGCCTCTCTTCTGGGGAGTTTGAGGGATTGGTTGTTGACTCCATAGGCGTGTGAGCAGACGTGAAAATAAGACAGTTTTTATCATCCCTTCGAAGTATGGCAGCCACAGTGGGCCAGATCTGTGTGACGTATGACTCCTGTGTTAGTCGTCCGCTGACAGAGCCAAGTCATTCGATTATACAACTCTAAATTCCCATCACCAGTTACCTTCTTTTTGGAAATCAATAGGGGTCACTAATAACAATTTCAGCATAACTATTTGATGATTGGGTCAGTGTGTTATACTGGAAAAAAGCTGCTTCCTCCCCCAGATTGGAAGCCCTTTCATCAGGGCCTCTGGGGGACTCAAGCAGCTCCCATGCACCCCCACCCCGAGTCCTCCCACCACCAGCTAACTACTGCAAGACTGAAATCTCACAGGACACGTGCCTAAAAACACAAGCCCGTTTCCTTACCTAATTCTTCCATTGCCTTCCTCCCCGTCCACTGTTGTCTTCGGTTAGTAAGTTGCCATATTGGCTACAAATATTAAGATACTGTTCAAAAATGTGCACTAATGTCTGGAGCAAGGGGAAACAGTTAGAAGGCCATTCAGTGACTCTGCAGATCGTGAGGACTCGAGTCGTGTGTGCACCGGAAATTCGCCAGCTGCCTCAGCCCATGGCTCATGAACTTCGCAGGGCAGGAGTCACCGTTCCCCTCCGATCTCCTCGGACACATCTGGGAGGGCCACATCACCAGCCTTTGCAGAATGAAGGATTAATTTTATTGTGCTTTCGGCTCAGCAGATCTGGTGACATAACATCATGCCACGAAGGAGGATTACTCACCAGTTTCTGGAAGCTTCAATTTTAGAAATGAACTCCATTTAACGCTGTGTGTTGGAACTAACAACTTCCCCTCTCCCCGCTTCTGCTCTCCAATCACCCAAACAGCAAATATTCCTTAATGCAAAAGCCAGCTCTCTTGGGACCAGATGGGGATAATTTGCCTTCAGGATGAAACTTTGGCTATTCCTCCAAAGTAAAGGTTTTATTATACTTCTTTGATTATTAGAAACAGATGTGTCATGTTTATGATACAGCTTCAAGACACTCCCCCCGCCCCCCGCCACACGCACACACATGGATTTATGGAAAGCAATCTGCGTAGGGTGAAATAATATAGCATTTGTGAGTCATTTCTGAAGGAAAAAGAAGTAAAAAGCAAGCAAACAGGAAAATGCCACAGTCTTCAAGACAAACAGGGAACAAGAGGTTTAGAAGTGTGTTTTCACCTGTGTGTTCTGCAGGAAGAGGGAGGAAAGACAAGCTGATGTCAAAAGGGTAACAGTGTCTGACGTGGGAAGACCTCCAAACTGCCACCAGCGATTCCACTTCTCCCTGTTCATCCAGCATGGCTCAGGAACTGTCCCTGCCCCTCCTTACCCTCCTTCCTAGCAGCACACCTTAAAACCACTCCTTCCTTCCTGTAGTGAGCTTACTTTGTCCCTGCGTCATTTCTGTTTGCTGCTGGTGAGGCAACTGCTGGCCTCCTGTCACTTGGCTGGCTGACTTAAAGCCTGTGAAGGCTGCAGTGTGGGGGTAAGGTCGGCACCAGGACAGGCACGAGCATGCAGCGGCTGAACGCTGTTGACTGGATACTGAGGCAATGTGGTATGTTGGATTTGGAGTTTGGTGCATTTAATTGCTCTGACAGCTGCACAGGATAGGGGATTGGAGACTCCTACATTGAAACCCTGCCGTGGGGCTAGGGAGATGGTTCAGTTTGGAAAGCGCCTCTTTTGTAGCATGAAGACACCAGTTTTATCCGACGATCCCCTTCCCCACCAGCACACACAGAAAATGCTGTCTAGTGCGTACCCTGGCAGTTTCCCTGCTGGAGAGTGGAGACGAGCAAAGCTGTGGGGCGCTGGCCTGTCAGGCTAGCTAGCTGTAAATTCCAGGCCAGTGAGAGACCTATTTCAGAAAAGGTAGCTGGCAACCGAGGAGCAGTTGTCCTTGTGCCCCCCCCCCCCACAAATGCACCCCAACACACAAAAATGAATTAAAAGAAACAACTTTGAAAATCTGTTTTGCCATTTATATGCATGCAGAAAGGTATAACCAATATTCATACTTTATGGCATATTGCCATAATATATATTATCGGCTTCCAAAACCCTACTCTGTATCACTTGCATATCTAAAGATAAATATTCTGAAACAACTATTTAAAATAGTATCCTAGCAGGTCATGATAGTGTGTGGCTATAAAGACTGATGTAGGATTATCTAAAGTTCAAGGCCAGCCTGGGCCACAAAGTGAGACCCTATTTCAAATTTAAAAAAAAAAAAAAGAGGAAAAGAAAAGGAAAGGAAAGGAAAGGAAAGGAAAGGAAAGGAAAGAAGGAAAAAGAAATTTATTCTAACCATATTCTTTGTATCTAGAGCTTTCCTGGGTAGCAGGGAGATAGACCATGTCCATTTTAAACTCTGGTTTAGTCCACACGTGCAGCAGCCAGTAACATATAATGGTCTCCTTATTCTGTTGTGATTGACAGCCAGACCCTGCAGTAATTTGCATCTGATCAGATAGCAGGTTTTCTCCCACAGCCTTGAAGTCCAACCCTCTCTGCCCTTATTGTGACATCATTTTCCCTTTGACCCTTTGGAAAAACTGAATCTCACATCATCTTAAAGTTTCTCCTTGCTCCTCCGTGGATGAAGACAATAAGTAATTGTCTCTATGCTATGACCACAGCGGAGCTCACTTTTGCAGAACTGATCCTAATTGAAATTATAATCAAACATTACTGGAATATTTTAGAGACTAACCTAGAGACCCGGCCTTTGTGTCTTTTGAAGTTCTGGTAAAATGGCGTACTTTTCCTTGTGCTTGCTTTTCTTTACTTTATAAAGTGGGAGAGAGCCAGGCAAAGAGGAATAGAGAGATAGAGCGCACTCTTGCACACCCCTCCCTCCCATCTTTTCCTGTAGCACACTCTTGCACACCTTCCCTCCTGTCCTTCCCTGCAGCACACTCTAGCACACCCCTCCCTCCCTCCTGTGGAACACTCTAGCACACCCTTCCTTCCCTCCTGTAACACACTCTTGCACACCCCTCCCTCTCTCCCTCCCTCCTTCCCTCCCTCCCTCCCTCCCATAGCACACTCTTGCACACCCTCCCTCCCGTCTTTTTCTGCAGCAGACAGTGATCCTGCAGCCTGGCTGGTTCCTGGGGTTATGCTCAGAAAGTCCTTTTCCCCTGTGCTATTTAAAGTGGCAAGACGAGTGCAGTTGAAAACACACCCTGAGGGAAACTCTCTCCCCTGGATCAGGCTGGGCTCTTTTCATCTCCGCCTCAAGGTGGCCTGTGCCCAATTTAATGTATCATTTAGTTCACCATTAGTAGAAAAAGCCTCCCCAGGCTTGCTCACAATGGCCATAGGTCTCTACAAAACAAAGATAGAGAGGGACAGTTAGCAGCTCTAACTTCCCTGTTTAGAAACCCTTCTTCAGGTAAATGGCACACAAGGACCCGGAGCCAAATGGCGAGGTCGAGGAGGGCAAGCTTTAAATGACAGAGAGGTTCTTTCGTGAGAACCTTTAGATGTTGTTGCCCAGGAGATGGGGAGAGCTGGGTGTAGAGCTGGGTGGGAAGGAATCATGGCATGTGTAAGGAAGGAAGATGGTCTGCAATGGGCTGGACCAGGGTTTGGGGCATGGTATCAGCTAATCTTCACAGGCCATAGGAGGCATACAGTAACAGACAGACACACCTAGAGGGTGAGGGATTTCTACAAACAAGCTCACTGGTTGCCAAGCCAGGTCGTCTGCCCTTGTCCCTCTACCCTTTCATGTAGATGTGGATCAGTACTGATCCTAGTATCTTCTACTTAACCAGGCTTAAATTTAGCCCTTGGGAGGTCTCTGTGGCCTCCACCAGAATGAGGCAGATTAACTTCCTTGGGGCTTCTTACAGAGGGCATTTACCCTCCAGGGGGAAGGACAGGTGCAGTGTGGCTTGGCTATAGGGTTGTTGTGCCAATAATCTATATTAGAGAGGTATCTGGCAAGCACAGTATTGAGTCTATAATTCACAGCAAATCAATTGTAAGGTTCATGGTGGCCTTCTGTCCCTGTCTCTACAGAGCATCTTTTAGAGATTTTTTTTTTTTTTTATTTTCTGGTTGTGCAATTGCTGGCTCTGTGCACTGGGCATGTTCAGTCTTGATTAGCGTAAATCACTATGGAGCTGCTTGCAGTGATGTGATTGGCCTTCCATGGGTCTCTACTCGACTGATAATCCTATCTAATATCTGTGTGATTCACCACAAGAAGATGCAGCCTGTTTCTACAATACTGCACGGGTGCTGAAACACACTCTGCCCCTGGTTGCACAGTCTTGGAGACAGCATTAGAAAGTTCTTTTGTGGCTTGTCATTCAAGCAAAATACTGACAAAAACCAACCGTAGCAGTGGCTTGCTAATATCAGAGTAACGCTTCAGGGGTAACTGTAGCTCTGTCTTTTGTCTTCCTCTCATACCTTCTTAATCGGGGGTGGGTGGGGGGGTNGGAGGTGGGGGGTGTCGCAACCCTGTAGCAGGGCCTGTGAGCAAATGCCAGGCTGTGTGTGAAAACTTTGGCAACAGTAAGAGGTTTCTGAGCGTAGCAACTAAAAATTAATAAAAATCAAACACATAACGAATCCAAGAAGTTTCTGCCAGTGTTTGCCCCGGTTTTGTTGTAGGACATGGCCGCAGCCTTGGTCTACACACTCAGCTCCTGCAGGATTCAGTGCTCACACTACCACATCCTGAGAGACCAGCGAATGCTGCCTTGGAGGTGCAGATATGATGAGGGTCATGAGTGCAATGAATGGCAGTGATTGACAGCCCAGAAAGTTTTCTGCTCTTA
The DNA here is from genome assembly GCF_014885135.2 of Alexandromys fortis. Lineage (NCBI taxonomy): Eukaryota > Metazoa > Chordata > Mammalia > Rodentia > Cricetidae > Alexandromys > Alexandromys fortis. The sequence continues at coordinate 706,063 of NW_026067911.1, forward strand.
CCCCAGTGTAAGTGTTCAGTCACAGAAGACATGCTGCTTTGTGAGACAGGGACTCGCTGTGCAGCCCTGGCTGGTCTGTCTGGAGCTCCTTTGTAGACCAGGCTGGCCTCAAAGTCACAGAGAACCACCTGCCTCTGCCCCCTGAGTGCTGGGATTAAAGGTGTGTGTGTGTCACCATGCTTGCCTCAAAAGACAGACTTTTATATTCTCCTAACATCTTTTCTCAGCACATACATATCAAATTAGGACATCCTTGGACTGTGTTAGAAGGCTTGCTGTTTAAGTTGGTTTCTTGCATTTCACTTTAAAAAAAAAAAATAAGCAAAGGGCCGGTGAGACGGCTCAGCCTGATAGCCTGAGTTCGATACACATGGTAGAAAGGGATAAACGAGGCCCACGAGTTGTTTTCTGACTTCCACATGTACACCATAGCGTGTCCATGTGCACATACTTAGCTGCACACACATCCATGCCTGTGTATACACACAATAAGTAAATAAATGTACTAAAAATTTTAAATTAATTTTGACTTGGGATTGGGACAAAATTTCCAGTAGTTTCTGAAAAATCCCTACACATCTTTCTTCCATTTGTTCGTATTTACACGAAGTGGTATTCTCAGTGTTGACATCATAAAGTCAAAGTACGAACCAACTCTGAAAAACATTGATGCTGCTCTATATCATGTAGCATCAACTATTCATCCAGGATTTAATTGTTTATGTAAAAATAAATGAGCATGCTCACCTCATTAGTACTGGAGTGTGTTTTTTGCCTGAAAAATGATAAAATTGTATGTAAACCAATGTTTTGAAGTAAATTTATTTATACCTCTGTTCTAGTTTGATTTCTGTTGCTAGGATAAAATATTCAGTCAGACCAAAAGCAATGTGGGGAGGGGTTTATTGAGTTACACTTCCAGATCACAGTTTATCACTGAGAAAAGTCAGAGTAGGAACTTAAGTCAGGAACCATTAGGAACTTAAGGCAGGAACCATGGAGAAGTGAGCCCACTGGCTCACTCTTGATTTTGCTTCTAGGCTCATTCCAGGACCTCCTACTCAGGGGCACTGCTAGCCACAGTGTGCTGGGCCCTCCTCCATCAATTAACAATCAGGACAATCCCCCACAGATGTGCCCACAGGCCAATCTGATCTAAATGATTCCTCAGTTGAGACTTGCCCCTCACATACCTCTAGGTTGTGTCGAGTTGACAAGGCTAACTAGGACAGATTTATTATTAATCATTGATTTGTGCGCCTATTTTATATACTTACATATAGGTGGGTTTGTATAAAATTTCCTGGATGAAAATGGTCACTGAAGGAAAAATTGTAGAAGCCCTGATTTAAGCCAAAAGTTCAAGAATTCCATGTACCAAGCCTACCACTTATTTGCTGCATATTCCTGGGCAAGTTGCCTCTGTTTTGCAAGTTTGATACTTTTCATCTAATTATATTATACATTTTGCATATAATATATAATGATACAATATATTATATAATTAACAACATTTTCTGTGGTGTTGGTTTGGGGACGTGGAGATTAACTGTGAAGGACTGATGAGTATGTGGACCTGGTGATTTTCTACTAAATGTAAACTACAGATTTTTATTAGATTTAATTTATTGTTATTGCTCCTGAAGAGCATCCGGTGTTGTTTTGTTTGTTGTTTGTTGTTTTTGTTTAAGTTTTGATTAGCTGGAATCTGTTGATGTTATTCGGCACTTAAAACTGTCATGAGCAATAATGATATAAAATAGTTTTAATTATTTGAACAAGTAAGTGTATAAATCAACCAAACTCCTAGCTGGATCACTAATAGAAGGGGTATTTGTGAAAAATTTTCTTATTAAATCTCTAGTTTGGAAAAGCTGTCATGTACAGCATGAAGTTATGGTGGCGTCAGCACTGGGATTGAGGTGTGCTTTAGGTTCGTTACTGGTAATAAGCCATGATTGGCTCAAGTGCGTGGAGCAAGAGGCATAGCAGTGTGGTACTCTTCCTCATGTCCAGAAAATGTGTACATGTCGCTTGGATTTAAATAACTCCTGCTCAAACTTATAACAGACATAACATAAAATTTTTATGTTTTTTTTTTAACTTAGTAGGAGGTGCGTGCTGCATCCCACTGCCCAGATAGCTTAACCCCCAAAATAACCACACAGAAACTGTATTCATTTAAATACTGCCTGGCCCATTAGGTCTAGACTCTTACTGGCTAACTCTCATCCATCTTGATTAACCCATTTTTATTAATGTGTATCGCCACTTGACTGTGGCTTACCGGCATGAGTCTAACCAGCATCCATCTCGGGCAGGAGAATCACAGCATCTCCCACGCTGCCCATCTCTCCAGCATTTTGTTCTGTCTACTCCGCCTATGTAAGTCTGCCATATCAAGAGGCCAAGGCAGTTTCTTTATTCAACCAATGAAAGCAATACAAATACAGAAGGACCTCCTACACCATTTCTCCTTTTTCTGTTTAAACAAAAAAGAAAGGCTTTTACTTTAACATAGTAAAATTCCATGTAACAAACAGTTATCAAGCAAGAATTAAAGTTACAATATTTATATCTATTTTATCTTTTATCATAACAAAGGAAAACTATAACTATAAAATCTTTAACTCCATTAAAGACTCCAGAAGGATATAATATTACCTAAGTAAACAACAAGTAAGCAACTTCTAATACTCTAGAAATGACAGAGATGTCTCGCTGCCTGGACAGTCACCCAAAGTTTTTCTGTATCGTTGGGGAATCCATCTTCAGCCTACAGTTTCCAGCAGACATTTTCATGAAGCAAGAAATTTTAAAGACAGTTTAGTCACTTTCTTCTGTATCCTGCAGAATGTCTCACAGACTCTTTTATGAACCAGGAATCCCAAATGATCATCTCACCTTTAAGCAAGTTCAGCAGTCCTCTCTCTGTGGGTTTTTTGTGTCCAGTTTATGCAACAGTCCAGGCAAGAGTAGTTTTTTGCCCAAATGGCTAACCAACTCCATAAGGAGCCTCTTCGATGCCCATCTTCCTCTTGAAGTAGCTGGTGCTGCTAGGAGCAGACGTGTCTCATTGTCATGAAAAACCCTAAGTTATTAAAACATTAAATGTCATATTCTGTAGTCTTTGAAAGATATGAAGAATGCCTATCTGAAATATATCTATGTACATCTAGAAAATCTAACTAACATGACTACAAGCTTGACTATTACTGATGATTATTCATTAACAACCTATATTTTCTAATTATACACAACATTTTAAATGTTTTTAAATGAACTACACAATCACACACACACACACATATATATGGATGTAAAAACAATTAATGAAAAAGGAGGCTGTAATTTAGAAAGAGAGAAGGGGTGGGTATATGGGAGGGCTTAGAGGGAGGAAAGGGAAGGGGAAATGATGTAATTATATTATAATTTCAAAAGTAAAAGAAAAATTATAAAAAATTATGCTTTGTAAGAGGAATTATGTTTTCCCTCGAGCTCTATTTCTGCCAGGAAAGCAAAAACCTCACTCATGCCCAAGTAGTTGCAGATCATGTTCTAACTCATCTGTTTGGTAGTGCCAGATGCGTATTAAGGATGGTCTCCTCCTCCCTTGCTGGTTCTAAAGATTTTGTTCTTTATCACTTGCCTCGAGATTGAAAGTCAAATAAACTATGACATGTAGTCAACTGAGATATTGCATCACAGTACAGGTCAGAGTGGGAATTTCTAAGATGAAAACGGTCCATGGGAAAACAAGAAACTGGGCTAAAGATGCTAGTTAGGGACATTCTATCTGTTAGTTCCCCTTCCTTTTTCTTTCTTCCTTCTCATTTGCTGGGACTGGGGATTGAACTGAGGGCCTCCTGCATGCAAGGCAAGTGTTCCACCACTGAGCTACAACCCATACCCTTGGTTTTCTAAAGGATTTTATTGATTTTTCCCCTACTCTTCAGTGTTGTCTAGGTTACCAAGATCAGCAATGAGACATTTAAAAAAAAATTAAAAAAAAAAAACCCAAAAACCTGAAAATACAATGTGCAAATCAATTCCATGACATGTTTGAACAGTGCTAACGGCAGACATTTCCAGTACTTTGATGAGCTGGGATTGCAGGGTCTCTGTTCTGCTGTTTGCTGGTTGAGTATACGGAAGAACTTTCTGCCACCAAGCAGAGTCTGACTCCTCCGGAGACAGGCTTCTCCAACAGAGCTCCTGGCCAGACATGTTTACTTAGTGAAGATAAAATCGACCCCCCCCCCCACGCCTTACTCTTTCCCTCCTGGGAGTTGTTTGTTCCTATCCCCTTCTGTTCACCTACAAAATGCAAATGGAGTCACTGGGCAGATGTCATTAGAGGTCATTTGTCATTGTAAGCACAACAAAGAGACTGAAGTTGGGCAAAATGAAATGAGAGCTTGGGTCTAAAGTAAATATAGAGATACATTTGAAGGAAAATTTATAAACAATTTTCTACTATAATAATCTGGTGGGTAGAATAATGTTCCCTGTCTCTTCCCCAAAGACGCCTATATCCTCATCCTTAGAACCTACACATGTGTAAAGACATGCAGCAAGGGGAACGAAGGTTATGGCCAGAATTAAAGCTGATAACAGGGTGAGATTATCCTTGATTATCTGCCTGGCCCCATGTAATCCCGTGTGTGTGTGTATGTGTGTGTGTGTGTGTGTGTGTGTGGACAGATGGATAGGCACATGTAGAGACCATTAGCATGTGTTACTCCTCAGCAATCATTCACCTAGTTTTTTGCCACAGGGTATCTGAACTAAGAAGTTGATAGGAATTCTGGGAACTCTTGGTGACAGTAGGAAGCTCTCAGACTCAGAAGAGGGAAAAGGAGAATCAGGACTTGGAAGAACTGGTGGGTAGCCTGCTGAAAGCTGCCCAGGGACGTTGGGGTGGGATGTGGCCCTCAGAATAGTTTATAATTACATACATACTCTTGGCAGGAACATAACTTTTGTTGGCTTTCCAATAAAAAAAGGAAACTTAGTGTTTATAAAATTCAAGCCCACAGTGTTTAAGACACAGAAGCAAAATCATTAGTGTTTTAAGCATTTGTAGTTTAATTAAGAGAATTTGACCTTTTAAGTAAATGTCAGAATTATGATTCAGATTTTAAATGTGCAATCAAGCGACTGGTTTAAGATGATTATTTTTAAATTAAAAGTTTAATTTCTCAAATTGGAAAGTTTGGCTAACCACTGTGCTTGCAGAGAGTTGAAAACATTGAATTTATAGAATGTGCCATGAAGAATATTTTAAGGTATTTAATTAACCATAGCTGTAAATTTGACCAAATATTAATCCATGGTATTTTAGAACTGATTATTAAAATGTGGTAAGCTTATGTTGCTAATCTAAAAGTTTAAGGAAGCTACAATATTTTTTTTATTGAGACAAGGTGTTGCTATTGCAGCACAGGCTATCCCAGAACTCTTTCTGTAGCCCATGCTGGCCTCAAATTATCCATCCTCTTGATCTTGATCCTTTTAACTGCTGAAGATCACAGATATGAACCAGTACACACCATGGAAGCTTTTGTTTTTTAAACTATGATGAATTAAATCTAAAATTACTAAGCAAATTAAACCACCAATACTGTTATCTGTACACAAAAGCTTACTTCATGAAAAACTGCACCCTTAATGCTATTGATCCTTAGAGCAGGAGACTCTAATAATGGGCATTTACCTATCAGTGGACTGGTTTCCAGACATTTTAAAATTCACACCATCAGAATAGGTTCTGTCAACAGGCCCATGCTGATTGGGCCTTAGACACTACCTGATTATTCTCCCATGTTCTTTTGATTTTTTAATAACATTCTGTGTGCGGGATAGATTATGTCAACTTGACACAATCTACAATCATCTGAGAGGAGGGAACCTCAATTAAGAAATGCCTCTGTAAGAACAGATGCAGGCAAGCCTGTAGGACATTTTCTTAACCAGTGATTAATGGGGAAGGGTCCAGCCCATTGTGGCTGGTGCTATCCCTGGGTTTGTGGTCCTGGGTTCTCTAAGTAAGCAGGCTGAGCAAGCCATGAGAAGCAAACAAGTAAGCAGCACCCTTCCCTAGACCTCTGCATCAGCTCCGGCCTTTAGGTTCCTACCTTGCTTGAGATCTTGTCCTGGTTTCCTTTAGTGATGAAGTGTGATGTGGAAATGTAAACCAAATAAGCCCTTTCCTCCCCAACTTGCTTTTGGCCATGGTGATTCATCATAACAGTAGTAACCCTAATTAAGACACTGTGGATGATGAACCATTTCTAAATTTTAAATTTCATATATCTATCTACTTCTGAAGACAGAGAAGCAAGCAATATGTATTTAAAGTGTATCTGAACAAGAAAACACAGCCTGGAAGATTTTTGACTGGAGGAATGTGAAAAAAAAAAAAAAAAAAAAAAAAACGCTTGACCCCAAGGTGTGGATTATAATAAAAGTCTGTACGGTAGCTACAGTGTTCTCTAAGACTCTAAGAAAACCATTGCAGCAATGCAGGTTGGTTACAGACCCTCTCCCCCCATCCACCTACTGCCACACAGATTAAAAAAGAACGGAGGAAGGAAAGTCGATGAGACAGTCCTGTGCTCGCACAGCCTAAAACAGTAGACTTCAAAGCCTCTTGAGAAACCACTCTTATAATCCATAGCTTAATTTCCACTAAGCACCAACTGGCAAGATGGATGCAGTGGCTTCAATATTTATGAGGATGCGCAGTAGGAAACATGCAGAAGATATGTGAGTATTGGTTGAGCGCCTCTTCTTGCTTCCTTTGTTTTAGTTTAGAAAGTCTTAAGGTCACTGAATACCTGTTGCTTCTTTCACGGGTTTTGCAAAGGTCATCTTTTCACTTATTTATCATTTCTTATTTGGCAAATATCTGTAGCTTCTACTGTAGGCAGTATTCTGCCTGGAGTTTTAGGGGCAGCATTCAATTAGAGATGCTAGAGTCAGAGCTGGAAGGATTCAGTTGGCTGGTTTCTTCCTCAGCATCTGTCATCTACAGCCCTGGTCTTTCCTGCTTAAACAGATCTCCTTAACAAGGAGAGGAGGAGCCTGGAGGTTGAAGGCATGCTGTGGATCTACAGTCTGGATCTACAGATGACTTTCCTCTCTGCTTGTGTGCCTTGAACTGTATAGGCAGTGTGGGTTCCCCTCTGACTGGAGCCTGAGCCTGGCATTCCAAGGCACACTTCTGTGGTGAATTGCTCCTAGACTCTTTCTGCTGGTAGCCTCTCTGGTTTATTTTGTTTCTAGAAGGTGTGAGGTAAGATGCTGAGGAGATAGAGAAGTCACACATACTGGAGGCGAGAGCCAGCTGAGTCTAGGCTGATGTATTGCCTAGAGCTGTTGCTCAGTCAAGACCTCACCATCACTCTGGAGTATAGAAATGATGGGATGAAAGGATAGATTGTTGAGTCTACTTTTGAACAGCCACTAGTCTCGAATATTTTACACTGGTATGGATTTTTGTATATTCATACAAATTTAAGTTTATTTCTGCTATATTGTATATATGTTTCTACTCTTGTTTAAGGTATTAAACCTATACATCTCATTTAAAAATGTAAAGTTCTAGTCTTTAGAAGCTATTATTAGAAACCATTTAAGATAATTAAGAAGTAACTTAGTAGTTACCTATAACAATCAAACTTATAGTCATGTTAGGTATGTTTCCAAGGTCAAACAGATATATTTTAAATAGATGGTCTTCAAATACTTCAAAGACCTATAGAATAGTGCATTTTAAATATTTTAATAACACAAGGCTTTTCATGACAGTGAGACACATCTGCTCCTGGCAGTACTAATTTACTTCAAAAAAAAAAAAGGATGATGGGCATCAAAGAACCTTTATATGGAATTTGCTTTCAATATGGCAAAGCTATAGCCATTTTGGCAAGAAATTGTCCTTGCCTCAACTGCTGACAGTATGCTGTCCAAACTGGACAATCAGGACACAAAAGATGGTAACTGCCAAAATTTGCCAAGACAAGGTAGAACAGTCCTTCAAAATTCCTGCTTTACAGAAAAGTTTGTCAAATATTCTAGGCCCATAGGCTGAAGACGGATGCCCCCCACATTGCAGAGGAACCTGGGGTAATTGTCCAGGCATTCAGTTGTTTCTGTCATTTCTATAGTTTTGGAAGTTGCTTGTTCATACCTTCTGTCTACTCGGGTAATATCATATCCTTCTCAGGTCTCTGATGGAGTTGAAGACTAGATAGTTACTGTTACAGTTTTCCTCATTATCAAATTTAGAAAATAAACTCACAAAAGAGGTATAAAACATATAAGGTTGAGAGACTTTCTCATAAAAGCTTAAATTGTTTATCTAAGAAAATGTTTTGAGGTCTAAAAAGACAGTTTTAGGATTGTAATAACAAAAGTTATGATAGAAAATAGTTTAGGTATAAAACTTTAAATTCATCAAGGTAAGATAGATAATAGAGTATTTTCTCTGAATACACCAAATACAAATGGTTTGGACATTGTAAATGTAATTCTTTTTCTTTTTAAACATTTTTAAAAGACTTACTTATTTATTATATAGGCCATGTTCTGCCTGTATGTATGCCTGAATATCAGAAGAGGGTACCAGGTCTCATTATACATGGTTATGAGCCATCATGTGTTGCTAGGAATTGAAATTAGGACCTCTGGAAGAACAGCTAGTACTCGTAATCTCTGAGCCATCTATCCAGTCCCATGAATGTAATTGTTACCTGATAATTGTTCTTATTGAATATAGTTTTACTATGTTAAAGTAAAAATCTTTCCTTTCTATTTATAAAAAAGGGGGAACTGTGAGATATTTCTATGTTGTGAAGATGCATTGCTGTGATTGGTAAAATAAACAGGTGAAAGGCCAATAGCTAGGCAGGAGGTACAGGTGAGATTTCCAGGGAAAGAGAAGAAGAGGAGACAGAATGGAGATGTGCAGGAGACATGGAGAGGAATCAGTACAAAGTGGAAGGGAGGTAATGCCATGATAGAATATAGATTAATGTAAATAGGTTAATTAAACCTGTAAGAGCTAGTTGTGGAGAAACCTAAGCTAAAGGCCAAATTTTCATAATTAATAAGATATTTTCATGTCACTCTTTGGGAACTTGCTGAGAGGAAAAGAAAAAGACTTTGTTATGCTCTGGATCCCATTGCCAATCAGTTAGAGGCAGTCGGGCCCTTTCTAATAAAATGCCATTTTTACCCCCATAAAGCTGTGTCATCCAGGCCTCATTCCTCTCCTCAGTCCACATTACTGACAGTTTTTCCTGACTTGGATATTATGATAAGCTTAGGGGATTTGTTATGATACCAACCACTTAAATAATAATAGTTAATTTAAAAAATATTCAAATGCTAAAATGATTTTTATTGAAAATAAATATCACTCACTATATTCTGATCATGGTTTTCCCTTCTCCATCACATCCCAGATCTTCCCCACATCCCCACTCACTCAACCCTCTCTTTTTAGAACACAAACAAAAATTTAGAAAAACAAAACAAAGAGAAGACACAAGAACTGCGAGCGCACACACACACAATACACCAAAACCCATAAGAAAATCACAAAACCAGAAATCATAAAATATCAACAAAATGCCAGTAAGAGAAATAAAAAGCCCAAAGAAAGCAACATGTAATAAAAAAAAATCTATAGACATACCATTGAGTTCAGTTTGTACTGGCCATCTACATGTACTATAATTTACATAACCAGTGAGACTCCATTGGAGAAAACTATGTTTTCCTTTGAGAAATAGTCTCTTGGTTAAGAATGGGAGCTCATGTCCTCATTTCAGGGCTAGGAGCCCATCTGGCTTGGACCAGTGCAGACCCTGTGCATGCTGCCACAGTTTCTGTCCTGTTGTGTCCATAAGACATTGTTTTTGTTATCATCCATCCCCTCTGACTCTTACAGTCTCCCTGAGTCCTGAGGGGAGGAAGTTGATGGAGACATCTCATTTAGGACTGCTGTTCTAAGTTCTCCCACTTTCTGAACATTGTCCTTTGTGGGCTTCTGTATTAGTTCCCATCTACCACAAGAGGAAGCTTCTCTGATGACGGCTGAGTCAGACACTGGCCAATGGGTACAGCAGAATGCCGTTAGTAGTCACTTTATTGCTCTGTGTCTTTAGCAGAACTTTAGCAGTATTTGGTTTTCTCCTGCACCCATGGCCTTTCTAGTCTCAGGATCTTAACTACCCAGGCAGGGTCAAGCATGGGCTCCATCTTATGGAGGGCCCTAAATCCAGAGAGTAATTGGTTACTCTCACAGAGTTTATGCCATTATGGTGCTGGTGTATCTTGCAGGCAGGTCACCGTTGTCGATTGCTGGGTTTGTAGCTGTGTTAATCATTACCTTTGGTGGTTTGTAGAGTACCTTCCAGTACCGTGGACAATAGTCAGTAGGGGTGAACCAGCTTTAGGTGCTATCCTCAACAACAGGGCCTTACAGTCAGTTTGTGGAGAGCAACCAATAGCCGTGGCAATAAACTGAGTTGTTTGAGGGTTCCCCTGGAAGGCCCTTTGTCCAACTACTCAATTAGATAGAACATTTCCTAGCACTGGAAGTCTCACTTGGTGGTGAAGGGTGTCTAGTTTGAGCTTTGTGTCCCCATTTCTTGATGACTACATTTAGTAGGCTTCCATATGACCCCTCAGATGGCCCTTATGTTAGTTGTCTCTCCCAGTACTCACTCCTTTTTCTTCCTCTTCCATCTCTATCCCCACTTAATTCTCCCATTCCAGTCTCTCCATAGTTATATAGTCTATTTCACCTTTCTTTCCTGCTACTCCCTTACTCTATACCTAACCCCTGTGGTTATATGGATAGTAGCATACCTATTGAAGGCTTGAAAGCTAACATCCACATATAAAAGCAACATAAAACACTTGTCTTTTGGGGTCTCAGTTACCTTGCTCAAGATGTTCTTTTTTCTAGATCCATCTATTTACCCATGAATATCTGAATAATAGTTCACTGTGTAAATTACCATATTTTCATTATCCAAGATAGACATCTAGGCTTCCACTATGAAAAGAAAAACAAAGAGCATAGATGGGCAAGAATGTCTCTAGTAGGATGTGAAGTTCTTTTAGTATATGCCCAACAGCGGGGTTTACCAAAATATATACTGGATCTTGAGATAGCTCTATTCCCAGCTTCCAGAGGAACTGCCACACTGATTTGAATAGTGCCAAAAAAAGTTTGCCCTCCCAGTAGCAATGGATGAGTGTTCCTCTTACTCCTCATTTCTGCCAGCGTGAGCTATCACTCTTTTTATTGATATTGGCCGTTCTGACTGTGTAAGTAGTTTTGATTTGCATTTCACAGATAACTAAGGATGTTGAACGTTTCTTTAATTGTTTCTCCATCATTTGTGGTTCATCTTTTGAGTACTCTCTGCTTAATTCTGTACCCGTTTATTGAGCTATTTGTTTTCTTGATGTCCAGTCTTTACGGTATTTTTATATTTGGATACTAACCTTCTATCACACGTGTAGTTGATAAAGACCTTTTCCCATTCTTTAGGCTGCCTCTTTGTCTGAATGATGGTGTACTTTGCTTTACAGAAACTTTTCAGTTTCATGAGGTCTTGTTTATTAATTGTTTGTCTTAGTACCTGCACTATCAATGTTCTGTTCAGAAAGTCTTTTCCTGTACCAATGAAAGCAATTAATTTTACCTATGAATATCATCTTTAATTGACACATAACTACTAACTTAGTCCTAATTGTTAGATACAGGTGATTGGAGCTAAAAATAGCTAAATATGTTAATACTCAAAGAAATGTAAATTGTGAGGTAACATTTTAAATTCTAAAGCTCAGAAAAGATGAGATAATGCAAAGAAATCCACTAAAATAAAAAAAAATGATGCTGTTGTCACACTTTTGCAAAGCAGTTAGGTGGCAGACATCAAAGGCCTTGAATATTCATATCCTTGAGACAGCAATTCTATTTCTAGGAGTTTATTCTAAGAAATTATTAAGTATTTGTGAAAAGGATGTTCACTATAATAAAATACAAATAAAGAAATGTAAGCAGTATGAATGGCCTTATAGCTGTTTACTTAAAGAGATGAAAGTACAACCATTCTAATGGGCACTGGAAGATCAGTCAGACAGAAGATCAGGCTCCTGAGGTATATTTTAAGTAAAAAGAAAAACGAACTCTGAAATAGCATGCACCACAGCATCCCGCGCTAATGCGTCATAGACCAAGCATTCTACGTCTGTGCCAGCAGGTTAGTGGTAGCCTCTTTACTAGTGCTTGGATTGTAGGACAGTTAGTCTTCTCCTTTACTAGCTCCTAAACTCTGTCTCCACTATTCTAATGAAAGAAAAACACAACACCTGAATGATTGAATACATGATTTAAGGCAGACGTCCTGAAACTTTGGGGCTCAGACCCTCCTTACTTTCTGAAAGTCACAAAGGACTCTAAGGAGATTTTGCTCATGTGGATTCTATATACCTGTATTTATAGAAGCAGAACCAAGAAACTGAATTCTCATGCATTATTTCATCTAAAATAAAAAATCTTATTGAATCTTAATATATTTATGAACAATAAATTTAACACTTCCAAAACAGCAGAAATATTAAGTGAGAAAAGTTGAATTGGCCTTCATGTTTGCAAAGCTCTTCGGCATTTAGTTTCACACAAGAGAGCTGGATGCTCACATGAGCTCTAAATCTAACTCGTTGCAGGCTTACTGACTGTCTGTCTAGCTTGTGGGCAACTCCAGTGCGAAGTCAGGAGAGAATGAGACTCTAGAGCCAACCACACAATCTCCTGTGGTGGCACAGGCTTGTAATCCCGGCACTTGGGAGGTGCCCAGTATTTGTGAAATATATTTATATATGTAACTGCTAAAGGAAAGGGTGAATCTTCCATCTTTATGGAAGAAAACACCTTGGAAATGGAAAAATACCAGAACTTTCAAGAAAAACTTCCTCAGCCTCCATAGCTTTGAGATTGCCTTACCCGGGGTGATGGGAATGAAGGAAGGACAAACGCACACACAGAGAAGCTGGGATCAGATGGGCCGTGCTCTGAAACCCTGAAGTACTAAGCTTCTTTTTTCACACTTCTGAATCAAGGTGAGCCTACTTGTGTACAACTGAGCAAGGGGGAAGGTTGAGCTAGGCAGTTTTGGTTTCTAGGGAGCAGTCTCAGGCTGTCATCAACCAAGAGGAAGCTGTAGCTGATACTTTCTACACACTGTCAAAATCCACACAAGACTAGGGGAAAGCTTTTCCATGTCTAGGGGAGCAACATATTTGGGGTCTTTGATATGGCTGTGCTCCGGTCAACAGCACATTCACCCAGGGATTCAATCACACACACTCAAAAAGAAAGAATACAGAATTTTGTATAATATTATTATTAGCATATTTAATGTTATTCAGTTCCAATGAAACCTAAAAAACACTCTCATGCCACACATAGCACAAAACGTTAGTCATGTTGTATATATAAAGAATATCCCAGCTAATTGCAGAAACTGTAGAGATGTAGTCTCAGATTACAAAATAATAAAAAGAAATAGTGCCTTTCTTTCCATCTGCTTACTTAAGAAGTATGTATTATTCCTCAAAATGAACTGAGAGAAAACAAATAAGGAAAACCTAACATTTCATTGGGATTGTAAGACTGGCTTCCTTACACTAGTGGTTCTCTGTCTGTTCAAGGAAGCTGTGCTTTAGAGAAAACAGTCAATGTCAACCCTTCCTGTGGCTGTATGCCTTCATTTCAACACAGCTAGTGTGAGGTGGTGTGTGGGGACTGTCAGAGCACAGAGCACCAAGAATTCTTTCACCTCTATAGCAACTGAAGCCAAACGTATCAAAATTAAATTGTCAGTATAAATACATAAGATGTAGAGGCTGGGCATGGTGGTGTATACTTTGTAATCTCAGTACTTGGAAAGTGGAGGCAGGAGGATTGGGAGTTCAAAGTCACCCTTCATTATACATGGAGTTTGAGGCCAACGTGGGCTACAGGAAACCATGTCTAAAACAAAACAAAGCAAATAAATAAAGCTGCAGGTATACCATTATGTCTATTTTGTCTTTGGAGGGATTATCCACTAAGAAGCCAAGGTTTATTCTTATCGACTACAAAACTCATGCCCATCTCGGAAGATTATTTAAATGAAAGAGAAGGCTGTATGTAGATGGCCAAAACTCATCATGACTATGCCCTGAGCAATAGCAGTTACCTCTATTAGTCAAGGTTCTCTAGAGAAACAGAACTGATAGAATGAATCCATCTGCCATCTATCTGTCTACATAAATGGCATTTATTAGGGTGACATAGAGACTGTAGTTTGGCTATTCCAACAATGACTGTCTCCCAATGGAAAGCCCAACAATCCTATAGTTGTTGGGTCCAAAAGGCTAGATGTCACAGCTGCTCTTCAGTATACACTGGACCCATGAAGATGTCAGCTCTAATGCCAGCAAAAGAATGGGTTTGCCAGTGAGAGTGAGTGCAAGTAGATGAAGAGCAAATCCTTCCTTCTTCTGTAGACAGACTGTGCACTTGTTTCCCGGCTGCCCAGACCTGAATAATCACACAGAAACTGTATTAATCACAACACTGTTTGGCTGATGGCTCAGGTGTATTTCTAGCTAGCTCTTACATCTTAAATTAATCCATTTCTATTAATCTGTGTATCACCACAAGGTTGTGGCTTACCAGTAAGGTTCTGGTGTCTTTCTCCTTCGCCAGTTACTTGGCATCCCTGTGACTCCACCTACTCTCTCTAATCTCTGATCAAATTTCCTACCTGGTTTTACTCTGCTAAGATATTGGCTGAAACAACTTTATTCATCAACCAATAAAAGCAACACATATATAGAAGGACATCCCACATCATTCTTCCATGTTCTTTATACAGGCTGCTACAAGAAGGTGTGGTTCAGGCTTAAGGGGGTTCTTCTCACCTCAGATGATCAATGAAGAAAAAATTCTTCACAGGTGTGCCTAGCTGCTTGGATTTTTGCTAATTCCAGATGTAGTCAAGATGACAACCAAGAACAGTCACCACATCATGTAACTGGAATATTCTTCAGACTTGTTAGAAAAGGTCAAGCAATTGAATGTGGTTTAGAGTCAAGGCTGTAGGTGAAAGATGCTCCTGGATGCTGGGTAAGGTATACATCTGGGACTGCCATGTGTTCTGGGGTCTCAGTTATGTAAGAGATTAAAAGCACAAATCCATTACCAACCCTCAGCAAATGAACCAAAATGTATTTTCTGTCTTAGCCAGAATTTTGCCTTCTTAGCCTGTCCCTTAATTGTTTTTTATTCCAAACTTCAAACAGCAAATCTGTCAAGGATCCTTTAATAAAAATAGTCTAAGAAGTTTTATTACCTAAAGATAGACATCTTTAAAAGCCAATCATGAAACAAATTGCCTCACTTGTGTATTCTCCAAACCCTGAGAGCCAGGAGAGTTGCAGAATTGGCACCATTCCCTGAGTTCAACAGTTAGGACCAATTAAGAGGATTTGTCCGTGTTAATTTCTTCAGCAAGGCTGTCTTTTACACAGGCTGAGACAGCCCCAGGCTGTGACATTAAGCTAGTCTCTTCTTCATCGGATTACAAAATCTGATAAAGAAGAGGAGTGGGGGAAACTTCAGCCCTCCTTGAGAAGGAGTTGGTCACATAACAGCTGTCAATAGTTGCACATATGGGGCTTTTTTAATTAAAAGAAATTAAGTTCATTATCTTCTCTGTGAGGCACTAAGACTGCATCACAAGGCAAGAAGATGTGCACATGGTGATGGGTAGATTTTTAACTTCGTAGCGTATTTCAGCCTTGTGTTGATGCTGAGTATAAGAGATCAACCTAAGCTCAGCCCCCATTATCAACATCAATGCACCTGTTCCCTCTAAGGTTTCTCCTGTGTCCTCTGGGGGAAAGCACAGGACATTAAAGGAGAATTATCAAGCATTGTTTTTACACCTAAGAATATCATTAGTTTGGAAGTTAATGGGAAAATGAATGTCGGCTGCTTTAAGAAGAAAACAACTTGTGAAATGGAATGGCTTTGCATAAATTGTTCCACAAAAAGGAATTCCTTTGCACTAGGTGTTCTCAGCTCTTGACCTTATTATATCATAAACCCCAATGAAATTCTCTGTAACACACTGTAAGCACTTTTGAATGTAGTCTGGAGACTTTTTAAATTACAGTATCAACCTGCAAATAGTTGAGATGTCATAGGCAGGGAAATACGCCGCCTCTAGCTGTTGTTCTTCTCTAAACAGGGCATCACGGTCAGCAGACAGCTCTTGTGTGCACGACTTTCAAAGTGGATCACCTTGCATCTGTTTCTACAGAACTAGAGAGTGCCACGAGGAAGGGGAGATTTATAGGTAAACTTGTAGCTGAATTTGTAGAATAAAGGCTAACAGCAGAGACAGAAGATGTAGGATGAGGTTGTGGCATCATTTTCTCAGCATGTGTTGCTGACTTCGGCTCCCTCAGACCTACACAGGGTCATGTGGCTTCATCTCTGAAGACTGAGACAACCTGCTGGGCAGTGAGTTTTCTGGCACCACATCTTATTTACCTGTCCCCATTTTTATTGTTACTAGACAAATCTTCTGGATTTTGGATGGATTGCCATAGATAAAATGTTTAGCTCACTTTTCCTTTCACACCTTCTAATTCCATCTCTGTGGATTTATCCACCTACTATGAATATGTGTATATGTATGTGTGTATGTATTATGTAGTATGTATGTTGGTATGTATGTATTATATAGTATGTATGTATGTATGATAGAGTAGAATACAGTAATGTGGTCTAACACTCATTGGGTGACTTTTTGGAGGTCATCTATGGGTCTTTCTTGTTGCTTCCCTTATTACTATTTTCTTTTTGTTCTTTCTTGATGTAAGATCTCACTTTAGGCCAGGCTCCTGCCTCCACTCCTCAGATGATGGAATTAAAGTATGAGATCACATGTTCTAATCTCATCTTCTAGTTCTTTGTTTCCTACTGCCTTGGTTAGAGCCCAGCAGGTCCTGCTGCTGTGGTTCTGGGCTTTGCACTGGCTGTGTCGACTGCCGTTTCTGTCGTCATGATTCCACTACAAGACTCTCCTTGCAGCTCAAGCCTGGAGGCCTTTCCTGTCACTGCTGGGTACTCTGCCCTATTTCTTGTAATCTCTTTTCCTCTACACTGCTTTTACCAGATTCGGGGTTGGGGGGGGGGAATGGAATTCATATGTTTGGTTATATTTACTTGTTCTGTTTTGATTATTTTCTGTCTTCTTTAGCTAGAATGAAGCTTTCTGGGCTAGAAGCAGCTTTACTAACATAGTTGATCTTCAAGAAATATTTACTGAATGAACAATTAAATGACTGAACACATGAACTAGTGAGTATAGGAGAGGTTTCTCAATGCTTCGTTTTACATCCTGCATCAATCTAGATGCCCTTAACATAACCGCAGGCCAGCTGTGGATCTTTTGCACACACCTCTTTTCACATCTGTTTTTCCATTATATTATAAGTCATTGGGGATATAGTGACAGCGTTTGTTTCTCTGGCATTCTGAATACTAAGTTTCGCTCCTACTATAGCCATAATTTTATCACACAGAAAAAACTGACTTAGTGCACCTTGTTGTAATCTAAATTAAGGAGTGTGAATTCAGTTTGATTTGATTGGTTTGGCTGTGTTACATACACATATATCACAGTTTTACCTGACAGAAATGTATAAGGCAGTGCATATTGAATATATTATACCTTTTTCAAGAATTAAAATATCCAGTGGAAAGCATTGACTTGTTTTCTTGTTTATAGAGCTATCTCAAAGACATTTGATTTTGTAAGCCCCGCTCCTCAGTCCTGGGAGCTGGAAAGCTCGTAGAGAAGCTGCTGGATTGTGTCGACAATTAAACCTTACGGGGTCTGTGTTTAACTTTCTCTATTGGGCAATTCTGTGGTAAAAACTAATTTCTGATTAGCGTTTATTAGCCTCTTTCTCTAGCAAGATTCCTGGAAAGTGCTTTAATGTTCCATTCATATATGTAAATGTTAGACAAAAAAGCACTAGCTTTTTCACAGAATCAAAATAATTTTCCCAGGTCAAAGATTTGCTCAAAAGTCATTCTTTTATCGATAGTGAAGTATAGATTTTGTTATGATGAAATTTCAAGAACCCCTTGTAGAAATTAATAGATGCACTTAAGAAATCAATACTGTGCGTCCTAGATAAAGACTCTTTGGGTTTCCTGCCTCTGTGCACTTAGCATTTGAGACTGTTTTCCAAGTAGCACTACTGAAGCCACATATGGGATGTGGCAGCCTGACCTAGGCTCTGGTCATCCTAGAGAAGAGATAAATGCTAGCCGGGCTGTGGCGGCACACACCTTTAATCCCAGCACTCGGGAGGCAGAGGTAGGCAGATCTCTGTGAGTTCCAGACCAGCCTGGTCTACAAGAGCTAGTTCCAGGACAGGCTCCAAAGCTAAAGAGAAACCCTGTCTCGAGAGAGAGAAAAGATAAATGTTTGAAATGTATGGCTAAAAGCTGGGAGCATGTATGGGAGTTGTTAGGAAAACAGCTATTGCTCATGTGGAATACACTAGACATCAGGGTATCCATGGATTACCTCCAATTCCGTTACTTCCTGGTTATGTTTTTAATTATTCTCTCTGTACTTCATCTTTTCAGAGAAAACATTTTAAAATGTCAGTTTCCTAAACATTGAACAGTCATAGTATAGTGATATTTTGTTTGTGTTTTAACAAATAAAGATCAGAGTGCAGAGCTAAGACACTGGAGGCCAGGTGGTGGTGGCTCACACCTTTAATTCCAAAATTTGGGAATCCCATGCTTTTAATCCCAGCACTAGGGAAGTGGAGACAGAAAGGTATATAGCTGGGCAGAGAGAGGAATGTAAGGAAGGGAAGAGACAGGAGCTCAGTGAAATCTGGAGATGCAGTCTGAAGCAGTCAGTCAAAGCACACAGTCTAAGGAGACAGTCTGAGGTCAGGATTGCCATTTTTGTCTGAGGATTCTGGTAGAGGTAAAAGATCTCTCTAGAGTTGGCTGCACTGCTCCTCTGATCTCTTGGTTTCAACCCCTAATATCAGATTCCGGGTTTTTATTATCAATAACAATTAGAATTGTGCTACACCTTAGGGTGTGTGGTTCTGATTCTTCACTCCACCTTTCTATAAGTGTGACCCAGAAGATTAATAGATGGTTTTATAATGATCAAACTAATTGCCTTAGAGGTTTGTGTAGATGTCTCTAGTTCACATGCAAACCTATCAAAAGTGACTATTGGCCTTTTGTTGTTGCTGTTTTCCATGCTGGAAAATGACTACGTAGGACTGAGGATGAGGGAGAAAAAGGCATCAGAGGGCCAACCTGGCTTGGATGACTACACACAGTGTGGTCTCAGGTTCCTTATTCATCTGGACCATTAGAGGTTTGCCAAGTTGCTGTGGTGTTAGCCTTACTGCTCACCCTAGAAGGGTGAATATACCAAAGTAAACTATGCCAATGTTGCTGGCTTAGTGAGATAAACTAATCAGTTCAGTTCTGTGGAAATGCTCATGTGCTAAACATATGCAGTCATGAACAGAGCCTCAAAGCCCCTCCTAGGAATCTCACCAGGGAAGGGGCCAGCACTACTACCATCCATCTGGATTACAGTGTATACCTTATAAGCATGAGACCAGAGCTCCTGCTGCAGAACCGGTGCTAGGTTAGCGATGTGCTCTTGTAATCCCTGTGCCTGGGAGGTAGAGACAGGTTTATCAACTAGCCACCTTAGCCTAAGGCAAATTCTGGGTCATTGAGAGACCTTGTCTCAGAAAGAAAAAGGTGTTTGGTGCCTGAGAAACAGCACCACCAGCCTACCCAACTGAAGTTATCCTCTAGCCTCTTCATGCATGTGCGCACATGTACACATACAGCACACATACGTGCGCACATGAGAATAACTAAATAACCCAGTGGTTCATGCACTAAAGGGTGACTGCAATATGGCCTCTTCCTGTTACCCAGGGTCAACATGCATGCCCCTGCCTTCACTGTGCTCCCCAGCACCAACGACTGATGAAATGTTTCCTTTGCTATCACCAGCAACATCTGTTGCCGACTGAAGCAGCAGGAGCCGGAGCTGTTGATTGGAGGTTTTCTGTCCTGCCCAGTTCTCACAGTCATTAGGTCCCAAAGAAAATCACACAGAGAGTCTACATTAGTTATAAACTGATTGGCCCATTAGCTCAGGCTTTTTATTAGCTCTTATAACTTATATTAACCCATTATTCTAGTATATTAGCCACATGGCTTGGTACCTTTTTCAGTGGGGCAGTTCACATCTTGCTTCTTCAATGTCTGGACAGGACTGCGGAGGAATGGATTTCCTCCTTCCCAGAATTCTCCTGTTCTCCTTGACCTGCCTCTACTTCCTGTCTTGTTGTCCCACCTATATTTCCTGCCTGGCTACTGGCCAATCAAAGTTTATTTAAAACATAATTGACAGAATACAGAATTGTCCCACACCACAGGGATCTATCTACCTAAAGGACTAGCATAACCTTCTGGATGCTATCTGCAGTGCTGAGAGTTTGACTTCTGTTCTGATCATTTGTAATTTGAAAGAGAATGATTGAGTTAAAGACCGCATTATTTTTCACTCTTGCATTTTATTTCTTATGGTCAAGTGATCTTACCCTTGAACCTGCAGACATCAGAGGCCACCTGTGTACAAAATAGTTTAATAAATTTAATTTTCAGAAAGACAAGTACAGTGTGAGCTCTATACCATGTCTTGAGGCAATTGATTAGTTTATCCCACTAACCCAGCAATGTTGGTATAATTACTTTAGTATATTCTCCCTTTCAGGGTGAGCTGTGAGATTGACACCACTGTATCTTGGCAAATTATTAAGGTACAGATAATGACCTCTAATGGTCCAGATAAATCAGGAATCTGAGGCCAGACAGAATGCAAGTAACCCAAGGATTAGCACCATGATGCTCCTTTTTCCTTCATCCCCCCCCAGCCAAATAGCCCCCTGCTCCCACTGACTTTACCACTCATATCCACCAAACAGATGCTCTCCGTGACAGCTGTTACAGCATCTCCTAGGTCCCAGGTACAAGAGTCTGGACTTCTAGTAGACTCTTCACCTCTGATGTCTTAATCTCCCTATCCTTTAAACTAACCAAATCAAAAACTAGACTTCCTGAACTGGAGAAGTCCCTAAGAAGGTTTCTGTTGCTATCGAAGAGTATTAACTAGCAAATGGTGCTTACTCACATTGCTTAAAGGAAAGAAAGAACAAATTCTCTAAAATAGTGGTTCTCAGCCTGTGGGTCATGACTCCTTTGGTGACCCTTTTGCAGGGATTACCTAAGACTATCAACAACACAAATATTTACATTATATTTCATAACAGTAGCAAAATGCAGTGATGAAGTAGCAACAAAAATAAGTTTATGGTTGGATGTCACCCCAATATGAGGAGCTATGTTTAAAGGTCACAGCATTAGGAAGGCTGAGGACCACCTCTTTTTGCCTGTGCAAGCAAAATTGTGGGAGTATTTTACTATAAAAAAATATATTTTCTTCAGTGATCATATATTTTTATCAATTGCTACTAATAACTGGGAAAGTTACTAATTTTACATATACAACAATGACATGGAATGAAATAAACACATTAGGAGATGGTACCAAGAAGGACCGTCAAGCAGAGGACAGCAGAGGTAGGATGGGGCCAAGGCCAACACTGGAAAAGCAGCAGGTGCACCCTATTTAGCTGTCTTATATATTTGCTTGTCTCTCCTCATTTCCTCCCTAATGGTAACATTTGGTAAAAGTAAAATATTTCAAGGATGACGAAAGCCAAGTTCATTTTGAATATATCTCCAAGAGGGACCTGGTTAAATGCTAATTGCTAGGATGGTATTTAGACCAAACTGCCTCTGAAGACTGCAATGAGCTTCCAGACGTGAGTTCTGAAAATTAGCTCAAAAGTGGTGTTTTAAGCAATATTTTATAATAAAAAGGTGTCAGTGAAAAGCATTAAAAAAATCAGCCCCTTATTTGAACAGTCAATCCTTTTAGCCAGATGGTAGAAACCTGGACTCACAGATCTCATAAGCTCAATCAACCAAAAGCTCCTCCTGTGGTCTGTATTACTGAGTCATTAGGTATACACTGCATATTTGGCATTTTTCAAATAAGGATTCTGTCTCCTGAAATAATTACCTATACTTTAAAATGAAAGCACTAAATTCTACAATTTAGGAAAAGAAAGTGCAAGGCACATTTTAAACACTTTTTAATGGACAAATGCTCTTCTTCATACTGATACGGAGTAAGTTCAAGCGCAGTGGTGATGTCCGATCTTGTCACTGACCATGGGCAGGTGAGTGGGGCTAGGTTAACGTGGTGGTTTCAGGACTGGCTGGTGAGGTCTTAGTCTGAGCTACTTCCCAGAGCTCAGCCAAGAGGCATCCCTTCACGGGCCTCTTCTCTTTCCTCTCTGTCCCCAAAGTGCCACAGCCTGCACTGTCCCTTTCTTAAGGGGACAGTGTAATTTGTTTGCATGAGTTGAACGAAGGCAAGACAGTGTAGGGCTGTGAGTGTCCCCCCATTTTAAGCAGGTTTTACTGCATATTAGGTACTGGTTTTATGGGGGGACACAAACCAACGGGGTTGGGGGGGGGCTTCAGGATCCCTCAACCACAGGCACTGAGACCATGGAACCGCTGAATAAGAGACACTTAGGTATGAAAGGGAGCCTAGTTTGCAAGCCTGTCAGCTTGTGGGCGGTGCTAGGAGGAGGCCAGATGTTAAATAGACTACATTTAAAAAAAAAAAAAAAGGCCTCAGGTGATGTGTGAGAGCACATCTTGGATCTGTTAGGGAAAATGCCCGTAGGAAGACTTCACAGGGCTCTCGGATGACATTTAAAATTAAGTTTCCATAAAGAATTTCGGATGATACTCTTCTAAAAACCGTATCACTGAAGCCGGTGCCAGAACCCCAAAGGCAGGGTGGAGAAGCGAGAGCCCCGAGTATACCTACAGTCCCGCTAAGGAGCTAACTCCCACGCAGGGCAGGCCAGAGCTGGCTGTTCCACGGAGGCCTGGTAAGCAGCTGCCCGCGCCTTTCTTGGTTTACACCGGTTTTCCATCTGTTTTACCTGCCTCTTCTTCTGAATAATTTATTTTTCCATCTGCATAAATAGAACACCTGTCTGAAGGCTAACTCCTTCACCTAAATAATTTAGAGGAAATAAACCCTTTCATCTTTATTGAAATAATGTAATCGTTTCCCCGAACAAAGCCCTTGAGTAACCAATCCTCGGGGACATTTCTAGTGCTTAAGTATTACGCTAAGAGTCTGAAACATTAATATCAATCTATTTTTTTTAATTAAAATGCCAATTCCCAGTTCTTCCTTAAGACTGTGGGTTTTAGAAACTGTGTTGCCTTTTCGCTTTCTTGCTAGTGAATTTTCACCTCTCCAGACTCAGGAGAACTGTTATCTGTGGGAGGTTCTCACACGATAGATACTGGCTGGGATGTTTCTGAGGACCTTGTTCAGCTTTTGCTTAGCTATGAGAAATAAGAATGTATCCACCGGCCTTAGGGTAGCAGTTATTCTAGTAAACACTGCTTCTACCCTTAGCTAAGGGGCACGGCAGGCTGGGGGTGAATGAAATCTGGCCCTCCAGAGAGGTCTTCTGGCTGAAAGAACTATTTCACGTTCCCTTTGACAGTGGTGCTACTGAGGTCCAGATTTGTGAACTGACCCTTAACATTTCAATATGTACAGATCAGCTTATCTATTCCTTTGAATGCATTTGTAAGCATGCATGTGTGTGCTCTCCTGTGTGCTTCTACACAAGTGTGTGTGTGTCCGTGTATGGGGCTCAGAATTCAACTTCAAATAGCTTCCTCTGTTGAGCTTCACCTTATTTTTTTGAGATTTTATTAAATATTTATTATTTTATAATTAAATATATTATCAAATCAAATGTATAATTAATTATTAATCAATTATTAAATATTCTTGAGTCTCTCACTGAACCCAGAGCTCCTGGATTCAGCCAGACTGGCAGCCAGCAATCCCCAGGGATCCTCCTGCCTTTCCCTCTCCAGTCATGGAATCATGGGCTCTCACTGTCCCTGTTCCCTCCTCCCCTTTTATGTGGTTGCTATGGATTTGAACCCCATTCCTCATGCTTCTCTTGAGCCGTAGGAATCAAATTAGTAATAATTGTATGTACTCTTACCCATCCAAACTACACTGATGACAAGACCAGAAAGTATCCCACATCAGACCTCTGATTGGCAGCTGGCTACCTAAGTGACCCTGCGTGATTTTAATTTATCTCTGTGGTTACTGGCTTCCTCATCTTGAGCGGGGATGATGGCAGAGCCAGTCCTGTGAAGCAGGGGTGATAACGATACTTCCTTGTGGGCTCTGGCGAGGCTGGAGTGCAGCATTTGGGTCCAGTACCTTTCCTTGGCATTCATATCAAATGTGAGTGAATTAACAGCTCTGGGAGGGCTGGGGCCACAGCTCAGTGTCAAGACACTTGCTGCTCTACCAGAGGACCCAGCTTCGGCTCCCAGCACTCATGTTTGAGAGCACACAACTGCCTCTCACTCCAGGGCATCTGACACCCTCTTCTGGCCTCTGTGGACACCTGAACATATGTGACTTTCAATCATACAGACACACGGACACACATAAATAAAAATAATAAAAATAAATTCTAAAGAAGAATTGGCATTTCTGATGAATAAAGTTAAAGCAGTTTTAAAATTCAATACATTTGATATAAATTGTAAAATATTTTATACGACACTCCTTCCTTTTGTACAGAGTGTGGATCATAATCCTATTTCAGAGTGCAGTCTCCAGTGTTATCCACAAAGCACATACAGGGAACTACCGTGTAAAATGACCCAGCAATGCTGACCAACAGGCAGTCTGCTGTCTGCTATCTGGCCCTGGACAGTGGCTGTGTTGAAATCTTAGATCTGCTTTTCTTAGTTTTGCCCCTTTCCCTGGCTCTCGGCTGCAGTGTCCTGCCATGTTTGCAGGCTCGCTGGCATTAGTTTTCCCATCCGTGTCAGCTTTGCTTGCAGTTCTAGCAGACACATTTTCTCCGAATGCGCTTTAGTGCGAGGCTACAGGGACATTCTGTTTTCCATCCGCCGGTGGCTCAAACTGTGCAAGATCACCGGTTTCTGTGGCTCTAAAAGGCTCACTGTATTGGCTTGGAAATCAGAGGACGCACAGATGCAGTCAAGTGCTTCTTATGTGTTACTGCCCATCGGGTCGCCCAGGAAGAGAGCACAATAAATTCTTACACATCAGCAATTTTAGCACTTGCAATTGACCAAACTAGAAGAAGACAAAAGTCACAGGTCAAGAAAGCAAGCTTGGGCTGTGGCTGCTAAGTTTTTAAGTTTGGTCAGAATCGCGTCCAAATAACGGAGGAAAGATTCATCTTCATTATGGAATTCTCACTTATAAGCCAGAGTGTGTGTGAAGTGACATAAATATCACGTGGATAAAGGGTGCTTTGCACCTGTAGAGGTTAGCCGGAGGGCAGGAATGAAATTAGAGCCTTAAACAACTGTATACAGTAAAGTGCAGTAGAGCTATAATACTCTTGTATCAGAGCTCAGGGTATAATGGGGGTCACAGAAGCAGGCTGGCATAGTCTATACCCTGGGCTCAAGGAAAGGGAAGCAAAGACAGAGAGACTGCACCTGATCAATGAACTAAGGCTCTAGAGTCAGGTCAGGTTGTAAATGGCATAATTTAGAGGCTAAAGTGGGGGTTTGGACAATAGACCAGGAAGCAAAGAGACCTCAGCAGTCCCACGGCTGGAGGACAGTGTGTATGTGGGACCGGGAGGGCACAGAAATGGGACCGTAAGGAAAACTGGTCAGGGAGTACTTTTGGTCCCGTGCCTAGAGCTCTGGATCAGTGCAGGGTGAGTGCAGAGGACTCAGTAGGATCCACAGTTGCGTTTCTCAAAGGCCCATCTGATGGCCGCATCATGAGTGGATGCAGGAAGAGAGGAGACACGGTAACAGGTGATAGGGTTAGGGCCCCGGCCCGGGACAACAGCTGTAGATCCTGAGCGCAGGAAGTGGCATATGGGACTAGGCTAGGGTGAGAGATTAAGTGTCAGAATTAAGTGAGAACTGGGTATGAAGCTGATGAGAAACCTTGGTGTAGGTGACTTAGGAACCATGGCAGGTTCACGGCCGAGTGACTGGTTGGCTAACAGTGCTGGTCACTGTGGGAAGTAGGGGAGAAAAGGTTAGGGGACAGGAAGTTGAGTCTGGGGTATGTTGAATATGAGGCCCTCCTGGCCTGATTTAGTGACTTATGTGGTATGTAGCTAGTGCGAAGAACAGCTTAACGAACACATGTTATATTATAGAAATTCAGTGTCAAGGTACACGGCTAGCCAATAGCAAGATTCATATGTTATAGTTGGAACCAAAAATTCTGAGTTAAACCTGTAGGAATGAGGTTTGAAGTCAACAAGGAAAGGGACAGCAGAGCTCTTTCAGGTAGGAAAGTTCCAGAAAATTTATTTTTGGAGTGGTTCAACTCCAATGCCTGGTGGCAGAGGCTGGCGTGGGGACCAACAGCATGCTGCATTCTCTTCGTGCTGGGCTTGCTTTGAGCTCCCACTGTCACAGTCCCTGCTAGTTAAAGCATCCAGTCGCGTGGCTCCCAGGTCTCTTCTGTCACTCCCAGTCTTGTGAGTCAGGGCAAATGGCTCTATTCTTTGTGGTCCCATAGTTCTCAACCGAAATTTCCATCTATCTGTGCTTGCTAGCTTTCATTGTTGCAAATTCATAACATTTCTGATAAAGACATCATTTTTAAAAAAAAAATTATGTACCTTGATGTTGAAAATTGGGCCTTGTGTTTATGGGTAGAAGCTGCACATATGTGATTATGAACCGTATGATTATGTATTTTGTGCTTGTATCACATAGTATTGCTTATGTTACTGATTATGTAAACATGCACTTTGTAAAACATAGGATATAATTATTTCTGATGTATTTGCAATTTAGTATATTTATTAAATGGATCAATCAAAAGGTATGGTTAAACACGCTGTCTTGATCTGTTTGGCATATGCGTTTTCCTTCCTGCAGTTTCAGTACCCACAGTGAAACAGTTGGGTACCAGGTGCCTGACAGGACGGTACAGCGTCTCTGTTGTTAACAAGTCCTGGAAGCTCCACTATCCCGGGAGTCCTGTGCTTTCCTACCCGATGGCTGACAAGGCTCTTTCCCTGTTCTTGCTTGTATGTTGGTTCTTTCAGGAGCTCCGTTAGCAGAGATGGTCTAGGAGGCTTGTCACTCACATACTGATAGCATTATTTGACATAGTTCCAGTGACTGACAGTTGGCTTCTCTCATCACGTGATCATTCATCCAGAGAGTCTTCACAGCTGCAGGGCTCTGAGAGAAAAAGGAATCCTAAGGCTTCTGAGAGGTTTGGAAGCTCTCAGAGGCACCTCTCCTGCAACGAATTGGTCAAAGCCAATTGCTTGGGCAACCCAGAAGCAAAGAAAATGGGAAGAGATGTCACAGAAGGAGAAAAAGTCACATTCCAAAGAGACCTCCAAGGTGGTCGTTACGATGACACACATCCCTAAGAGGCTCCTGTGCTCACTAGTTCCTCAGCTGGTGCTGCCGTTTGTGGAAGGAGGGGAAACTTTAGGAGACAGGCTTGCCGGAGGCAATGTGTCACTGGGGGCTTTGGGAATGCTACACCAGCCACCTGTGCTTCCTCCAGGAAGGTTTTGCTGCTCCATCTTCCTCCAGTAAACTGTAATATGTCCTTTCAAGCTCCTGCCAACGGGCCTTCTCCACTGGGAGGGACTGGAGCCCATTAATCTGAGATCAAAACTAATTTTTATCCCTTAAATTGCTTCTTGACATGCTGATTTCAGGGTTGAATTTGACCATGGTAATAATAAAGAGAAGAAAAGAGAAGGTATCATGTGTGCACACTCTGAAGGTTGAGGGTGTTCGTGTGGGCTGTGCGACAAGGGTGGACAGAGGATAGACTGATGTAGATCCTGCAGCTATAATGTCATACATTTATACACATGCTACACATACTTATGCACATGCATCTACACCATACTCACATACACAGGCTTATACATATACGTTCATGTATATACACATATATATATACACACTTAACACATGCACATACTTGTATGTTCAATACACTTGCACATATTCATATATACATGCATAGATACTTCAAGTGCACATATGAATATATATACATATTCATGTATGTGTACACATACATATATATTCATATATGTATGTGTACACATACATATATATTCATATATGAACAACACATCATATGCTCCTACACACACATACATACATATACACATACACAAGCATCCAGACACTACACACATATATTCACTCTTCTGCCATCCATAAAGGACAGCAGATTTTGGGGCCACTTGATAGATGGGCTGGGGTGAATCACTCAAGTGAAAGTGAAGAATATGTTGCCTCCAAAAGTCAAAAGCCCCAAATGCCATGTTTCCTTTTCTTGGTTGTAGGAGGGAATGGATAAAGTGTCCCTAATTTTAGAAGGTCCATTTCAACGAGTCATACAGCACTGTATCCTAGAAATTTTATTAAAGTAGAAATCCCCAAATTTTGGATAGATCTATATATAGCACAGTACCTGTCTGTCTGTCTGTCTGTCTAGATATATATTGAGACAGAGAGAGAGAGAGAGAGAGAGAGAGAGAGAGAGAGAGAGAGAGAGAGAGAGAATGCAGTATATATCAGTATGCATTAGTGAATCCCAAGGAGTTGCTCTCTGCTCCTTGCTTGGGTCCAGTGTAATGTCTTCAGTTTCATGGACAGGTGCAGTATTTTATGAAGGGGAAAGGCAATCGATATGTCTGCACACTGACTTACGACTTGGTTTTATCTGGAAAACTGTTAGATTCCTCAAGCAGAGCACTGGAGGAGTTTCTGGCCAACTGAATTTGTCAGTGATAATAATGAAGAAGAGAAAAAAATCCTGAGGCAAAGTAACAAATTAAAAGGATCTTTTTTATTGGCTATATAGCAAGATGAAACCACAGAAAATACATAGAACACCTCATTCTGCAGCCAAGATGGTGCTTCCTATGGAAGATGAAGGGCAGAAGGAGATAGCCAAGCAGGGGGCTACTACATGTATGTGTCTCTACATGTCTCTGAGTGTTGTCCATATTCCTGCCATGCTGCCCTCTTCTTACTAAGGGCAAACTTTTCAGCCTCTGAGGACTCCAAGGAAGATTTGTCTCTGATGCAAAGGAAACACGTCTCTTCCCCCCAATCTTGCCAATGCTCTGACTCTAAGCCGAGGAAAGGGAAGATGCCCTGGGTCTTGCAGACTTCCCATCCCATGATGGCCCATCTTCCGAGATGGGCCAGCAAAGGATATCCAAGAATGGAAGATGGCAGAAGACAATTGGAGGTTTTTCTTTTGCTTGTCTAGGCTGTTACTTGTAGTGAGTTTTCTGTCCTGCCTGTCAGTTCCCAAATAATCACACAGACACTTCATATTAATTATTAAATTAGCTCAGGCTTATTTCTAACTAGCTCTTTTAACTTAAATGAACCCATTTCTAGTAATCTACCTACTGCCGTGTGGCTCCTGGTTTCTACCTCTCCTTCTACATGTCCTTATGTCCTTTTTCCTCTGCATCTGGCTGCTGACCCCACCTTTTCCCCTCTCAGAGTCCTCTCTGTCTCCAGAAGTCCCACCTAACATCTTTCTGCCTAGTTATTGGCTGTTCCGCTCTGTATTAAACCAATCACAAGATACAACTTCACACAGTGTAAAGGAATATTCTGCAACATTTACTACAGCAATGCGGAACTTCATGGCTGAGAATGAAGCTTGGAAGGAGAGGTGGGGGGTGAGTGACGTCAATTTCTTTCATAAATTTTCCAATGATTGTGACTTGCTACTGTAGGTGACAGCCATGCTCCTCTTTGTGATTTGGGAAGAGGGTGGCAAGACACTTAAATTCTGCAAGTTACACTGTAATTAAAGCAATACCTGAAAATAAAACTTGTGATATATCCGGTGGCCTCTACAAGATTTAAATCCTCTGGTTGATGCTTTTTCTCTGATATTTATCACTACTGTGTAATACAGTCATAATTTCTTCATTAGAAACATGGACGGCCCATACAATTTGTCATCTCTAAAGATACTCATCTATCTTTATTCGTTTATAAAATTTAAGCTAATGCCATGGGGCTGAATGTTTAACTCAGTGGCAGTGTGTGTGTCTAACATGTACAAGGCCCTGGGACTTACCCTCAGCCCAATGAGAAATAAGGTACAGCAAAGTCTCCTGATAGTAACTATCACACCCGCCCATTGCACGAGTAGGTGAATGCAGGGTTAGTAATGGCAGGTAATTTTGTGGTAACTGGTGGTATGTTTGATATTCACAAATTTTTTTTGAAAAAATTTCCACCTCCTCCCAGCCTCCCATTTCCCTCCCCCTCCTCCCCCTCCCCCCTCCCCCACTCCTCTCCCCCTCCCTCTCTATTCCGAAGAGCAGTCAGGGTTCCCTGCCCTGTGGAAAGTCCAAGGTCCTCCCCACTCCATCCAGGTCTAGGAAGGTGAGCATCCAAACAGGCTAGGCTCCCACAAAGCCAGAACATGAAGTAGGATCAAAACCCAGTGCCATTGTCCTTGGCTTCTCATCAGCCCTCATTGTCTCCCATGTTCAGAGAGTCTGATTTTATCACATGCTTTTTCAGTCCCAGTCATGCTGGCCTTGGTAAGCTCTGAAATTCACAATTAAACTAATTTTTATGTCTTTGTAACTTTGGTGATTCCCTTGATGGCCCTCATCACATCCACAACAACGGAAAGATGTAATGTTTCCTCTCACTGTTAATATGTAGCTTAATGTTATAAGTTCTTAAAGGGGATATTCAAGTTCTTTTACAAATCCGATGAATTCCAAGAGCGCATTCTTCCGAGAGATGCAAGTGTGTTTTCTTCAGGACTGTTTTCTCAGCCTGACAACATGATTGTTCCCTCCTGGGGCTATCAGGCATATTCTCCTTTGCTTCTGTGTTTAAAAACTGGAGGTCAAGGATTTCCAAGGCGACACTTAGTTGCCATTGCAAAACAGTGCGAAAGCACCGTGGGGAGACGAAAATCCAGGTGGTTCCTGGCTCCTTGCCTTCCCCTGCATTTACAATGGGGGAGAATTCAGGGGAGACACTGCTCCCTTTAGACGTCTGTTTCCTGTGGGCTGTCTCCAGCCAGGGGAGAGACTGACAGAGTGATAACACCCGATGCCAGGCTCTCTTGCCCACTCAAAGACCCTCCCTCAGGTGTCAGTTGCTTGGCTAAGCTTTGAGGTCAACTAGACACCTCCCTTGAGGCTTACCTGGCCGGAGGGACCCAGCTCGCAGAAAACCCTCTCAGGGAGTGCAGCTGTTATCCGAGCTTGGATCAAAGGCCCCCTCTGTCCTCCAGAAAAATATCTCCCAAACGAGGTCTCTTTCTCCATGATTTGAATGAATGTTGAATGAGTCCCCGGGGACACCAGTTGCTCTGCTCAGGGACAGACTTGGAAATGAAAAGTCACCTCCCTTTAAGGCCCGTCTATTTGAGCATTTCAATTCATTGGAAACCCATCAGAAATGAGTCAGGAAACGAGGCAACAAAGAAACACGAGGATTAATATTTTTGACAGTCTTCATTTGTGTATTATTATTTTTTCTTTTCTCCTGGCATATGACATTGTTTCTGGTAACTTTCACAGTGCCCGTAAAAGACACAGAGAGCATTAAAAAGCCATTATTCAACCACTTGGGTTTGAACATGAAAGCATAAAAAATAACCAGAAACTTTCCTGAACTAGGATTGTAAAGTGATAGTCCCTCTCTTGCTGTAGAACAAGCAGTGCGCAGTAGTGACCTTAAACTCGGTGATCTGATTGTCCAAAGGTTCAGACCATAATTGCCCATCATGCAGATACTCGGTTCATCCACCCAGTGACTTAGAACTCCAGAAGCGATGAAATGAACTAAAGGTAAACAAATGATAGGCTCGGAGCGTGTACTTGAGCAAATGCAGCATTTGATGAGGCCTTTTGAATATTTCCATTCTTGTCAGTCTGAATGTGTTTTGCTGACATTGTAGGAGCGCCGGATTTATTCTACACAGTTCAGGTTTTCTAGTTAAGATTGCTGTGATTGGTAGCGTCGCCAGTGGCAGGTGAGGGGTCAGATATTTTAGTCATGGCTCACACTATTGTACAGACATCTGTTATTTTGAATGGATTATTTTGTTTATCAAGTTTCTTTGAATAGCAATTTCAGTTTTGTCTCTTATTTCCTTCTTTGATGAGGGTATTGCTGGCAGATGCATGCTACATATTGGCTAGTTTCTTGCAGTTCTCTGGCTTTTTTAAGTTTTTTTTCCTCGTCTTCGTATTTTTCTTCTCAACAACTTTGTCTTTCTAAAGAAATTAAGTATTTGAACGCAACATCCTAAAATGAAGAGTCCACAATTCTCTTCTTCAGCACTGTTTCTTATCTCCTCAAGGTCGTTCCTGATACCTCAGCTTCCTTTCCTTTCCCTCCTTTCTGCCCCGTTTTGCCTACTTTGTCTCTCCCAGGCACCTAGTTCTTCTTCAGCAATGAATGCTATCTGAGAGAGTGTCCCTGTGGCTTTGTTCCGTTACTCATGAGCAGTTGTTCTGCCTGGGAAAGTTCCTTCACCCATCTGGATTAGCGTCTGTACCCAAGTTTGGAACTGGAAGGGTCAATGTCAGATGTGTACTCTGAATAATCTGAAGTCAGACGATGGAAGCGTGTGTTATGGTGTAAACATGTCTTATGATGAACTTGCAGATGGTATCTTAGGGAACCAGGCACCTACCCGTAACCAGTTGAATGGCAATAATGGTGGCAGTGGTGGTGATGATTTTGGTAGTTAGCACTCACTCAAAATTTCACGCCAGTCATTATTTGAATCATCTACCTGTCACCTATCATTTATCTATCTATCTATCTATCTATCTATCTATCTATCTATCTATCTATCATGTATCTATCTATCCATCCATCTATCTATCATCTATCTGTCTATGTATGTATGTATGTATGTATGTATGTATCTATCTATCTATCCATCATGTATCTATCTATCCATCCATCTATCTACTATCTATCTATCTATCTATCTATCTATCTATCTATGTATCTACCTATCATCTATCTATCTATCATCTATCTATCTATATCATCTATCTATCTATCTATCTATCTATATCTATCTATATCTATCTATCTATCTATCTATCTATCATCTATCTATCTATCATCTATCATCTATCTATCATCTGTCTATAACTAATTACCTGTCTACCATCTGCTAATCATCTATGTCTCCATCTTTCTAACTATTTGTCATCTATTATCTATCTTCCCTCTCTCTGTGTGTCTTCCTCATAGTGACCTATTATCTGCCTACATCCTTATTCAAACGCCACAGCAAACCAGGTTAGGGTTTTCATCTTCCCATCACACCTAACAAGCTCAGAAACAATAACACTAGTTCCAGCCCCTAGGTTCACCAGAGGTGATGACTAGGGGACTCAGATAGGTGCTCAGTGGGTGACAGGTGATGGCTAGAAAGATGACTGACAGACATACAAAGCCAGGACTCAAGCCTATGCTGCTGGGGTGCAAAGCTGGGTCCTTAACCCAGGGCTCTGTCACTCATAGCCACACAGCAGGAAAGTGACCCCTGGATATTTCTAGATGTTACGCTGGGTATGAGAGACGGAGAGCCAACATGCCTTGGCTTTGAATGACTCATAGTCTAGTGGAAGATGAGAGTGAAGGCATGTTAAATGACTGTGTGAAGAGGAAGAAGGTTGAGGAAAGATCTGTGTAGACCTGATCAAAGACTATGAAGGAATTAAGCAGTTAGTGAAGAAGGTGCAAAGGTTATAAAAGGTAGGGAGAGGTATGGTCAAGGCAGAAGGCTAAGGCATCCCTGAGCAACTGTGAGCAGAGTCTCTTCCCATAGCATTTCTGGAATGCAAATGGCAATCCTAGGGACAGGAGAGGAATGAGGAAAAGACAGGCTTCTCATCCTGGGGCCTGGCTCTCTGTGACACGAAAACCAGACACCTGCCAGTGCCTCACTCCGTCTCATCAGTCCGCCAAGGCGGGGCTGTCCTGGCATGTGGGGCTTGTGACCAGAGGCTAACTAACCATTCCCTTGTTCTGTAGCATATGGCTTCAATCTGAAGTGTGTGGTGTGAAAGGGGCATATGATTCCTTCGCCTGGACTCGGTAACTCCATAGCATCTTTTGATTTGGGACTGCATGGCTATGCTGGAGCAGGAATACAAGGCAGCATATTGGTCATTCTCCTGTGTGGTGATGCTGTGCCTGCTTTTGAAGGATCACAGTAGCTTTATTGGTGACCATCTGTACATTGGCCTATCAGTCTGGGAAAATTGGAAAGTTATCTAGTTAGCCATCTTAAGAAAAGCAAAATCAAAAAGCCCCTGTCTTAGGGTTTCTATTGCTGTGAAGAGACACCATGACCGTGGCAACTCTTATAAAGGAAAATATTTAATTGGGTCTAGTTTACAGTTCAGAGGTTTAGTGTACTATTGTCATGGCAGGAAGCAAGGCAGAGTGCAGGCAGACATGGTGGCTGAGAGTTCTCCATCTGGATCAGCAAACCACAGGAAGTGAACTGTGTGCCACACAGGGCATAGCTTGAGCATAGGAGAACTCAAAGCCTGCCCCCACAGTGACGCATTTCCTCCAACAAGGTCACACCCACTCTGACAAAGCCCCAGCTCCTTATAATGCCACTCCCTATTGGGGGGGTATTTTCTTCCAAGCCACCACAGCCAAATATGTAGAAGGGAGGGCTTTAAAGGACCTTCAGATATGAAGCAATAGTAGGGGATCCTGAACACACGTCTTTGTCACTAGACCATGAAGTCCTGAGTCTAACGTTATTTCTCTCAGTACTTCCAGGGCCTATCTCAGTGCTTGGCACAAAGTTGTTCTTTTGTATTTGTTTTTTTGCTTGTCCATTTTGTTTTTAATAAATGTGCACTGAATTAAAAACAGAACAACCATTGAGAGATACGGGCCTAACCTGTCAGGTGGGGAGGGGTGCTGTGGAAACCAGAGGGCATAGGAGGGGGCCTTAACGGGGCTGGGTGTGCTGAGACACGTGGTAGGCATGGCAGCAGCAAGTGCAAGAGTTTTGGCCTCCGAGAAACTCTGGTGCGAATCATGGCTTATGTGGCCCTTGTGCTCCCTCAGCTGTGAACTGGCCCAAAACCGTGGGAATGACAAGAACTTGCCAAGGCCCCAGAGTGGCTCTGCCTGGCCTGACACTGGTTGCTTTCCCATTTGGGGCTGAGATTTCCAGGAAGACATCCTCTAGGGGCCGCCCCACGAAACCCCACACAGCTCAGTTCTCTGCCCTCCTGGGTTTCTCTCTGACTCGCCCACTACCACTTCCAAACTCCACCAGCTTGCGTCTGCCTCCAGCATACTGTGTCCTTCTGACTTAACATGGGGAGCGGTGGGGAGCCTGATGGTCTCTTGGGCTATTTAGTCTCATATTAACCATGTGTGAACCACATCTTATATTGGGGATCATCGTCGGAGTTATGCAAAAACAGTCAAACAATGAACTTCACAGGTTAGCCAAGCTGTCTTCCAAAGTGCCGTCAGTTAACCGGAAGACAGCGAGAATCCCTGGGACGGGAAACAAGCCTCTCCGTGCTTGCCATCTCTGCCAGCGTCCGATTCTGCCCCTGTCTGAGAGCTGCCGGAGGTACTGGCACGTGGCGCTGCCTCTTCTTAATTCATAGGTTCCATGACAAAGTAGGTAGATTTGAATACTTTCTGATATGTAATCTTAACAGTGCTGAGATAAAAGATTAAAATTTTTATCCACAGCAAGGAACGAGGAGTTACACTTGCTGTGAGTGATGTTTCTACAGCCGCACTAGGAATTGTAGCATATCTCTTTAGCTCTTAGAATAATAAACTCTTGTACAATGTTATTCCATTTCATCATCAAAGAAGCACAAAACACAGGGAGGTCCCAGAGGTGGATCTAAGATCTGAACCATAGTGTCGGCCATTCCCTTCGAAGATATCACCTTCCTCTCAAGAGTCCAGGAAGGCTAACTTAATTGTCATTGGGTTGAGCCAAAAGGGCTTGTGTTAGTGTTTGCTCGAGAAGGCAGAACAGGACCGAGGAAGGGCTATTAAGTAGATATCAGGAACATTTGCTCACTCTTTACCCAGGGACTAGTCAACTCTGAGCCTTTAATGAGGAGCGTGGCTCTGATTAAAGCCTTCTGAGGAAAGGCGTGCAGATGGCAGGAGGGTCAACTTGGAACATTGCTTCCTCCATCAGGGGCTGAATTCCGTCCTGTAGGATTAGCTCTGTGGGAAGCCTTTAAACCACAGCATAGACACTGAACAGGTCATAAAGATGGGCCCAGCGCCGATCATCCCAGGAAGCATGGGTCGGAAGAAATGAGCTTGAGAAGGGAGGGGCCGTCTCACCGTGAGTAGGAAAATTGGAACGATAGTGATGGCTTCTGAGCTGGAGTGGTTCCTGCTGGTGACACCGGAACTCTGCCACAGCCTCTGGTGCACATTGATTCCAGTACTTATAGGAACCGTGGACCGTGGCATGTGGGTATGGTGATCCTTCGTCAGAGGCTGATTAAACTGTCCTGTGTGAGGTCGTGCACATGGAGGTGAATGACGAGGGACCATGGAGAGAGGCGAGCAGGAGGAGGAAGAGGGAGATGCCATATGACTGACGAACAGGAGAGGAAATGAAGACAAGAAATTGGAAAAAATGGAGCTGGTGTCTTCTTTCAAAAAAAATGTAATTAATTGAGATCTGTTTCTGCAATGAGCTGGAACAGGTCACAAAAGAGAACCGCTTGGAGAAAGGCCTCCTTGTGGTGGGGTTTCCTTGTTTGTTATCTGCAGAGGGGCAAACGGAGCATCTAACACCCGAGGATCAGTTTTGTTTGGAGGTGGGGGGCATCAGTGTCCAGTCATCTCCTTTCTCCTTTCACTTGCTTACATTTGTGTTGCTTACAGTGACGTCAACATTGATTGTGCAACTCTGCCTCTGTCTTGCAGAATGGCGCTGTACCCCCTGGGAGCCTGATGGAGGCCTGTACTCCAAGACCACATCTGGAGGTGTGAAAAGCCTGTGCCTGCCGCAAGGCTGAGAGGCAGGGCAGGTGTTTCCCTGTTTCCCATCACTTGCTTCTTGATGGGACAGATTCTTTTTCCAAGTCTGACATTTCTCTTTGCACCCCTATTGAATATGTAAGTGGCCCTTAGTCTGTTCAGCCCCTTACATTGTAACTTAAAAGCCTGTTATTATTATGTTTAATTTTCACTCGGATTTTGTTGCTTTCTTTTGCCTAGGCCTTAGAAAACCAGGGGCCATAGGCCCCTTTCTTCCTTCTGACTCTTCGCATGGGCTGCCTCAGTAGTGATAGCTTTCGCTTGTTTTTTAAGCTTATAAACTCAATCCTCTGCTTTCTTGACTCCTGGTTCCCATCAGAAAAACTTCTGAAACTGTCTGCATCTGAGCTTGGCTTTGAGATTTGTCAGTCCTGGACCAATGTTGTACCACGAAAGACATCTCTGGGAAGAAGGTAGAAGGGGCTTTGAGACAGCGTAAAAGCCATATCTGGTAACACAAACAATAATTTCCAACCAATCTGTTTCCTGTGGTGCTGCCCTGGAGAGCTCCGAAAGAGTCCTTTCTCTACTGCTCCAGCAGAACGGCCGCCATGACACTGCTCGCAACCCCAGGGCCTGGCTCTCTTTTACAAAGCACATACCCCCACCGTCTTTAAGCAGGTTATTTTGTATTTAATTCTGTCTGCTAACATGGCTGAATGCTGCTGTGGATACGAATCGTGGGCGCTATCATAGCCCCGGGAGAGCCTAGCTTACCCGAGTTACAGATTCGGTTTGAAGGCTCAGTGTCCTGGGTTACAGGAATACATTGGACGGAATACTGACTCCGGAAGCAATTAAGCTACAGAGACAATTCTGAGCTCACACAGAAGAGTAACTTAGGTCCAGGTCATTTCATTTTAGGTGAATTTGTTTGCTAAGTTGCAGGAACTGGGTTGCTGAACAAAAACCTCATTTCCCTCCAGTTTTTAGCAAGTCTAGAGTCAAGCCCCTCAATGTGGAATCTTC
Organism: Alexandromys fortis; assembly: GCF_014885135.2. Lineage (NCBI taxonomy): Eukaryota > Metazoa > Chordata > Mammalia > Rodentia > Cricetidae > Alexandromys > Alexandromys fortis. The sequence goes on from NW_026067911.1 coordinate 744,476, forward strand.
TTGGGGGCATAAGGGAAAGATGTGCTCCCTGTGGCGCCCTTCCTGGGCTGTGAATGCTGCCCTCCCTGTCTACACTCTGCCTGCCTGTCCCAATGCCTCCTCTTTACAAAGGCGCCAATTAATTGGATTTGCCCCATTCTGGAGATTTCCATCAGAGGCATCCTGTTTCCTGAGAAGGTGGCAGTCTCGGGTCCTGGTGTTAGAGCTTCAGTATGAACTTAGAGGGAATACCATTCTGCCCATCCCTTTAGGTACCCACAATTCTAACCCCCACAACCCTTTCCAACAGCAAAACTCCAATGCATAATACATTCAAGGGAGGACAAAATATTGTAGCTTGAAGTCTTGTACATCTATGAATAGTTTCACTGACTTAAAATATTAAGTTAGGTCAATTTGATATATGAAGCCACTGAACTGAGTATATTTTGGTTTATTATTATTAATACTATTAAATGCTTAAGATGTCAGGGATGGCAGACAACACTGTCTGTGAGAAACTATGTGTGTTTCAGTGTTTCATGTAAGAGATGATGTTCCTTTGCTCAGTGGTTCTGAGTGGGAGAATGTGGTAGTTTGGATAATAAATTTGGATAATAAACACACACGCACACACACACACACACATACTCTGCGTTTGATCATATCAACCCACCAACCCTTTCCAAATCTAAATCCCCCAACCCTCTCCTAACTTCATGTCTTCTCACTATACCCCACTAAGTCCAATCAGCACCTAGCACGCGTGCACGGATGTGTGGGGCCAGCTACTGGAGCATGGACATTTCCCTGAAGGAGACAGGTCTTCAGCTACCAAGGCTCCTCGGGTGGGGCTTGGTTGCTTTGTAAGCACCCCCTTTTTTAGCTATGCTGGCGTGTTGACTGTCTTGATTCTGTACCTCTCTTACGCAGATATCCACGCTGCTGTGAGTTCACGGGCACAGTGGCTCTGTCGCACCCAAGAGACATTGCTCTGCAGCGTTTTCCACAGTCTGCAGCTCTCACAATCTTTCTAACCTGTCTTCTGCAATGTTCTCTGAACCGTGCAGGGACAGTGCGTGCAAAAAGATGTCCCATTTATGCCTGAGCACCCCACAGGTACTAATTCTCTGCACTCTGTAGAGCTGTGAATCTTGGAATTAATCACAATTTCCTGTGACAAGAAGCCTCTCTGTGGAGAACTGCGAGCTGTGCTGATCTGTAGGTCAACAGATTAGCATTTAGAAGGCAGCCTCATCCTGTCCATTTAGCAACATAATAGTAATAGGCTCTTCCTGAGGGTGCTTGGCCTCCCCAGCAGCGTGTTCTTGGTTAGGTTTACAGAATTAGGCATGCGCTTCATCAGTGAGGTGGACCTTCTATCCAATCAGGACACAGTTAACCTTACCTGCTTCCTTATTGATCACTCTAGCTGGTGGTGCGAACCGGGAGAGTGCGGCCTAACATGAGGAGGACACAGTTTCACACAACAGCCAACTTTACAGAAAGCACTAGGCAATTTATACACCGATGGTTAAGAGTCACATGAGTAAAGTGTCCAGTCACAAGGGCAAGCCGCACTTGTGGGCAAGCCGCACGCTGCGAGCAAGCCGCACGTGGCAAAATGTGTTTTTCCATAGAGACACATAGACAAATATCAACAGCCAATTGTAACGAATATGAACTCACTCCTATCCGCTACTCCTGGGAGGGGCATGAAAGCACACTCCAGGAACAGTTCCACATTTTTGAAGAAACTGAGGTCACGAGACTCTTGTCTTGTGTTCTTGGAGTTTTCTCACAGTTCTTTTCAGTATGGCACCCATGGGCACATGCTTCCAGGCCTGTTGCTGTTACATAGTTCACAGAATTCACAACTAGGTAGGCTATTGATAACTTTTCTTCCTCAGTGGCCTACATAGCACCTTCTAATACTACAAATGAAGCTTCTGGGTCTGACTTCTCCATCACCCTTGATCCAAGAGTGTAGAGCCTTCAGCAATTGGGTCTTACCTTCAAGTTCTGATGGGTACCCAAAAGAAATGGCAACAATTTTTATTGCTGTCAGAGGTCCACAGGACTTCATAGGATCTCCCTGACATACAGTTCACAGGAAAGTGCCCCACCCCTGGCACAGGATTTTTGTTTGATAGCCTATGGCACCGGGACAAGGCAGAATAATGACCAAGGTTTTAATGTGTAGACTTTGAACTGCCTGTCTTAGAGTCATGGGTTAAAGGGGAAATTCCCTGGCCCCCAGCAGGACCAGTATATCCAGGTTCCTCTGGGTGATGTCGAGGACTTCGGTAATCAATACCAGAGAACTCTGAATGCTGTTAATTTACAGAGCAGCACATTGTGCAGGAAGTCTGGCTACCTTACAGGCACATCACCACATCCATACGTCAGCCCAGGGATCAATCTGGCTGCATGTTTCAGTGTGCAAGGGCTGACAGTGGGATTCATAATCAGTACTCGTCTGTGACGTCGGCAAAGTGGAAGCAAAGATGATTGATGTCTGGAAGACGCTGTTTTCTTCCTTCGCCATTCCTGCCTCTCAGGGAAGAGTGGGTTGAAGCCGATCTTTGAACGAAGGAAAGGAAACCTTGGGCCTGAAGGGCGAATGCCTGTGTACTGTACCATGTGGGAGGAAGGTGGTCTTCTGACTACCCAGCCTGAGGAGGACAGGGCCATCTCAGCACTGGGATAGATTGCTATACAGGTGAAACACACGCCAAGTACAGTTTTTGGATTGAATTTCCTTTTCAACATATATAGACAATATGTATTTATTTTCTCCCTAGAGAACATTATTTTTGCTCCAGGGTGAAAAAAAAATCCCCAAAACACCAAGTATTAAAAAAAAAAAAAAAAACAAGAAGCAATTTAGGAAAGATTAAAAGCAATTGTTCTGTTACCCCTGGCAACAGAATCTAGATGCAGCCAATCAGCAAAGTTGATACATTGTTTTGACACACGTGCACATATTTCTAACATAAATAGCAACAGAGACCTAATAACAGTAGGCTTTAAAGCTGGCGACTGATGTCATTTTAAATGTGTCAATCAAAGAGAACCTAGGAAAGTGTTTTTCTCAGTCAGGTTGACATTAAGTATATACTGCAATGGCTCCCTAAGTGATGGTAGACTTCTGTCAGGTCATCCGGAGATGCCAAGTCTATAATTAACACTCCTGCTTCTTGGAATGTGTCCTTTAGAACATCTCAAAATAAAAAAAAAACAACTTTAATAAGAAAATAAAGTTTCAATCTCACAGTAAATTCATCTATTGCATTATTATCAGAAGGAAATATGTTTCAGAGAGCGAGGGAAATGAGACTACAATTAGCTTGTTTATCCATAAAAAGATGCATTTCTTTGGCTCCTACGTCTGCTGAGTTTATGATCAACTTGTGCCAGTAAATCCTGCTAGTTAAAAATGTTTCTAAGGCTCTCAGAAGTTGGGTTTGACTGGAACAATAGTAGAAAACAATAGTATTGGGAAGTGCTGGGGAAATGGATGGGTGGTTAGGAGTCCACTCTGGGGACGCTGACTACTCAGGGTGGAAGGGAACACCTAGTGAATCAAAGTCCATCCTGCCTGGAACAGTGAGTGCTGGTGTTGGTAAAAATGAAGAAGTCCAAGGTAGCATTTCTCAAGTGTTTACAAGGGGCACCCACCATGTCAGGGCTTTACAGACTCTGCAATACCTTAGAGGTAGAAACTGTCCCACCATATAGAGACCGTCTTTCCCAAGGGCTTCTGGACCGGCCTTGTGCATCTGGTCTTGCCTGACTCCTCAGTTTGACGGGACCTGGACCTCACTTTAGTTCTGGTCCTTGGGATTCTAATTCAAATGTATGCCTGAACGTGATTGGTTGATCTCCACTTTGTCCTCATACACATGGTGGACCCCCATAAAATCATGGGGCTTCCTCCCTCTTTGTCTCTGGTTCTATAAAGAGCTGGATCTATGTCCTGGAGCTGCTAGGGGCACCACTGAAGTGTCTGCTGGAGGCCCTGTGGCACTTCAGCGCTCCCAATCAAAGTTGACTTTCCTCCTTTAGAAGTCTTTCTCCAAAGCACCGAGTGCTGCATTGAGAGCTCTGTTAATGTTTTGATAAACATACCCAAGAAGCGACTTTCAAAATTTAAATCTTATTTGGAATGCAAATATAGTATTTATCTGAAATATTATATTTTGAATATTTAGCGTGAACATCTTCATAAAGATACAAGCACGTGTCCGTTTTGACCCTGCATAACAGAATAGCGAAGACACGAGGAACTCAGATCATCGGGAGCTCTGTGCTGCTCCTGTGACCCCAGGCCCTACACCACAACCCATTCCATGTTTCTGCATTCACCTGTTTTAGACATCTTTACCACTAGAGTCATAGTGTTTTGTATCTTGCTTCTTTGACTTCACTGCAGTGGGTCTCAGCTCGTGTGACATAACCCCTTTGGGGTCAAATGACCCTTTCACCGAGCTCCCAGATCAGATATTCTGCATCTCAAATATTTACATTACGATTCATAACAGTAGCAAAATTGCTGTTATAAAGTATCAATGAAATAATTTTATGGTATGTGTGGGGTCACCACAACATGTGAAACTGCATTAAAAAGTCATTGCATTAGGAAGGTAGCAGCATTTGTGAGAGTCACTGCATCTTATCATTTATTGTTACTTTATTCCTTTTTCTGGCTGGATAACACGCATTTCATAGATCACCCTAATTTGCTAATCCACACATCTGTTGATGGGCATTGGTTAATCCCACCTCTTGGCTATCGTTACTGATACTTCTGTGCTTACATGCATACTTGTACTTTTTCCAGAAAACCTCTCTAACCCTTGTGAGTATATACCTGTCAGTGGGATTATGGTCAGGTGGGAATGCTGTCTTTAACTTTTTGAGGCACTGCCAAAAGTTATTCCACAGCACAGATCCCAATCAGTTCTTACCAGTGCCACACAAGGGATTTACCTGCGTCCTGTAGGAGCTGTTCTTTTCAAAATGATTGACATCCTGTTGGGGGTATCATGGACATGAGGTTGACTGTGACCTGGATCACATAACTGACATTATTGCTGCCGGCTGTCTCTGCTTCTTGGCTGTCCGAACTGTCTTCACTTGAGGATATTTATTCTGTAGTTGATGTGCTGTTTGTCAGTGCGCCTCCTCTTCACGGCCATGGTGCTGACCTGAGGAAGAGTTGCTGACGGCAGCGGTGAGAAGAGGATGCCGCGCGATTGCCTGAGCTGATTGCGTGTTTGCAAGTGAGCACTGCCTTCACCGTGGCCAAAGTACCCTTTCCCAGAATGCTCTCGCAGACAGGACCAAGTTATGCTTGGCAAACTCAAGGTGGATTCAAAGACAACTTGAAGTATCTTCTGTGCATGGGAGGCTCACCCAAAGGGATGACTTTTGATACATTTGTAATACGAATACAGATTTGTTGAGGCATTATGGCCATCGAAAGATGGTAACAGAGCTGAGCTGTCATTGGGTTCTAAAGAAAAGTGCAAGCTATTTGTGTCCCCTGCCATCTGTGGGCTGTGGACTCCCTCCTTCCTTCCCTCTCTCCTTCCCTGCCAGTCCTTTCCTTACCTCCCTTAGTCCCTTATTCCCTCTCTGTAGTATAAAAACTGCTTTATAGGTAGACATTGGGGGGGGGTGTTCTTCTCCTCTATTAAGAAGCCTGTGAGATGTCAGTTTCCTTTAGTGGTGAATTTTTGGAAAGCCTGTCTTGAAACGGCTATGCCTTAGAAACCTGAAAGATGTCTGCATTTTTATCGCTCACTTTCAACACACAAAAAGTAGTACTTTCCACCGTACAAGGTAACATTCAGCAGAGTTTAATGGCATTTCAGCCAGGTGTACCAGTCAATACCCTGGCCATCAGCAGGGCTTCAGGCCGGGTTCTGTGAGCAGCTGAACCTCAGAAGGGACAGAGAGAGGTACTCATGACTGGGAGTCATCGGTTTGTGCTGCAGGACTAACAAACAATGCCCAACTTTACAGACTCTCTGGAGGAGAGAAAGGGAGCCCCACGTTATCTTAGGCCTCGATCTAGTATCACACTCTTGCTTGGTCAGTGGTCAGCAGAGCCCAGCATAAGGAGTTTTTTATCAAAGCCTCTGAGTCCAGCTCTGAGGCTGATCTTGGAGAAACCCAGATACACCTCCATAGTCTACCTCTGTAGTTGTCACATGTAGATCTCCTAGGGGCAACTGCAGTCTAGAATAAAGAAAAAAGCCAGACAAGGTGTTGCATTTGTAATGTAAGGGGTGCAGAGGTCACTGGCCAAGCGGCTTAGCCTACTTGGTGAGCTTCAGGCCAGCGAGAGACCCTGTTTCAAAAGACAAGTAGATGGGTCCTAAGAAACACACCCAACGCTGTCCTTTGGCTATCATACACACAAGCACATACCAGTCTGTATATCTGTGCACACATGTGTACACCTGCATGCGTATGCACAACACACACACACACACACACACACACACACACACACACACACACACGTTAGAAAATGCTTGCTAGCCATCACCTCTAACCTGATATCCTTTTTAAAGAAAAGGTTGATGATTACTCGGTTTACAAAGCTTTTTGGGCAGCACGGCTCACAGCTCTCTGGCCTTGACATTTCCTACACATCTTTAGGACTCTTGTGTTGGCTGACTCCTTTCAGTATCAAAGCATCGGGAGGAGGCGATGCCACCTCACTGATCTAGATAGAAACTGAGTCCAGAGCAGCGCGCGCTCATGGTGGCGGTGAGAAAGGCTTGCGAAGCGAATGGTCAAGAAAGTCAAATCGCATGACAAACCACTGTGAGGCTCTTCTGCATGTGGCCTCCATTCCACGGGTCTAAGGAGTAGTAGCACAAGACCAGACTCAAGTGCTGTTTTGAGTTTCTTGAACATTTAAAGCTACTTTTTTTTTTTCTTTTTAAGAACTTCGCTGTGTTTCAAGTATTTGGATCATGGCAAAGGCCCAAATTCAAAATGCGTTTACAGGAGAATTTCCCACTTAATTGTAAAATCCCTGTGTGTTTTAAGGAAAATTCAGCCCACATGTTCCATTATTTCATTTACACGTAGCCATAAAGTAGTTGTTTTGTAAAAGTCTGAAGTACTAAAGTATCCAATAGGTCTTTGGTATTTTTTTTCGGTTTTGCCCTAGGAATTAGTAAACCCTGCTTATAACAAACTCAAGGAAACTCAATGGTGGGAACACAGAGCTGAGAGGGAGCTAAGAATTCTGGGTGTTCTGACTGGATTCCCATGAGGGACCCTTTCTCTGGCCTCCTTCCCTGCCCCGGAAGTGAGTCTCCATGAGACTGGAGATCCCTTGTGAGCCCGGATAATCAGCTCTCTCGGGAGATCTTTCAGGGCTGGAGCCTGTGGCGATGACAATAGCTACTCACTGTGGCCTTGATTTCTGCTGCTGGGGAGTCAAGACTCCTTTTCCAACTTGAAGAGTAAAGCGGAGGTCCCTTGTGAGTCTGCAAGACAGCCCTGCTCCTGAGGATGCTGTGCCGAAGAGCCTGCTCCTGAGACGGGAGGTAGCTCACTGTAAATTAAGAATTAATTAAATATGTGGGCAAGAAGGGAGCATAATTAATATGCTTTCCAGACCTTTCTATAAAAGTTTCTGAACAGCACTCCAAACTCTCACTTGGTAACAGCAAGGGTTTTTGTTTTTGTTTTTTGTTTATTATTTTTTTTCTTTTTGTCACAAACATTAGAGAGTTTGGGCCAAACAATTTTATTTTTAAGTGTCCACAGTTGAGCCTAACATACAAATTAGCACTTGGATAGACACCACATTCACGGGACCCAGGGAGTGAATCTGGATGTAGAAAATATAGCTGTAGCTCCAACAGACTGCTTAGCTATTTGAGAAGCTGGGAAGACATGGAGTCGAATGGAGGGTGGTGGTCACAAAATTCAACCTAAAAGTTCTTTCTTCATTATCACCCAGGGCTTGCTTGTCTTAGGAGATAACTTGGAATTCCAATTGATAGTCCAGGCCTGTAGAACCAAAGCCCTTCTGAAGATGCTGTAGAGGTTTGAGTATTTCTACTATGCAAAGAACACCCTTGGTACCCGTATAAGAAACCCAGGAGGGATGAATGACCTGACGTGTATTTAGAGAATGAATATGTATCCAGGCTAGGTTCTGGTTTAACATTCTTGTTATGAGTGAAATCTGCGTCAGGAATGGCTTCTCTTGTGCTTTGTTCCCCAGACATTTATATCATCGGAGAAGAAACTCAGTGTAACAAGCTAGGAAAACTTTGAATCCCTCAGCACTGCTCTAGGCAGAAACCTTTGCATACCTGATCCTAGCATCCTTTTAGTGCTGGGAAACTGTGACAGGGGAAGCTCCATCATAAAGCTGGCCTTCCACACCTCTGCCTGCAGATTCTGGTGTCCACAGAAGCACCAAGTATGGTCTACATGGAGAGTGGGGGAAGAAACGGATACGTGGGGGGGGGGTGCGTTCCCATGTGAACAAGTTTCCCTGTCTGTAATCTCTTCTCCTGTCTCAGTTATCTGCTTGCTAGATCCCATCATAGGATTAGTTCCAGACTCTGGGCTTGCAGCCCACAAAATACCATTTAGGAAGGGAACCCGAGGGAGCTGGCTGGTGACAGCGCCCTAAACAAATCGTGCCATTTTATATTTATAAAAATGTCCTTTTAAAAATGATCTTAAAACACATTCATGACAAATCTTCAACAGCTGACTTGCGCACTAAACTCCTTCAACTTTAGTGGTAGATATCGGAGGTCAAGGGACAGATTTCTTGCTGCCGGAGAAGAGGACAAAGATGTATTAACCCTTTGCGAAAAGAGGATTTATTTGTTTGTTTTGATTTTTGAGATGCTGTTCAGGCTGGTCTCAAACCTACAATCTCCCTATCTCTGTTGCTTCAAAATAAGACTCCTAGATGTAATGAAATCTTCTGGCTTGTTGTGTTCGGCTCTTACTCTCTGGTTTCGTTCTGGGACACTCTTTCTGAAACTATACTTTTTTTACATGTCCTATTGAAATGTTTTCCTATAAAAGTCATCCTAAAAAAAAAAAAGTCATCCTATATCTACCATGTAATAATGTGTTGCTACACTGTTGCAAGTCTCTGCTGTTTCTCTGTAAGGATAAAGCTTGTGTCAATACCGACACCATTGTTCTTGAACTCTGGCCTCACCCTCACAGGGGTCTCTGAGATGCATTCTCTTTCCGACCTGCATGTACTTCCTCTTCTGTTCCCTGCCTGCCACTGCCACCTGTTTTCTCTCTCCTCCCTATCTTGCTGGGCCTGGACCAGTGGCTTTTCCTGAAGCTCTGAAAAGGCTTGCTAATTGTGGTTTTATTTTGTTACCTATAAACCAGCCTGGGCCTCCAGCAGTGAGTTGCGAAGGCTTTCTTTCCTTTTCAGATAAGGTGGTTTTCTCTCTCAGAAGACTGAAACTAAGCAGACTGGACACTTACTAGGGACACAGCAAACCAAACACATGGACACTTTCCCCAAAAACACACATGCTGCTTTCTCTGTTCTACTCACGGATGATCCTGAATCTCTGAACATAATAGGTGCGCAGTAAATGTTGCCAGGGTAATTCAACTCCTGGAGTCCAGCTATGCTGTTAACTGTTGATTGTTTCCAAAGCTAATCCTCTAGCCCAATTGCTTTGAGATTGTAAAAACCCATGTGTGACCTTTTGACCCTTAGCTTCCCTGTTAATTTTGTGAAACAGGGGATGTGGTCAGGTGAGCAAGTGCTTGAGAAGTGACCTCCTCTTTGTTAAAAACCTTAGGGACAAAATGCTCCAAACTCACGTGCTATGCGCAGAACTCGCCAAAGTAGAGTTGCTGAGCTGTGGGAGTGGGGGCAGCCTCTCTTGCTTCTGCCCAGGGCAGGATGGCCTGCAGCCAGTGTCAAGTCCTGGTCAGTATCAGCTTTTGTTAGCTGAAACACTACGGACTAGGCTGGGCTTCTTTCTAATGTGGCGCCGTTGAGGAAGAACTTGAGAAAGTTCCCTCCATTGTGCTGTGTAGTGGGACAGCCTAGGTCTCCAGCAACAGAAGATAATACGAGATACATTCATGTGCAAATCTTTTCAGCAATTAAGAAGAATGAAGTTATGTCTTTTTCAGGAAATTAGGTGCTATTGGAGGTCATCATATTAAGTGAATTAAGTCAGTCCCAGAAAAATAAATATATACTTTCTGTTTCGTGGTCCTGGGATTTTTACAGTCACATATAATCAGGTGTGTGTGTGTGTGTGTGTGTGTGTGTGTGTGTGTATATATATATATCAAATGAAAATTGAAGTACAGGTGTCTTGGAGAACAAAGAGGACCAATGCGAAGGGGAAATAAGAGCAAAGGAGGGTAGGAGGGGCTTACGGAGCATGCTCAACCCACAATATACAGCCACACAGAAACTAAAAGTAAAGTCATTGCTAAAGGAGGGACTGTAGAAGTCTTTCACAATAAAATCCGGGGGCCGGGAGAGGTGGAAGATAGCTCTCACAGGGCATGTGATCCTCTAGATTTGGACCCCAAATGACTAAGAATGCACACCTGTGAGGTTCCCCCTTCCTCCAATCCCCATAACTAATTTCTCAACTTCTTTTGTATTTGAATGAACTGAAGTAAACTACGAGGCAGCCGCTCAGCCACTCGCCATGAGCACTGTATCCATCTAAGGCGGAAAGTATTAAGTTAGTCAGGTGACAGGCAAGAATGGGAGCCATGCATACAGTGGCCTGCAATAAAAAAAAAAAAACCAACAACAAAAACCGTATCAATTCTTCAGGAGATCCTCAGCAGAGACAAGAGCAGGGTAGAGGGGGAAGTATTCAGGTTGTGTTTCTGGGCAGTCTTTTCTACCCTAAACCCAACACTCTGAGAACTGAAATTTGGCCCCTTTGCGAGATTAGGCTTCCCAAATTAGCTGTCTTTGGTGACAGCAAAAATACCTGCCTGTCCCCTTAAGCAAGACTCTCCCACCTGAGTGAGAAACCAGAGGCATGGCCCAAGCCCAGAGCAGGTGTTTAACAGGATGTTGAGAAGCAGCAGGCTTCCACACATACCTCCAAGCACATTGCTGGAGGGATTTGGCTGTGGGAAACACCTTGGTTACTGTGGGGCTAAATTAAAGGCAGGTTCTGTAATTCTGGTACAGGAACCAACAGGGGTGTATTTGTTGGTTCCCATGAGAAATCCTAAGTCTTGTTACATCTTGAGAAAGTGGGTACCTTCTGGTGTAGGCAAAGCCTGTGGTAAGGATTGGGTTGTAGGTTCCTGGCTGTTGAGTTGCTTCTCCGTGGAGGGCTGGGATTGTTACCTTGAAGGAATACTACACTTGGAAGGAAATTCCATAGGAACTGTTCTAAATAACGCGTGGAATGTTGGAGATGCTTTCCCAGTCAGGCTTATTTCACACACTAAGTACCAGTGTGAGCGTCGGGGCACACAGAGGAGAGAGATGAAGTCGCGTGGAAAAATGAGTTTACATTCGCTTTGCGGAAAACTTTGTCCTGGGAAAAGGCACGCTCTTTCTTTAGAAATGCAGTTTTGCCGAGAAATCACAGGAAAGGAACCCTGTCCCATGTCCGTCTGAATCTCTCCATCCGCAGACCCATACAGAAGCACAGGTTTGGGCTTTCATTCATGAAGCCTGTGAGTCGAGAGAGGTGGACTATGGTTTTGCCACGTATCCAGAAGCCCCAATCCCTGCCTAGCGCATGTGGCTTCTTGATACAGTTGTTTCTTTTTCGGTTTTGGAAGGAACAAAACCATAAGCAATATATTTATGTTTTAAATATAAATTTATTAAATATAAATTAAATATATTATGTGCTGGGCACAGCGTTGTATGTGTGTTGTGATCCCAATTATCAGGAGGCTGAAATAAGAGGACTGTAATTCTTTTTGTTTGTTTGTTTGTTTCAGAGACAAGGTTTCTCTGTAGCTTTGGAGCCTGTCCTGGAACTCACTAGGTAGACTAGGCTGGCCTCAAACTCACAGAGATCCACCTATTTCTGCCTCCCAAGTGCTGGGATTAAAGGCATGGGCCACCACCCAGTGAGGATTATAATTCTGAGGCCAGCCTGTGCACTACATACTGAGACAAACAAATCTCAAGCAAACACCAACAAAGCTTACCTCACCTTACAGGAGTGTTACACAACCCAGAAGGCAGATAGTCTCCCAAGGACAGGGATCAGCATTGCTGTTGGAATGTGCTGACATTAACCCCAGTTCTGGGAAATTGGCTGCACAGCTAGATTAGTGGTGGTGGGGTATTGCATTCAAGCTTTTCCCTGAAAGGACAAAGAATATGAAATTTTTTTATCAGTGAATATTAATCTAGATGAAAGAAAATAGAAAATCCACCTTTTCATTTGACAGTTATAATTGCATGGATATCAGAGAATGCATCTTTATACATAAAATTTTTTTCAAGATTTTATTTTATTTTATTGTGTGTGTATCTCTGTGTTGGGGTGTACACATGAGTGTAGTTGCCAATAGAGTCCAGAAGGGGGCATCAGATACCTTAAATCTGGAGTTACAGAGGGTTTGAGCCTCCTGACAGGTACTGGGAAACTTGCTTAGGACCTCTGCAAGAAACACTAAGTATTCTTTACCAATAAGCATTGTCTCAGCTCCAACTTATGAAATGTGTTTTTTTCCTTGATTACTATAATAAGAGAACACATAGTTAAAGCTGGCAGCTGTGAGGGGATAAGCAGTATTTCATAAAGACACATAGGATGCTAGATCTGCGTCTGAGCTAACATTGAGGACCTAGCCACACAGACTTTGAACATCTGGATAGGTGCACAAAATGTGTTCACATGGAATGAAGACATTTAGGGTGGACTGCGGGAAGTACTTTATTCTTTTACTTGGCATAAAAGGCCCTGATAGTGGACTGAAGCATTACCAACAGGGTCAAGAGAAGTCTGCACTTACCATAGACTCTAGTGGCTGGGAATAGGGAGGCCAAATGTGGCTTCTCTCTGCATCCACGTGCAGCCCTTTAGCCACTTTGGACCATAATGTTAGAGCTCAGTTTAGAAAAAAAAAGAAATTTCAATCGAAAGAGACAATGAAGGACATTTCATATTAGTCACAGGAAAAATCCATCAAGAGGAAATCTCAATACTGAATACCTATGCCCCAAATACAAGAGCACTCTCATATGTAAAAGAAATGCTTCTAAAGCTTAAATCATACATTAAACCACACATACTAATAGTGGGAGACTTTAACACCTACTCTCACCACTGGACAGGTGAGTCAGACAAAAAATTAACAGAGGAATAAGGGAATAACCCCACACTGGTGAATTAACAGAATATTTTAAAACTTTAGAACAAAAGAAATAAACTCACCCAGGAGAACTAGAATAATCTACAACTCATAAACACTTTCAGTAATGTAGCAGGATAGAAGATTGACTCAAAAAAATCAGTAGCCATCATTTACACGGATGACAAATGGGCTGAGAAAGCAATCAGGGAAACATCACCCTTCACAATAGCCACAAATAGCATAAAATATCTCAGAATAACTCTAACCAAACAGGTGGAAGACTTGTATGACAAGAACTTTCAATCTTTGAAAAAAGAAATTGAAGAAGACACCAGAGAGTGGAAAGATCTTCCATGCTCTTGGGTAGGTAGAATTAACATAGTAAAAATGACAATCTTACTGAAAGCAATCTGCAGATTCAATGCAATGTCCATCAAAATACCAGAAAAATTCTTCACAGACCCCGAAAGAACAATACTCAACTTCATATGGAAAAGCAAAAATCCCAGGATAGCCAAAACAATCCTGTACAATAAAAGAACTTCTGGAGGCATCACAATCTCTGACTTCAAACTCTACTACAGAGCTACAGTACTGAAATCAGCCTAGTATTGGAATAAGAACAGACAGGAGGACCAAAGGAACCGAATTGAAGACCCGGATATTAATCTACATACCTTCGATTACCTGATATTTGGCAAGGAAGAAAAGACATAAAATGGAAAAAAGAACGCATATTCAACAAATCATTCTGGCATAACTGAATATCAACATGTAGAAGAATGAAAATAGATCCATATCTATTACTATTCACAAAACTCAAGTCCAAATGGATCAAAGACCTTAACATAAAACCAACCACAGTGAACCTCATAGAAGAGAAAGTTGGAAGTACACTTGAATGCATTGGCACAGGAGACCACTTCCTAAATATAATACCAGTAGCACAGACACTGAGAAAAAAAATAATAAATGGGACCTCCTGAAACTGAAAAGCTTCTGTAAAGCAGATTTCATGGTCAAAGGGAAGCCTACAGAATGGGAAAAGATCTTCACCAACCTCACATCAGACAGAGGTATGATCTCCAAAATATACAAAGAACTCAAGAAATGGGTCATCAAAAGAACAAATAATCTAATAAAAAGAATGGAGTACAGACCTAAACAAAGAACTCTCAACAAAGGAATCTAAAATGGCTGAAAGACACTTATGGAAATGTTCAACATCCTTAGTCATCAGAGAAATGCAAATCACAACAACTCTGAGATTCCATCTTATACCTGTAAGAATGGCCAAGATCAAAAATACTGATGACAATTTATGCTGGAGAAGTTGTGGGGTAAAAGGAACACTCCTGCATTGCTGGTGGGAGCAAAAACTGGTACAGCCCCTTTGGATATCAGTGTGGTGATTTCTCAGAAAATTAGGAAACAACCTTCCTCAAGACCCAGCAACATCACTTTTGGGTATATATCCGAAGGATGCTCTATTGTACCACAAGAACATGTGCTCAACTTGTTCATAGCAGCATTATTTGTCATAGTCAGAACCTGGAAACAACCTAAATGCCCCTCGACCATGAGAATGGATAAGGAAATTATAATACATTTACACAATGGAGTACTACACAGCAGAAAAAAATAACACCATCTTGAAATTTGTATTGCTGGAGCTAGAAAACATCATATTGAGTTATGTAACCCAGACCCAGAAAGACCATTATCACATATACTCATAAGTGGTTTTTAAACATAAAGCAAAGAAAAACAGCCTACAAATCACAATCCCAGAGAACCTAGACAACAATAAGGACTCTAAGAGAGACGCACATGCATCTAATCTACATGAGAAGTAGAAAAAGACAAGATCTCCTGAGTAAACTGGGAGCATGGGGACCATGGGAAAGGGTTGAAGTGGAGGGGAGAGGCAGGGAGGGGAGCAGAGAAAAATGTAGAGCTCAATAAAATCAATAAAAAAAGGAAAAAAATTTTCACTAGCTCTTAAATTTTTTTATACTTTACCCCTCCAACACTTGCAGTGTGTTGTTTGTTTTTTTCTGATAGGAATTCCTATTAATTTAATATTTGAGATTAATTGTTTAAATTCAGTTCTGCTTATGTTGAGGAGGAGATTCCTCCTTTCTTTATGAATTTTACCTATGGTAAACCTAGTTGCTTGGGCCACAGAGCCATAATAACAAAGGCCCAGGAGTCTTTTTCCTGGTTAAAAAAAAAAAAGTTCTGGCACAGCTGAGTAGAGTCATGGTGTGTGTAGTCTTAGGCTGAGGTTGGTGGGCTGGCATGGACTCAGCTTGTACTGGCCTGCTGGTTCAAGCCCACAGCCCCTCTTTCTCAGAGCCTTGCTCTCTCCCTCAGAGCCAGGGAAATAGCTTTCTGAACTGTTAACTCGTTGCTAGGCACAACTTTGTTCTGTACCTGCTCGGGCAAAGAGATCCCAGACACTTTGACACAGGGGGCATTAATGGCCAGCACCGGGTAGATCTGGGGACCTGGCTCGGGATCTGGCCAGACCCAGGTCAGACAAATATAAATGAAATTCAACCAAGAAAAGTGGGGGACACAATCCTGTGTGTACCTCAGGCTGGGCATGTAAAGACTGACAATCTGCTCCTCCACTAAACATTCATTTTCCACACGTGGACATTCCGGGTCATCATGGACTCAGTGCTGACTCCATGATTGTTTCAGGGCTGTTTATATCCCGATCTTTCTTTCCTCCACCATCTGACTGCCTTCTGCCCTTCCCATGCCCTTCTGGCTCAAGCCAGGTCTAGAGTAGTGTCTCATGACTTGGGGTTATTACTGTGTAGTAATAACAAATCACGACTATGCACTCACCACGTGAAGGAAAACTATCCAACTCATTGGCAAGACAGGAATCTGAAACAAGGTCCAAATAACCATGTGAGAGAAAATGTCAGAATGTTATTTAATCTAACTAAAAGTAAACTGACTTTTACTAAACAGGACTCTGGTCTCCTGGCCCCTCCTTCCCACTACAGTATAGATGGGCTGCAGGCAGACTGGGGAAGGGGTATGCAGGTGTATGATTTAAGAAGAATCCAGGATGGAGGAATATTCTGGAGCTCCGCAGAGTGGATAAAGCCCAGGGCCTTATTATCTGACTGCAGGCCTCCTGTTGTTGCATTTTATGGCTTTATTTTATGAATTGAAACCATTTCCAGCAGGATGCTCTTATCCTCAGGCACCCATATGGTTAAGATGAGGGGACTGACTGAGTAGCAAGTTGTTTGTCCTTCTCTTGGGAGTGGGACCTGCGCGCGTATCAGCAAGGCCATAGGAGCCTCTTTCCTATCGGGGAGATCATTTATAGAAACACATTCCTGCCAAATGTTTCACCTGGGCTTTTGATTTTTTTTTTTACCCATCCCCCCAAGACATCCTGTCCATAATGATACGGTTTTGGCCTTTGTGATGCCAAACAGCAGTGATGCCCCTTTCCTTTTCACAGCCTGTCTAATCCTCTGTCGCCCTTCCTGTCGCAGGCTAGTTGCTGTCCCTGTCCACAAGAGATGAGCCGCAACACCATTATAGGATTCGCTAACAAAAGACTTCCAAGATCATTTTTCTAGCATCTTGGAGATTGACAAGGTCCCCTCCTGTTTCCCAAGCCCATTTCCCCCTGTCTTCCTGGTGATTTCTTTTCTTATACACCAGAAAGAGAGCACCTCGCTGAGTGGTGACCTCTCGCCACACGGATACCTGCTAGAAACAACAAGCATCACGCGTTAAAACTACCCCTTGATGTGTTGGGGTTGGTCTGATGGGCCCTGTTTGATATACGGGGCTGCTTAGAGCTGCCTTTAAAGAAAATCAATCCATATTAAAAATAAAAGTTTCCTTTTGAAAATTACTGCTCCGATTTCTTTGGGGTGGGGGGAGCCACAGCCCAGCTGAAAGTGCTGGAGTCTCATAATGAAGCCACCAGGACCCTGGCAGGCTGGGGAAGGAGGAAAGGGCCTGAGTGATTACAACACTTGGCAGGTTTCAATTGACGGCTCACTTTACCAGCGAGGCCTGGTTTGTTCTCTGCTTGAGAAGCCTGCAAACTTTCCCAAGATTTTCAAGGTGTGTCAGTTTTAATCTTCTATACAGTCTCTTTCAAAATGGTAAACATGTATGTATAAATGTATGCACAGTACACACACACACACACAGAGTCTTAGGAATGTGTGGAAAATGATAGCTTATGTGCTTACCAAAGAGGGCTGACTTCTCCTTTGACATTAACCACAGTCCCCTGAACCTTTACCTTCTCTCCTTCCTGATAATAGATTTTTCTGCCTTGCTTCTATTTAGAGTGAACTATATTTGCCAAAGTAAGCAAGATGAAGGGATGAGTATGCTTTTTTCAAAAAAAAAGAAGAGTTCATAAAAGCATCGCATTGGAGGATTGCTTGTGTATAAATCATTTTTTCTATTTCTATTCCTAGTTCCACATGTCTCTTAAACACTAATATTTTCACCATATGCGTGTAAGTGATACACACTGACACACATCTTCTACCATGTGTACCTGTACGTTGCTCAGTGTTCTTGAAAAGAATCTTTGAGAAACTCCTCGACATGACTGGGGTCAAGCGCTGGAGGCCAGGTGTGGCGGCTCCGTCTTTGTTGATGTGGGACTCGGGCGTGCAGCCAAATGAGGAATGGGAGAGCGGATGGTGAGCAGCTGTGCTGGTTTAGTGGCTGGTGAAGGGGTGAACTTGAGGAACGCTGGTGCTGTGTTCCAAGCACAGACAAGACTTGGGTTGGCTTTCCTCTCGCAGCTCAGGTAATAGATGGGAGTGTGAACACCACTCCTCAAGTGGACTCAATGGATTAGGATGAATTTGGTCAAGGATGTGAAGAGGGGAGTCATTGCCTGACTGAAGCAATGTTCCTCTCAGACTGAAGTACAAGGTTTTTAAAAAATAAAGAGCTCTATCATCATCCAGAGGTTGGTTAACTCTTGCTTAAATTTATGACAGGACTTAGGAATTGTCAAGTCTCTACTCTTAAAACAGACTCACGGCCTCCCTGGCCCTAAATTCCACACTGACGCGGGATCATTTCCTCCAGGTTCCATCATGAGCTGGCTGTCTGCCTCCTGGCATTATATTCTTTCTGTACCCTCTGCTGCGTGGGTACCCTTCTCACATCCATCCTGCATCCAAACCCTGCTGCGAGCCCTTCCCGGGCACAGCATGCTGAGCTGTGAATCAGACGCCTGACACCGAGAATCCTAAATTCCTCCTAACTTGTGTGGTCCCCGGGATGATGAGCACCAATTGTCCCCATTTTAATCGAGACCCAGTTTTACTATTAGCTGTGATTGATCAGGAATTTGTAATATGCCAGTTAATAGAATCCTCAAAATATTCAAGGTGGGCATTTTAATGCCCATTTTCCTCCAATGAGGGAACTGAGGCTCGGTAAGGTTGGCATTAACTTAGGCCACTAAGCAGGAAAGGGCAGAGACAAAATTGAAAACCAGAGACACTGTTTTCATGATTTCACAGCCAAACCTTTCCTGTCTCGTGATCCTCGCACCTTACAGATCTCAGTGAAGATTTCAAAGGATTGACGAAAGTTACTCAGAACATGGCAGACGTTTGATAACGTTGGACTGTTCCTTTCCTTGGCCTGGCTGGCCTGTGCGTCTGTCACCAGCCTCGGCTGTTTGTGTGGATGCTCACAAGGGTCTTTAATTCCTGAATGGATGGTTTTCCTCCTAGACAAAGGGTGTGGCTGTTTCTGAGGTGTAACTTTGGGGAGACTCCCCCTCCCCAGTTCTCTCGCTCTTCCTTAGGGAACAGAACAATGCCATCTAAGCTTAATAAATGGAATGCTTAGACATGCAAGGCTCATGATGATTTATATTCATTCAAATTCATCTTCAAATACTCAGGATGGGGGTTGGGAATTACTTTAGGCAATAGGCATATAAGATAAATAAGAACATTCTCCCTTCAATGCAGACTGAGACAGCAACTGTCAATCATACATGGTTCCTGTGCTCTAGGAAGGCAGCTGGTCTGTATTAGAATGTACTGCAAATGTATGATGTACACTAGATTGTCAATACTTGATAAGTAAAATTAGTGCAAAGTGCCGCATTAATAATCCTTTGCGTGGCTGTGTATAGATTTAGGAATATTTTGTTTATATTAAATTGAATGAAACATCGCTGAAATAAATTTTGCCAATTTCTCTGCATGTGACCGCTGGGAAATGCTCCACTCCACACGTGGATGACACTGTGGCATCTCGACAGCTAGGACTGTTTAGGGCCCTAGCAACGAGTGCTCCCTTGTACGGATTTCATTGTATACAAATTGAACCACATTGCTACTAACTGGGTTGTAAGCGCTTAGTAACAGGGTTACAACCCTGAAGCTGGCTGGTGGCTTATCATTTATCTGGGACCTATGACCAGTGTAGACTGAAGACCCGAGTGTTGGTAGCACCAAGCCTTAGGCACTTTCTGACTCTGTGACCTGGGACCAGATGTGTCATGTGTAGAGAAACACCTCATACAGTTAGTTCTGGAGGCCAGGAAGCAGTGAGAGCTCTCAGATGGCAAAGACAGCCTCTCACTGTCTGAAAGCGATGGGGGACAATCACAGGGCGCTGTGGCTTCTACAACAAAGCTGTTCTTATATCACTCCCATAGTGAACCCTGACTTGGCACTTCTTAAACGCCCCCTCTCTCAAGGTCACAGTAGTGGATGCATTTGGACCTGCATATTAGAGAAACATCCATGGTATCCATGGCGTCAAGCCGTGGTGTAGATATAGTGCCACGGGTCTTTTTTTCCCCTGAAATTTGCACTTAAGCATGGCCATACATGGCAAGGACATCTGCCTTTTCTTGGCAATATTCATGACACTCACTCATAACCATTCTTCCAGGGTACTGTCGTCACTTCTGAACAAGCTGGGAAAGGCTGAAGGAGTCACACTGCTAGTGATGACAGAGCTAGGATTTAAACCAAATTTACATGACTTCAGACAGATTGGAGGTTTTTTTTTAAGAGGGATCATTCTTGGTTGTCAAACTTCTGGGCTTAAGAAATCCTCCAGTCTCAGACTTAAGGTCCTGGAACTACAGATGCACGCTTTCATGCCTGACTTCAGCCACTTGAGAAGTCTTCGGATGTTCGTTCACTCACTCACTCACTCACTCATTCATTCATTCATTCATTCATATTTAATTTGTTCTTTGGGGATTGTATCTAGGGTCTTGTGTGTGCTAAGCACGTGCTATACCATTGACCGATGTTTCCAGTGTGACCAGTCTTTTGGATTTAGCATTCTTAGCATACTGATCATTTTCCTAATGACTAAAACATAGACTCACTCATATTGTCTTTTAATCAATAACACACTGACTCCAGCTGCTACTTATACCACTGTCCTATAATCACGATTTCATAAACATACGGGCCTTTGCAATTTTCAACACTTTGAATAAATGTAGCTTATTTTAAGGAAATCCTCACTTCTTGACCTATATATTTCAGAGTTGACCATGCAGGGGTGAATGCTGGGGCAGAGAAGGGCAGTGGGCTGGGCCCAGTGTTAGGGACCTGTGTAGGTATGGCTCCAGAAGGCACCCGGTGAATGCAAAGTCAGTAGCCCAGCTCTGACCCGGTTCGCTTTACTAAACCCTTTTAGAGGTGCTCACTGCACTGCACATAAGTAAATAAACAAACGAATGAATGAATGAATTGTGCCACCCATGTCATCTTTGCCCTACTAGTGCAACGTGTGCAAGGTCCTTATCACTCTGTGTTCATGCTGGCTTGCACCTACCAGCAGGGAGGTCTTGGTCTCCAGCAAGCTGGCTCATGTGAGGTCCCTTCATATGTTGGGGCATGCTGCTGCAGCCATCATGATGAATGCAGTATGCACACTCCGTGAAGGGCTGGCATCTTCTGGCTCAGCTCTTCCTCACGGGCAGGTAATCCTAAGCCTCTCTTGTAAATGCCCTCCCCTCCACAGATGGATGCTTGGTGCCTTTGGAGGGCTTCCTAGACAGAGCAGGATTAAGCCGGGCTGGCACACGGTCTGCCACTCACTTTTTAACACATGTGCTGTACCGCACACCACTCCCGTTTCGTGACCATTAAATGACAAGTGTCTTTAAAGAGCTTTTATTTTCTCCCGGGGGAAAAAACAAGCTACAAACGTTAGCATCCAGCTAGGGATGACTGTTGTTTTTGTGCTGATTTTGAACCTTCACCTCCTGACTTTGAACTCGGTTAAACAGCAACAGCAATACAGGTTCAATGCCACACAGTCTCGGCAGCATTTCATACAAGAACTTATGAGAATAATTGGGGATTCTGATGAAAGGGGGCCGGTGTTAACCCACATTGCCGTGTGCGTGCCCGTGAACCCTCCTTAGACACTGGGTCAAAGAATGTGTGCTGGAAGAGAAACTAAAATCCCTGTTGCTGTATTTATTGTTTTTACATTCCATTTGCAAAAGAAAGCTTTACATTAGTTTGAAACAGTTGATTTCTTGCCGGTGATCTCACTCAATACGCATGGACTATTTTAACAAATTGTGGGAGATATCAACATTTAAATCTTTCCTCATGGAGAAGATTAAGCTTCTGCTCTCCACTTTTCCATAACTGTTTTTTAATTGATAAAGGCAAGTTTTCTTTCATCCCAAGGTTTCTAACCTTCCTCAGCCTTTTGTGTATTTCCCCCCAATCAAAAGGTTTTGATTATTTAAAGAAACGACACCCACTGTTTCGCCTTTATAGATCATTTTGTCGCCTCTTTGAAAGCATTTTAACAGGTTGGGGAGCTGGGATTTACCCCAACAAAAGCCAGGCTGCCTGCTCTCTTTTGTTCCCCTTTGCCTCTAAGCAATTTATAACTTTCTCTCAGTGCCCAGTGAATTGGTTATACTGGGATCCAAGAGCAGCGGTGGGGGGCCCTGGATTGTTTTCAGAGGATCTTTCTAGAAAATGATGGCAGCACGAAAATTCTCAGAGCTTGGAACAGTAAAGAGAAAAAGTTTTCCTTTCAATCTCTGTTGATTTCCGTTTGTTACTTAATCTTGTCAATTATCCCCTAGGGCTTCGAGGCTGCCCGGAGTTATCTAGGGCTAGGACAGGCTAGTGGGAGACCCCGGAAGTGAAACAAGGGACAGCAACATGGCTTTGAAGGGAGAAGGAACCTTCAATTTTAAATTCTCCAGAGATGACTGATAGAAATTTAGAAATTAAAATGATAAAAAAAATAATTACCGGGAGATAAAGGTAAAAACTCACGTTACTGGTGGACAAACGTAGTTTCAGGGTGACAATCTGCGTATTCAATTTGTTCTCTTCCACAAAGGAAACCCAAATTCATTTGCTTTGTAAACGTTTAAAGAAGTGTATGGGAATGAGAGTCTCTGTTTGTCTTCATCCCTTTCCATCCTCAGGGGAAATGCAACCTCTCGGCATCTTTTCTATTTTTCTAGCCTGTGAGGCAGTGTCTTGTAACCCAGGCTAGTCCTGAACTATCTAGTAGCTAAGGATCACTTTGACTTCTAATCCTCCTGCCTCCACTTCCTGAGTGAACCCAGAGGCTCATCCCATGCAGGTGAGCACTACCAACTGCCCCCTTCCCCCCTAGTACTTTAAATATACGTGTATAGTACAAATGCAGAGTATATAATTTTTCTGTAATGGTTCTCATCTCGTATAAACTTCACTTTCATTTGCGAGTATCCGAGAATTTCTCATGCATTCATACATGTAGATCTAATACATCCTGCCTAATGGCAAGTGTATTTCACAGTGTGGATGGACCAGAAACTATCCAGTTGGTGCTCTGTCGCTACACACTTTCTGCTTCTACGTTTTTGTTTTTACAAGTGATAGTTCATGGCACCTGTGGACGTGTGGGTATCCACGTGTAAGGAGAATGTCTTAGGATTGGAATAAATGGCTCTCAGTCACTCGCAGTAAGTAGCAGCATCCTTAAGCATCCGCTAATAAACACGCTGGGTTCCAGGGTCTATTGCTCAAGCTAGCCATGGGAAGTTCTTGGTCAAACACTAGGCATAGGCTTTCCTTAAGTAAAACACGTCAGAGGCTCACCCGCCCCCCTTTGACGTGACCTGTGAAGTCCTTGTCTGTCTACAGCCACCCTCCAGCTGCCTTCCTCCTGGTTTTGTGTATGTGTTTATTTTCTACAAGGTAACAGGCCGTTATGTTGCAGTGTGGGAAAATCTGCTCCTTGGAGTGTGACCTTGTGGACTAGAGACATCTCATTAGCATTTCCTCCCTGACTTGCGTAACTGAGACTTGTATTCTACTAACCCCAGGAAGCACGCTTGTGTGTGAAAGTGTGAACAACTCCAGCCTCATTAAAATCATAGTGTAGATTGTGTGTGTGTGTGAGTGTGTCAGAAGTCAATCTCAGGTGTTGTTCCTTAGGATCCAATCGCCTTGTTCTTCGAAGCAAGGTCTCTTACTGGGACCTGGAGCCTACCAGTGCAGTTAGGCTTGCTGGACAGTAAACTCCAGGATTCTCGTCTCTGCCTCTCTGGTGCTGCCTGAGCTGGGATTACAAACACGCACTACCACTTTCTTCCTGTTCCTGTGGGTGCTCAGGACTAAACTCAGGACCTGGCGTTTGTGCCGTAAAACTATACCATTGGAATTATCCTCTCCTCGCCTTCCCCCATCTTCAGAATTTTAGTTTTTCGCCTATTAACGAAAGCAAGGCTCACCTCCCAGGAACTGTGTTCCTGTTGCTCTTGGTGGGGGAGGGAGCAGGCAAGGTAATGATATGGCTTTGTAACTTCCTAAATCACTCAAAGAGCAGTGCCTGGAGGAAGACACCATGACCCAGGCCCTACCCTTGTGTTGGCCACATTAGGTATTACCAGCATCAATTTAGTGTCCAATTGTTCAAACCCTTTCTCCATCCCCCAACTTCTCCATGACATAATCATCAGGGACTCCTCAGCCTGCGAAGGTCTCCCAGAGAGAAAAGGGACTGTATTAACGTAAACTCCTGTCAACAAAACACCTCCTCTGAGCCAAAAGCCTGTGCTGTATCCAACTCCCTTCCTTGCCCTCTACCAAATAAGAGAGACCTTTGGTTTTACCCAAGTTTCAAAGTCAAGTCCCACACTCAGGGTTCCGGCTTTACCTTTTCCCTGCGTCCCTGCTCTCTTTCAAGCAGACACCTGTAAGAGGTAGCCCCTAAGAGAAATGCCTTTCAGGGAAGTCTGCCTTTTCATCCCTTGACTCCAAAGACAGCCTCCCTCAGGAAATGTTAATGAAATCCCAGGCGATTTGGCATGTGCACATGAAACTTGCGAATTCTCCACTGGCTCTAAAGAAAAGTTTTCTTTGGGTTGTTAGCTGCTCTCCAGAGGTGTGACTGCTGTCAGCAATTGGAGACCAGCCCTAGCTCCACACAGGTGAGAATGTTTGCTGAAACAAACTGGTAATCCTAGGCAGAGAGGCAGTGCTTTGAGCTCAGCTAGGGAGGGTCTCGGGGCCTTTCTTTGGAATGTGATATTATCACTAGATTAAGACTCAGGAGACACCTGGTGAGGAAATATTAGCCTGATTCTGTCTGGGCGTTTTTGATGTCTTCCTGGATTATTGCTGGTTGGAGAGTTTTCCCTTCTAGTCAAGACTGCATGACCTGGAGCGCCTCCCAAATGAAATGTAGAGGACAGAAGAGGGTAACCATGGAAAACACGTTTATGAAGACGACTCTCTAGAATGCTAGCTATTTTTGGTGATTGTCACCAAGTTTATGGCGATGAGCCAGGAGACTTTCACCTGCTAATGGAAACTTCACAGTAACAGACCAATCATTTTTAAGTTCTTTTCCTTGGGATTCAGTGTTCCCTCGAGGTCAAAAGACATAAGCCTCCACTCACACTGCCACCGGAAAGGGAGGCTACGGAGGCTAACACAGAGCCTCTAGGGCAACTATGGAAACCTCTTAAGAGTAAATGTAAGGGAAAGGTGAGCATGCGCGTGTCCAAAGAGACCAGTATGTCATTCTTGAGTGACCCTGAGAAGGGTGCAATACTGGCAGAGCTTAGTTGAGTTCAAGAAAAAAAAAAAAAGGTCGGGGAGAAGACCCACAAGGGAAACATGTATGTTGTGCAAGCATGAAGACCAGAGCTTCATTTCCAGAACCCATAAACACCTGTAGGTGGTGGCACACATTTATAATCCTAGCACTTGGAGAGGCGGAGATTGGTGGGTTCCTGGGATCCACTTGTCTGAATATCCTAGCTCAATCAGCAAGTCCCAGGTCCCTGGGAAAGATGCTGTCTCAAGAAACCAAGGTGAATGACACCTAAGAGACAAAACTAAAGTTGAGGTCTAACCTCTACATCCATGTACACATATGTACCAGCATACACAGGAATGTGCACCCCACACACATGTACCAGCATACATAGGAATGTGCACACCCTTACACACATGTACCAGCATACATAGGAATGTGTACCCCACACTCACATGTACCAGAGTACATAGGAATGTGCACCCCACACACATATACTAGCACACATAGAAATGTGCACCCCATACACACATACCAGCATACATAGGAATGTGTACCCCACACACATGTACCAGCATATATAGAAATGTGCACCCCCCCACACACATGTACCAGCATACATAGGAATGTGCATCCCCCACACACGTACCAGCACACATAGGAATGTGCACCCTCCCCCTCCCACACAAACAAAAAGTAAAGCCATAGGGGCGGCTGAGGAGGGAGCCAACCTCCACCCTCAGGTGTTCAGACCTGTCTCAGGGGTGAGCTCAAATCTTTCGGAGAGGTTGCAGATGCTCCAGGGCCAACAGTTGTGATGAGTCGACCTTCAGGGAAAGGCTTCAGCCCAGAAAAAAAATAATTGGCTGGAACTGTAAAAAGTCTCCTGTTTGTGCCCTACAAACTTGGCAATTTCTTTGAAGAATTGTTATTGAATCTTTTTCTACAGGCCACGGACAGTATAGTAGAAAAGCCAAAAGCCCCATGGAAAAAGAAAGAAGGAAAAAAATATAGATCATAAAATTTCCAAGCTTAAAAAATTCCCTGGCATGTACGGGCTTTTATTGCTGCATTCCATTTTTAAACGGCACGCTGTAATCTTATGGGAAAGAGCAAAATGCTACAGCCAAGTCTCGGAGTTCTTCTTCCTCTTAGCTAGTGTGCTTAACCATCATCTTTTTGAGATGAGAATCACCGTGTGACCAAGACCAGCTTCAAACTCCTGATCCTCCTGCCTCAGCCTCCTGGTGCCAAGGAGTCAGGCGCGTGCCACTGCATCTGCTGCAAGCTGCCCTTTATTCTGAAGAAATAGAACTTTAGCTAGGTTTAAGACGCAGGTCTGTCAACCCAGCTATTCTAGTGCTGAAGCAAGTTCAAGGCCTGCCTGGGCTATATCCCCAATCCAAAGTCAGTTTAGTAGGATAGGACCTTACCTCAAAAGGACAAAGAAAGTATAGCTTAGTGACAGGGCACTCGCCAGGCATATGTGGATCTCTGGGGTCAATGCCCAGTACCACAAAGGAGAAAAATTAAAAAGAAAACTTACCTTGAACGGGCATTGCTTGTTTTACAATGTGTACTGCCTGGGTTCCGTATGTTGAGTCACACAGTTCTATTCCATCGTCTGGGTTACTTGTAGGAGAGCAAATAACACAGCCACCCCTTTAATGAAAGATGGATATGTACACTGTGGGTGATTTCTGAGCCCAGCTTTATTTGTTTTAATTTAAACTCTTTTCTGTGTCTTTTTTCTGCACAAACGTGGGAGTCCCAGTAGCTATAGACCAAAGACTAGAATTCTGAGACAAATGGAAACAGATCTTCAACAGCTGTAGTTACTGCCGACATAGCAGGACTTTTTCACCTGAGAGACGTGTGCCGGAACTGTGAATTTCAGTGGTGAAAATTTAAGCCTTTAAGTAAGCCTACCTCCAGCGAGCCGATCTGCATTCCAGAGCCCGTGTCTAGGGCAGGCGCTCAGCTCTCTGATCTGGCAATGCCACCTGGAAGTTACACGTGACATGGATTGCCTTTGAAACCCAGGGTGTAGGCTTGTCTTCTCTCGGCCCTGATCTTGTAACAGTTGCACAGGTAAAATTTGCCTGTATGTGTGTGTGTGTGTGTTTGCATACACTCATGGGCACCTGTAGATAAATGCGTGTATGCATGTGAAGGTCAGAGGTCATCTCCCAGTGTCATCCCTCAGGTGAGCCCCACATTGATTTTGGAGACAGGATTGCTCACTTGGCCTGGAACTTGACGCTTGGGCTAGGTAGACAGGAAATGAGCCCTGGGACCCACGCCTCATTTTTCCAGGTGACAAGCATACCACGTTGTGCTCATCATGGATTTGGGGAGGAGGATGTAGCTTCTCACACCTGGGGAGCAAGCCTTTTGCTACGTGAGCTCTCTGCTCAGTCCCATTTTTGTCATTTAAAATGACAATCATAAATGAATTGGAATTATAGAAGGACCTGTAGATTAAATTTAAAATAAGCTTTAGTTGAAAGCTTGCTTTCAAAAAAAATAAGTTAGAAAGCAGGGATGGTGGGAAAATACATGTCATTAAAATCTAAGTCCTGTTCCATTATAGGAAGGACCTTGATAAGAGCATATAAATGAGCTAGCTCTCCTACTTTCTTATCCTCATGGTTGGCTCTCCCATACCTGAAGGTGAAACCTTCAGGGCCAGCTATACTGTGTTGCCCAGGCGAGATACAGGGGCCATTCTTTCAAGTGGGGGTGAGCTAGTCCAGGGAATGCTAGAGAGCTCAGACAGGGAAGAGTTGGCAGGCTGACCAACCCTGCAACTACCCAAGCCCACTACCAGAGTTATGAGTTGGCCCACCCCAACATCCACCCCATCTTCTGGAACACTTGGAAGGGCTGGTCCTGCAGACCCAAAACTTCAGAATATCCATGACACAGGGACACAAGACAATAACAGAATATCCCAGAGGAGGCCCGGTGAAGGCCTAACATCTACAGTGTAGCAGAAACCAAAGGCCTTGAACTAGATCAATGACTCTGTATGAACACTTGCAAGTAAAGATGTATGGACAGAAGGGTTTACTGCGTGACTCACTGTATCACACTGCAGCTTCCATGATGAGATTTATTTCCTTTTTTCCTCATAAGTTTTGTTTTATTTTATTTTATAAATATCTTGGGAGATTGGGGTTGCAAGGGCAGAAGGTAGATACGAAGGGACAGGCAAAGGAATGGCATTGAGGAGCACAATGTGAAAGACACAAAGAATAAGTAAAAAGAAAGTTAAAAATAGAATGTATTACTAAATTAGCAGGATTCTCTCTAAGATCTCTTTCCTGACACTTTTAGGTAGCTGGGTTGTAGAAAAAAAAATCCATCAAGGCATTTCCTATTTACGAGAAAATGTTTCCACGTTACAGAGAAACTCAAAGTCTCCCTTCATATAAATCTTCTCAGTAATGTTTAGCTCAAGGTCCCAAGACAGATTGATTTATTAAGTCAAATTGCATCATATTAGTGACATCTTCAAATAAAATTAACACACTTAATTAGACCTGAAGGGGAAGGGAAAGAGCTGTTACCCTCAGCAATGTCCCTCTTTTCCCAGGCCTCCATGGTTGTGAATCTCTTACACTTCCACCTTACTGGGGTGACAGGCTGGAGGAGTGGCCTGGCCATCACTTCAGTGACACGTTAAGCCTTGCTCTGGTGTAATAAGTGGTCAGCATACTCATGCATATATTTGCAATCCAAAGAGAGTTCTTTTTTACTTTATCAAATATTGTTGATTATTTTTTTTTTTATGCTGGCTAGGTGCTACTGGGAGGTAGTGGGGACGCTGTAGGTGGAGCCTGGTGGGGAGGCCTTTAGATGATTTGGGTGGAGCCTTGAAGTAGAGGTCTGATCCTGAATTGTTCCTTTTTTGACTCTCTACCTCAAGATGGGAGTGAATGCCATTCACTGCCCATTGTGACATGATCATCCCCAAAGCGAACCAACTGACCCTGAAGTAGAACTTTCCAAACTGTGAACCACCATAACACCATTTTCTTTGGAAACTGATGATTTTAGGTACTTGTTATAGGACAGAATGCTGGCATGCCTGACTCCTATCCTCACGTGTCTCATAGCTTCTTTTTTTAAAATAGGAGGCAGTCTGTTGGGTGTGGTGGGGCACACATATATCCGTGAGTTTGAGGCCAGCCTGACCTACATAGCATTTTTCAGGCTAGCCAGGGCTAGTTAGATGAGACTCTGTCCAAACAAACAAATACAAACAAACAAACAAACAAACAAATAAAATACATAGTAATATGATGGCTTCAATTTGGAGAAGCAAACCCTTCACCCCTCCGGTTTCCCCCTCCTTTAGTCTTGTTCCCGCTCACTTCCTATTGAGTGGTAACTGGGTCTCTTACTGAACTTCTCTGAAGCTCTGAGTAGATGTTCCTTTCACCGTGTTCTCCACAGTCACGTGTGAGGAAGTGCATTCCGTGGATCCAGCTATTCATGGTCAAAGTATGCAACCATCAGGGACAAGAAGCAGGAATGAGTCATGACATTTCCCCCCTCCAGCCCAACTCTCTGCCAGTGGGTCAAGGGAAAAGAACTGGAAGTCATACTGAACCGAAGAATTCCTCCTTCCTCTGCTACCAAGGAATGTGATCCAGATTTCTACCCCACACCATGTTGCTCCAGACCCTGAATAGGCTGTGCTCAATTCTCTTTGAACAGGAAGATTTAAAAAGTTCAGTCTCCTATTCTGACCTTTTGTTCTCTCAGAGTTGTGGATGCACAGACCGAGCGAGTCTTCCTAGAAATTGAAAGCCCCACCTTCTCCTTACATGACCTTGAGGCTGCCTCAAGTGGGTTCTGCTGCAGGACCCGCTTATACCTCTCAGTGGATCCATGGAGGCATTGTTCTTTCCTGGGAGCAAGTCACCGTTTTCAAGTTTCTTCCTCCCTCTGAGGACACACCCCAAGACAGGAGCCAGTGGCCCTTCCTACTTCTGTGGTCTCCTCAGAATTATGCTATACAGGTATGGCACACCCCATCCAGCCTCACTGCACAAGTGAACATGGCCTGAAATGTTTCAGTTCAGACTTAAGATGAGTGTGCACATGGACTTCGGTACGTTTTACACACAGTTTCTTGCTCTTATAGAAACAAAATGGCTAAATTATATGAAATGGTGACCTTTGGCATCTTCCCGGCATTCTTCAGCATATGAGCATCAAATTAGTTCATCTTTGCGTTGTGTTATAGTAGGCGGCTTGGTTTTTGAAATTGGTGCTGTGAGTTTCTGCCTTGAGTTTTATTCAGAAGTCTTTAAATTAATCTATGAATTGGGACATATTTCAACAATTTCTAAAATGGCCCTAAATGTACTCCTACTGTCCTGTACTAAATATTTATACAAAGTTACATTCTCAGCCTTGATGATTAGTAAATAAAAATATTGATCAATTCTGAAAAAAATTGAAGATGGCCTGCAATCCAATACTCAGCTGAGATTTAATTATTTATGTGAAAATAAACAAGAATGCCTATGCAATCCGTATTGAAATTAGATTTTCATTTTCAGTACATGGTAAATTTCCATGTATACCGAGAACTGCTTTAAAACAAGACTCTCTCGGATTTGCTCTCTAAGTGTTGGCTGTCCATGCCTGTGTTACAAGCCTTTAACCTGGGCTTGTGTGAGGAGTGGCGTGGGTGGGAATGTTTCCAGATGTTCAGCTCCAGGGCTAATCCCCTACTCTCCCATCAACTCACACAGCCTGCCTTGGGTTTCGCTGTGTGGACAGACTACCAATCTAGTTTTGCATCTCTAGACTGGAGAAAACGGCGCTGTCCCTGGGTTTGCTTGCACCTAGTGGAGGAACCATTTTGGGAATGACTCTTGAAAACCCTTCTATATCCTCACTGACAAATCCACAACTGCCAGAAAATACTTTTGACACTCAATGGGTAGCAGACGAAGACCTACCTGGTTCAGGGCTGATGTTCTTTGCGAGCTTGGCTTCCGTTGTCAGACTTCTGCATTCAGAAAAGCCCTTGCCCCCTTAAAATTGTACTCAGTTATTGGTGTGTCTGATTGCCCCATAAAACCAACAATTAGCACAAACACTTACTTCCCCCAACCCTCCCAGCCCAAACCGAATATAGAACACTTATGCCTAATTTTACTCTGTTTCTAAAGTTATATTAGGGGTCTGTTAAACCGCTCAGTGATTAAGAGCACCTGCGGCTTGTAGCAGACCCAAGTTTGATCCCCCGAGCCCACAGGGTAGCTCACAATTGTCTGTTATACCTCCAGCTTCCGGGAATCTGACGCCCTCTTCTGGTCTCTGCGAGCACCAGGCAGGTACGTGGTGCGCATAGGTGCATGGAGGCAAACATGCATACACAGAAAATAAAAATAAACACATCGTTGAAATGATGCTCATTTTAAGGAAAGAAATACTCCTTGAAATTGCGTAGTGATGCATGGATAGGTTTGAGGATTTGAAAGAAACCCACACATTGGGGAAACTGAGGGATTTGATCAAGGTTACGCACTTAGCTCACCTAAAACAGACCCTCTGGCTCAACCCCTGCGCTTTTCACATTAGTGAGCTGAACAGGTGCACACAACACATACCTTTCAGGGTAAGTATCTAGAGCGTCGTCCCAGGGTGACCTTGTTCCTTGTTACAGAAGTGGGTGGTGCTTGTGTCCACGTAAGGCAGGTTCTTAAATACACCCACACCACATAGCTGCAGAGGCAGAATTGAATGGTCAGCAGCTCTTTGGAAACCCCACCATGGCAACAGCAGCCTGGCCCTTTCAGGTTGTGTTTCTATGCTCTTCCTCTTGAGTAGAAAAGCTGAGGCTCCTGCAAGCCTGGTTTCTGCCAGGTAAGACCTTAAATTTTTAAGAACAGGATTCCTCCTTACAGAACAGGGAGAAGCGATTCCCTGCTAGTTGGGCATACATCCTGTCCCGATTCTCTTGGCTGACCCTTGAAATTTTGATGGAGAGAAAAAAACTTGTCCTTGGCCTGCTGGTGTCTTCTGTGCTTGGAGGCAGTGACAGTTGCTGCTCAGAAAACCTGTCTAGCCTTAACAGACTAATGAAGCCGTGAAAAGGACAGCACAGGCCAGTAGGTGGTGGCGCACGCCTTTAATCCCAGCACTCAGAGAGGAAGAGGCAGGCGGATCTCTGTGAGTTCTAGGCCAGCCTGGTGTACAGAGTGAGTTCCTGGACAGCCAGAGATACACAGAGAAACCTTGTCTTGAAAAAAAAAAATCGGCACATCTTTCTTAATATAATGAAGACTATTCCTGTAACCAAACCATGATCATGGTAGAAAGTCAGCTGTACTTCTTAGAAGTACTTTTTGGTGTGCAGACTGAGGACTAGTTTGTAGATCCTAGAAAATTTAAGAGTTGCTAGGTAGTGGCTACAGGAGTGTGTGTTGGCGGGGTGGGGGTGGGGAACCAGGGGCTTCTTTCCCTCTTGTTTTCATGCTGACTCAGCATAGTTTACGTGGCTGGTGTTTGGTTTCCTCTTCGGCAGCATCTGCCTGTGCTCTGCCATGTGTCCTCAAACGTGTAGTAATTTCATAGGCAGATTGGAAATGGCCGATGTGTAAAACGAGACTCTGTTGCTATAGGAACAATGACCCCCCCCTCTTATTTTAAATTACCATGCTACCAGAAGGTGACATTTTGCTCCAGGGCTCAGGAAGGAAATAAAATTATAAATTACATCATACATGTAAACTTATTGAAATCTCAAGTCCTCTGGAACCTATTCTTAGGATACTAGTTGATCAGGGACCACTATGTTTTAATCAACTCTACATGGCTATTTTACTTTGGTGCAAAAAGAAAATAAAAATGTTTTCATGACCCAACTTGCCTGCTGTATTTTGTGCTTCTGTAAGATTCATGCTAATTGGCTGGTTCACATTTCTCTTCTGAGGCACACTATTTATTATTATTATTATTATTATTATTATTATTATTATTCTCTCAAGAGCTGAGTGAAATCCAAAGTATAAACTAGATCAACTCCAGATTTTATATTGGGTATATGACCTGGCTTTTCTCCCATTTTGACTGCTTTATATTAGCCTTAAAACACAGCAGTCAGTGCTTTTCTTGAGTTATTTAAAGCAAGGATCTCCTATAAATATCTAGGACAGCAACCAGATGAGCTCACATACAAACTGTACTTATAAAAACCATCGGGATAGCCTCACAGATACAACTTACAAATATTCTCTAACAAAAACAAAAACAAAAAAAAAAAAAAAAAAAACCCATCTGGGTTGGGTTGGGAACTTCCGCGGGTAAAATTCATAGAGACCACTGAACTGTCCACCGAACCATCCTGAAACGTCCCTGTGGCTGTGTGCGCTGCCCCGTGAATTGTTTAAATCTTGAAGACGGGCGCATTGCTTCCTTTCCTGCTGTTCTTTGGTTTTGAACAGGCCTGATTTGCTGTTACAAGATGAAGCATGGTCCGGGGTGCGATCACCAGTGAGCGAAGACCGGTTAGGGGTGCCACACGAGCCGGGGAGCATATTTCCTCCTCTCTTCCACTCCTCAGGAGTGGTTGGAATTTATCGTTTCTGGATGGAATCAGTTTAGTACAAGCGTCTGGGAGTCTTGTAAGTCTCCGTGGGCACTGGGACTCTGGAAGGCACATAAACGTTTAATCTTGAGAAAAGTTCAGCATTTGGCTGTCATTTATATAACTGTGACAAACGCTATGAATATTATTTCCTGGGATAGTAATAGAGTAGAGGGAGAAGAGGTACAAATATATTGAAACTAGCTTTAAAAACTAGGCTGTCCTTTGCATTCATGGCTCTTGCTTTGGGGCTCAAATGTTTTCTGAAAGAGCTAGTTTTTGCTCAGTACATATTGATCTTGGGTAGTTTGGGTGATCGGGGAGAGGTTTGAGCGACACGGAGATGGGGTGAAGTACTGAATGGGCAAGAACAGGACCACGAGGGGTGGGCACAAGGATCAGACGAGGGTCTTGTCTCCAGACTCCTTCCACCTGTCCCTCTAGCAAGAGTTCTTCAGACTTGTCCTCTCTGTGAGGACTGCTGCAAAGTAGAGATTCCAGAAACCCGAGAGCTCACTTCCTAGGCATGAAGTCTTCTTGGATAAAGCACAGAAGCAATCCTTCCCCCAGCACATCCACTTTTGAAGAGCTGCAATAAACTTGAATAGTAAGCCAGGCAATAAAATGCCACCCAGGAGCCGAGCTGCCACGCCTCTGCTCCCACTCAACAATGGCAAGTTAACCCCTGATGGTGTACACGCCTGTGTGCCCTGCTTGCATAGTTTCCTTGCTCAGCCTATTGCTGAGTGCACTCGAGAGGAAGCTGGATGGACTCTGGCGGGAGCTGTGGAGAGTGTTGAGTACTCTTGGGTCACATTGATGAGATGTCAGACTATGTTAGCATGAGGACTGAGGAGAGGAAGGGGCAATTGTGGCATTTCTTGTCACTACATCAGGTTATCTGCTAGAAGCAACTTGAGGAAGAAGAAGGTTAGGCATTCCAGCATGGTGGAGAATACAGTTCATCACGTCAGGGATACAGTTCACCACCAAGCAGGGGATGTAACGCCAATCTATAACTCCCAACCTCTTAGAATCCTGGTTCTGACACTTAGGCTACATGTTTCCATGGCTCCACAGCCCCCCAACACATCACCATTATCCGAGCATCAAGTGTTCAGACATAAGAATTGTTGAGGGGTTAGAGTTGGGGCTTTCACACCCAAACTATAGCAGATGACACTTTTATAATAAAGGACCATGATTCCAGCCATGCTTTTGAGAGCAACACCTATGATCAGTGAACCAGGGTCACACCTAGTTCTCTGCCGAGGAGTGCTAACTAGTGGCCGTGACTATCTGTAGTTTCCGTGGTTTCAAATAAGCAGTCTGACTCTAACTCACATTTCTATGGGATTGTTTTCATCGCCCTGACCCCATCCTGTTCAGGACAAACTGGGTCTGAGAGGAGACATGTGAGGCCATAGGCTGTCATCAGCCGTGTTGGTAGCGGTGGCTGTATATGTGAGTACTGTCGTTTACATAAAGGACGTTGTTTTAAAGACAGACACTTGGACTTGTATAAGACAGTTGGCTGCTGTAGTTAAGACTAAAAGATAGAGCAGAATTGATATCTGGCCTTGCTCCACCGATAATGTGGTCTTACCAACCATAACATGGTTTGGAAAAGGGCTGTCTTTTAAATCAGAAACTTGGGCCCAGGCTCATATCTTCTACTGGCCAGCGGCAGGATCACTGTTGAGGCGAAAAGTGAGGCCCAAGATGTGCGTCAGTTGTTTGAGCTTCTCTTTGCCTGTGTCTGGGTCTTGTCTCTGATGACAGAAGATGCCGCCTTTCCTCCAAACCGCCCAGCTGTTGGCAGTTTGGCATTGTCCCCACTCAGAAATGAAGACCCAAGACTTAAAGTATTTCTGAGGAATTTTAAATAATTGTTCGAATCAATGTGAGTTCTGTATAAACCTGTGCACATTTGGGGAGTGAAAACAAAGGGCGATTCCTGCCACTCATCCCTTGCCAGCTGGGGTGTAGGGAAGCTTACGAGAATTTGCTTATATACCTTAGTATAGTGACTTAAGCCTTAAGAAATGCTTTAAATTTCAAGAGGGTTTTACTACTCATGTTTTCTTTTCAGGCGGTGATACAGACTGAACAATATAGGTGGGCAAGTGATTCTTCCAGCATTGTGCTTGGCACCA
Organism: Alexandromys fortis; assembly: GCF_014885135.2. NCBI lineage: Eukaryota > Metazoa > Chordata > Mammalia > Rodentia > Cricetidae > Alexandromys > Alexandromys fortis. Next base: position 780,644 of record NW_026067911.1, read on the forward strand.
AGGGGGGATTCAAAGACAAGCTTGCGGATTGTACAAACTAATATAGCGGCAAAGTGAGCCAGCGGGAAGCTCCGGGCTGCTGTTCTCCCAGGTCAGGCAATCAGAATGAAGGTGTGCGTCACTTCAGTCTGCTCATTTTAGCAAACAAAAGTGAGCTTTAGGACAGAAGGGAGAAAGACTCAGCTCCCAGAGGGAGTCAGAACAAGCAGTTTGCCAGGTCATCAGGCAAAAGGTGTGGACAGACAAGCAGACTCTCGGCACGTTTTGTGCTTTGAACACGGGACACGTGGACTCCAGCAGTAATGTAGCCACTTGCCTGCCTTTACCAGACAGTGCAAATTTCACATCTTTCTTATTGCCCTGGCTGCTGGGAACCACGTGTCAATCTTAGTCTCCAGTGTCGGGAGCAACATCTCTCTAGCTTCCTGGAACAATAATGCCTCCCCTCAAGATCTGCTACAATATAGTTATTATCTTAAAATTTTGTGAAATTCCAAGTCCTCAAATGCTTTGTGAGAAAATAAGGCAAAAGATGTGTTATGTGCCATAGAGGTAATTTATTGATGAGTTTTGAACTTAAGATTTAAGGAAAAATCTGGAAGCTTGGGCTGTTTGGATTATACAGATAGCTGGAAAACCAAAGGAAGAGGAACCAGGGATGTGTGTGTGTAAACTGATGCAAAAACTGGGTCCATCATTTTTTAGGGACACAAAACATTTCCTGCAGTTCTCACTTTTGCCCATCATGTGTTAGCATTCCTGCACCACAGACCCAACACATACCTCTGTGCACCTGCGTCATTGTAGCCTCTTTATATATCTTAGACCACGTGTGTGTGCGTGTGTGTGCGTGCATGCGTGTGTGAGTGTGTATGTGTGTTCACAGAGGCCAGAAGATGACCTTGGGTGTCAGTCCTCAGATATCTACTTTGCACTTCAGGACAGGGCCTCTTACTGACCTGAAACTCACAGTTTTGTCTGAGCTGTTGACCAGACAGCTTCAGGGATCTGTTTACCTCTACATCCACATCACTGAGTTACAAGTGGGTGTCCCCAAATTTCTATATGGGCCTCAATGATTGCATGTAGTTACTTTTCAGGCAAGAACTTTGCTGAATGAGCTATTTCCACAGTCCCTACCATTATTTAATCTATACCCTGGCATCCCAGGGCCCAACAGATAATGGTGATACCAAGTCTCACTGTCAGAAATTGTGATGCTTGATATGAACGAACCATGGCCTGGGCATCAAGGTTGTGCAGTTGGAAGTTTAGCCAAGCTTTGGCCTATCATTGGCCAGAATTCCCTGGAGAGTAATGTGTGAAAGTTTCTGTTTTTTCTTGTTTCTCTCCTACTGTTTGCTCTTCCATTCCAACTGTGTTTCAGGGGCGCTGTTTCAATCTGTCTCAGACACTTTATATGAGAAAACAAAACACAATTCTGCTTTATTTTACAGCTGGCAGAGGTGATCCTGGCCATTGCTCTGAGGCTGGAGTCATAATAGCCCCACAATGCCCAGAATCCTTTGCACAAAGAGGTACTAACAGAGATCTTTGATACCATTTCTGTGTTTTATGTATATGCCTAGAGTAGATAGTCAGAAAAACTTAAATTCAGGTGCTTAATAGTAAAGCCACAGTGACCATCAGATCTCACTCAGTGAGTTCATCTACTAATCTGCAAGTACGGTGTTTGTATGATGGTCACAAAACCCTTCAGACTCTGTCCCCTCTAGCCTGTGTAAGCCTAAATGATGGAATATCTATCTATCTATCTATCTATCTATCATCTATCTATCCATCTATTATCTATCTATCTATCTATCTATCTACCTATCATCTATCTATCTATCTATCTATCTATCATCTATCTATTGTCTGCTGTGTGTATGCTTATATGTGAGTATACGTGTGTGTGTGTGTGTATACGTGTGATATGTTCATGTGAATGTAGAGGCCACAGGAAGACACTAGGCATTCAACTTTATCACTCTCTACCATACACCTGGATTCTCACTAAACACAGAGGTAGCAGAGGTAGGCTGATGGCCAGCAAGCCCGAGTGATCCTTTTGTCTCTGTCCCACACAGCATCACAGTTACATGTGTCTGTGTGGCTATAACTGGCTGTTACGTGAGTTCTGGAAATTTGAACTCAGGTCCTCATGCTTAAGAAACAAGCACTCTTACCCAGTGAGCCATCACTCCGACCTTCAAAACAGCTCAGTTTTTAAAATAGCAAATATTTTAATGAAACTGAAAAAGCCAATAGTAGACTAATTTAGGATTGCCCCTCTATATGTCTTTCTCTGTTTGTGTCCCTGTCTCTTTCTCCCCTCTCCCCACCCCAGGCAGCTTTATTGAGTCTGTCTCTATCACTGATGTATTTTCTCATCATCAGTGTTAACCAGAAGCTTGGCCGTAGGCGAGGGTTCTTCAGGCCACTGACTATGAGAGAGCTGTTTCCAGAGAAAAGGGGAAGGCTGTAATCTGATGGGGTCATCTGCCTGTCTTGAAGGAGAGCTTTAGGTCAATGTAGATTTCTGATATAGACATTTTCACCATGTGCATCTACCTGGAAAGGTTACCCACCCCCCTGGAAGGAAGAACTAGAGTATTTTTGTTTTGGTTTGTTTTTTGAAACAGGGTTTCTCTGTTGCTTTGGGACCTATCCCAGAACTAGCTCTTGTAGACCAGTGGCCTCTAACTCACAGAGATCAGCCTGTCTCTGCTTCCCTGAGTGCTGGGATTAAAGGCGTGCGCCACCACTGCCCAACTGGACTGAGTATTTTAAATATTGTTCCCTAAGAACTACCACATAGTTAAACTTTGCCTTGGACTCAATGGCACGGTAAGTTATTGAAGTTAATCTCAGAGATAGGAATAAAAGCTGGGCTCTCCCTTCCTCTCTGATGCCACTGTGTGTGGTGCAGACGCTTGCACCACAGTGTCACTTTGTGGGTTACAGTCTTCAGACACAGAACTGAAGCAGCCTGTTTGTGTGTCCTTAGACATGATTGGTACTATCCTAGGCTTCTGCAAATCAAGTGGGCGCTTTGTAAACAACTCCCACGGCAGTGTCTTCTCTTTTTCTGAGTGTGGTGTGAATTCGTCCTACGCTTACCAAAGGCAACTGATATTCTCTCCTTTTCTAACACACAGAAAAGTACAAAACTTAGTGTTTTCGAAGGAGTCAAGCTGCAAAGAGGCCCATGACCATCAGGTGGGGAAGAGCCGCTAAGGAGCAACTCGACGGCAGGAGGCAGGTTAACAACTCCCAAGAGAAATGAGAGTGTGACTCTGAGGGCAGATCCGAAGGGCTTTAATCAGATGTCATTCTGGGGAGACAGGTTGGTCGTGAACATGGGTGTGAGCCTGACACAGAGACTAGAGGGCCAGCCTCCAGCTGGAACCTCAAAGTGTTTCCTAGACAACTACCCTCCCACAGCGTCAAAGTACAAATTTCTATCCCCCTCCTTCTTTTGAATCGGAACCTGGGGAGAGGCCCAGGAGCCTGTGAATGCCCAGCTCTAGACTGCTTTCCAGTTACAGGTGTGACTGAGATTTGCACACCGCACCTCCAGCCCCTCAACCCAGGAAAAAGGCTGGGTTTGAAATGTCTCAAGATCAGGGACTCTAACAAAGTTACTTTGTACTAAATTCACAGAAAACACTTTATAAACATTTATCGAATAAGTTTAAAAAAAGCCTAAGGAGATGAGGGCCTTGTAGAGAATATTGCAAAGAAAACATGTAAGAAGTCAATGAAGCCTCAATCCCACCTGTAACTGCTTCACAGTAGAACAGAAACTCATTTTATTAGGGTCTAGTTAATGTATTCTAGCTTAGTCATTGTACAGGGAATAGCTATGTAGTCCAAGAGCTAGTGATCTCCCTGCCTCAGCTCCCCTATGCTGGGGATTGCAATGGTCTCTTGATGAGTTCAATTTTTATAAATGATTTATGAAACTTTCTCTTTTTGGATTACTACAAACACCAAAAATGTATTAAAGTATTTTTCAAAAGCCATGAGTAAAGAAGATTTGGTAACTTGCTCTCTCCTACCTGAAAGAGAACTCAAGCAATTAACAAGGTCATAGCAGTGTGCTAGGGATTGGCTGCTCAAGTTCTGGATCATCAGAAGGTAAAGGTGGAAGGAAGGAGGTACAGCCAGGATGGGGCAGACCCTGTGTGGATAAGAACAGGGGCAAGCCTGAAGCTGCCATGCCACCGTTCTTAGTTAACTCTATCTTGGAGCCCAGAGCTCAGAGATCCAATCATTACTATCTTTGATTGCCAAGAAAATGAACCACCCCCTCCCCGAGAAAGGGGATTATGTAGTGACAGGAAGACACTGTGTATGAGAATTTACTCTGCACCATTATCATAAAAACCTCTCATTTAGTCTCCACTCTCTCATCCGGTGTCATTTTTCTGAGCTGGGCTAGAGATGCAATTTGCCAGAGATCTCTCGGCAATAGTGCTGAGATACCAAACCATAGTCAGATTCTAATGCCCAAATCGTGATCGTATGAGGTTATGGTGTCAATCACCGTATATCCATGACATTGATCTATCCACCTAAGCATCGAGGACGTCATTGTAAGTAACATAGCAACTGATGGCATCAATGCCAAGTTTTGACCTGGTGCATGGGTTTTGATCAGAAATGCAAACCTCTGCAACAGCGAGTGGCTGCATTTCAGTTCATAGCACCTTTGGAAGCCTGACGTCATTCCATCTCTTCTGGTCTACCTATGCATTCATTCTCTAGCAAGTTTGTTTGTTTGTTTGTTTGTTTTGTTTTGTTTTAATTGTGTGTGGTATGTGTGTGTGCAAGTGTGTGTGATGTATACATGTTTGTGTGGTTTCCATGCGTGTGGTGTGGTACGAATACACACGTGTGTGTGTTTGTTGTAGATGCTGAGGAAAACCACAAGGGTCATTCCTCCTCGGTCTCCACGCAAATACTGTCCATCTTGTTTTGTTGTTGTTGTTAATTTAGACATTGTTTCTCACTGTCCTGGATCTTGCTAAGTTGGCTTGGCTGGCTCGCCAGTGAACCCCAGAGATTTGCTTGCCTTGGCCTCTCAGCTCTGGGATTACAAGCATGTGCCACCATATGTAGCTTTGTTTAGCATGGTTCCTGGAGATCAAACTGAGGTCCTGCGGCTCATCGACTGTCTTCCTGGCCCTTTATCAGCCATTCTGAAATGCTCACTACGGGAGCTCTGTGGTCCTCACTTTCCCTCTGAAGCCACACACTTGCCACGCTCTGCGTTCCCATTCCATGACGTCAGACCTTGAACCCCCAAGTGTCTTGAGACACGAGATGCCCGTTGTCTCTAGAGAGAAGGAGGCCCTGAACTCTTCCCCTTTCCTCTTCCTTTCTCCTGTGGGCTTGCGACTCATCAGGCCACTTAGCAACTTGATCAAAGGGGTCTAGGAGACAAGAGGCCTGCTTTGAATTGGTGGTTGGTAGGTTGGAACCGCAGGGTCTTAAAAATTGCTTTCATTTTACTTTCCATTTCAAGTGCAAATGTGTTATTTTAATGTTTGCCGTGAACGTATTTGCGGGAGGAACAGAGGCAGGAAGCAATGAGGGCGCTGGCTAATTCAGTCAGATCAGTGAGAGCTCTTTTTAGCCCCTGACAGGAAAGATGGGGCGTAAGGCAAGTGCATACCACACATTGATGCAGTAAACGTGCTGACAGTGTTTAGAAATTTGAAAGGCTTGTGGGGTATTATGGCGTGAAGACGAAGAAATTATCCTCACTAAAGCACATTTACAATACCATAATTAATGAAATTTGGTCTTTGTAGTTTCATTCCCATCTCTCACTTTCAACACTATCCATTGCTGTGGCAAAGGCTTAGGTGGTGCTCAGGGAGTCAGCTGGGCGGTGTTGGGGATGCATAGGAATTCGGGGATCCTGGACACCCAGCCTGAAGCTCCAGAGGTCTCTAGCTTTGGTTCCTGAGTCTTTGACATCTGCAATGAGGGAGAGACGGTGGAGACAATGCGAGGATCCAGCCAGCATATCCCAGGACAACTCTCAATTCAAATGTTGAAATTCTTTTCTGCTGGTTGAAAAATGGCAAGTTCCCTTAGAGCTTACTAAACTTTCTCCTGTATACACACGTGGTCTGCCACGAGGCTCGGTTGGTTTGCTGGATGCAGTAAATTGAAGTTATAGTTAATCCAGCAACATCAGCCACATTCACCACACTGAAGAGTCTGACATGTCAACTGATCTGCATAATAAATGAGATTTCTCCTATTTACATTTCTATATGAATTTAATACCAATTTAGAGAAGAAAGGAAAGGACAGGGAGAGAGCGTGCTGGGGGTGGGATGGGGAGAGACAGACAGAGAGAAAGAACCCATAGGCTCACACCGGAGATGAGTTTGGTCATATTCAATATATCCCACCTTATTGAACATCTTGAAGTGTTCAGAATCCAGTGGTGTTCTGCAAAGGCCCAGATGTGTATGGCCAGGTGCCTCGCTCGCAATATTTAAACCCATTTTATGGAGGATTTAATCCATCTTTGGAATCACCGACCTTGGAATGCATTCCTTGAGAGGCCAACTGAGATGATACAAAACAGGTCCAAAGATGATGTTCAAAGATGCCATTTATGGCTTGGCAGAAAACGGCTGAGCAGAGAGAGATGGGGGGGGGGGGCTTGCGGAGTCATTTCAATGTGCCCTGTTCTAGAGCACAAGGGAACTCTTGAAATTTCATAATCATAGGATCTTTTTATTCATTTCCCAAAGAGCATGTTTTTGAGCCAGTGTATAATATGGCTATTTGTTCTCTTGAACACATCTTAGGGATGCACAAGGAGTTAGGAAAATGAGCCCATTGTTTTTTAAAATTAGTGACAAACTTCAAAATAATTCCAAACAAACCTCAAATAAAACACTCTACCCCCCCACTGTGAATCCCATTTAAGCTGTTTGGGTCAGTCTGTTTTAATGAGCCTCGTTCATGCTGACACGTCCACACACTTCAGACAAAGACAACTGTACCTCTAAACCCATTTGAAAGTGATGGATGACTGTCAGCCTTGTGAGCCGAGCATGTGGCGGCTTGATAGCACAGTGAAAGCAATCGCCGAGTGCGAGTCTGTTTCTTTTGGCAACGGAAGGGGTTGCTAATGGATTCATCATTTTCTGTTAAGCATGAATGTCAAACAAAAAAACATTTAGGGCTCTATTCAGCAGAGCTTCCGGCTTGATGCTTGCCAGCCATGAAGGCCCTGTGACTTGGAACCTGCACAGCCCGAGCCTGATTTTTTTTTATTTCCCAAGTTCTGGGGAGCACTAGCTCCCCAGAACCTGGAATTCTGCCAATGGTTCCTTCTTCCTCCTCTTCCTCCTCCTGCCCCTCCTCCTCCTGCACTTCCAAGTCCTTTCCACTCCTCCTCTTCCTTTGCCTACTGTTTTCCTGCCCCCCTTCTCCCTTCCTCCTGCTTCTCCTATTCTCCTGCTCCTCCTGTTCCTCCTCCCTTCCTCCCTTCCCCCACTCCTCCTCCTCTTTTTCTTCTCCTCCTCTCTTACCCCTACTCCTCCTGCACCCTTTCCAACCCCTCCTGTTCCTTCTCTTTCTCTACTTCCTCCTTTTCTTCTTTCTTTTTCTCTTCCTTTCTGCCTCAGAAGTCCATGCACAGAGGGGTGGCTGGGTAAGCACTGGGTCCATGCTCAGTGGTACTTGCATCTTGGAGCTGCCTGGATACATAGGCATTGCCTATTTTTATGATTATGGGGATCATAAACAAGCAATGTGCTCTGAACTTGTTCTATACCCAGAAAATGAACCCAAAGGTAGATGTTGAGACACCCAGGCTTTTGAAAATTATGTCTTTCTTTGAATGGAACATGAGAGAACTTGAGGGAAATGCTGGCTTTGTCACAGAGCTCTTACTGTGTCGTTGACCACAGAAGAACCTCCTTCAGCCACATCCACAGTGGGCAGAGGTAGGAGCTGAGCCCTGGAGTCACTGTGGGGCTGGCATGGCTCTTGGAGCCAGCTGTGACATCTTGGACAAGTTTCTAACTGCCTCAATGCCTCCGTTTTTGAACACCATTCTTTGGGTTGTGAATGAGATCAAATAACATCAATAGTCTAAATTATAAATAACAGTAGATTATTAACTGAATTATCTTAGTTAGTGGAATGAGTTCATAATGAAAGTCAGGAGATGGTGCCATGTGTACAGGACACAGGACGCTGCCGCCGCCCCTAGCTGCTCTCCCCATCAAGCTGGTGCTCGCTCTTTCTAGGCTCAGCTCCTACTCTGCCCACTGTGGATGTGGTAGAAGCAGCCATGCTCCCCCAGAAGGAGGTTCTTCAGTGGTCAATGACAGACAAAGAGCTGGGTCTTCTGTCTCTGGTCCCCAGAGTGCTGCAGTTAGAGGCAACTGTCCTTCCACACGTGGCTTTTGAAGTGGGTGCTCTGTTCCAAACCCTGGCCCTCAGGTTTGCACAGCACGCATTATCCCATTGCGCCAGCTCCTCAAGCTTCAACTTCATGCTTTTTTCCTTAGGAGCTAGTGATTGACAAGGGGCAGCTGGAGTTAGGCACAGGGTTGATAACTGTGCACTAAGAAGGGAAATAGGATAGGAAGAAGGCCCACTTTAACCTGTGTGGGTGTGGTTTGTGTGTCTCTCATCTCTAACTCTCAGTGCTATTTAGAGGAAAATTAGAAGAAGTTGTGAAACATTGCCAGGGCCTTGTAAGTGACAGGACTACACGTGATTTAATGTGACAATTATATTTGTGCCTCAGCTTAGGGAATGAAGCTAGACATTGAAAAGGTAAAAATGATGGTCTTATTTGAAGACACACTGTCTAAACTATCAAATGCACCTCCCTCCGAAAGCCTCCTTAGCCACCTACCTAGAGTCAATCACGATTTCTCCCATTTGTTTGCATGTTTATAACACACCCACATTTACTGTGACCAGGCTCATCTCGACAGTGACTAATGCTCTGAAGAGCTCAGGAAATACGTGTGGAATTTAGTAGATGCCTCTTTGGAAAATAGAGACTTGTTCTCCCTACCTGTGAACCCCACGCTGGTTTAGTCGCTGCTCTTGTGACATTTTCATCATATTAAGTAACATTTGTTAACTCACTTTGCTAAGTTGTCCATGCCCTTACCTCTTGAAATACAGCTGAACTCCCCCGAGAATGACCTACACATCCATTCCATTGCATCAGGGGAGCTGCATCCCAGATGTCGTCTCAACCTGAAGAAATGGCCAGATCCCATTCCACGGGGCTGATTTCAACGAGGAATTTTCAGAATGATGAGGCCAGATTTAGCTGGTAGCAATTATTGGCACATTTCACATGAGCTCAGCATGAAGAATAAAACTGAAGTAAGATTAAGTCTCAAATATAAGGGGGGGGGATAAAAGAGAGGCCAAAGGGTTTAAAAAGCAGGAAAGGACCAGTTATCTGCAGGAAGCTGGTGTTCTTATGTGAGATGCGCATGGCCCGGCCTGGGTTAGAATGTTACCCCTAGGTGATCTGCAGAATTTTGCTCTGGACTGCACCAACTGCAGAAGAGTGAATTAAAGTCTTAAGGGGAAAAATCAATAAGAGGGAAGGAAAGATAAAAGCAATAAGACTATAGGGCATTTCAAAAAAACAAGTACAAGTCTCATAAATGGTCACGGAGGACCAACCAGTATTTAGCAGGGTTTAACAGGAATCCCAACAGGAGCCGCTCTGTGGGTCACCCTAGGGGAACTGAAAGGCTTCTGTGTGGTTTATGGCATTACCTGGCTTTTCACACCAGTGTGTGACAGATGGGAACAGAGACTGAAGAACAGCTTGACGCCAAATCTGGTTGCCAGGCACCTTGATGGCAAGAGTTTTATTGGAAAGGAATTTTGAGAGCGCTGGAGCAGCGGCCCTGGGGAAGCAGTTTCCGAGGCCGCCCCTTGCTAGGGCTTCTATTTTATTTCTAAGCTGGAAATTTCTTTGACCCTTATGCCTGATAGATGACACAGTCACTTGGTCCTCATAACCGCAATGCCTCCTCTCCTCCAGACTTAAAAACCTGCAAATGATTTCTTAGTGAACTAACATATGAGGAATTCATTCCAAATGCAGCCATTTTCTATTTAAATGAGAAGACAGAGGAAGTAAAACATCAATGAAAGGTGGGGGATTGGGGAAAGTGGATGGAGGGTGTTCCTACCGGTACCAACATGTCAAGCAAACCCCAAGTTTAGGGATCTATATTTCAGGACAGTGACAGTAAAAGAAGTAGGTATGACCGTCCCCTGCAGGATCCACACAGGGAGAGCATTTGGCAATGAGTGCATCTAACCATGAGTTGATTTGCGTGTGAGGTCTGTCTTGCGCATTCATCCTGCCATAAGTGCTCTTAGAAAATCCAGTAATGCCACCAGAAATATTCTTAATCAGGAAGGGAAATGAAGTGTGTGTTATGATGGAAATTTAAAGGAAAGTTCAGAGACTGCGAGTTTAGAGATCGCCTTGTAGAGACGCATGCGCACGTCATGCCACTAAAACACAGCAAGAATCCGAAGCCCAGGAGGAAAGACATGGTCAGGGAAGTGATTTGGCTTCTGACAGGCTGAGTAAGGTTGGCTCCAACAGATTCCAGAGGAAGAACTATGGGTGCCAGTGCCAGGGCTGCCGAGTGAGGGGGCTCTTGCGTGTCTGACTGTGCCCAGCAGAGATGGGGAAGAACAGAGATAATCCATTCTCCTCACGCTTTCATCTCAGCCCGCGGTGTGTTCTGTCCTCAGACCCTCAGCTCAAGGCTAACCCTACTCCAGGCATTCAGTGACCACAACTGGCCATCTGTGTAGTCAGTCTATTGAGCCGGGGCCTTTCTGGTGGCCTCTGAACCCCTGTCTTCTCTGCATGAAATCTTGTGTCAACGACCCATCTGTCCAGAATGAGCATCTGCACTGCCTTGGCCAGCCCCACCTCCAGAGCAACGAGCATATTTTGCTCTTTCTTTGTTGGCTTCTCAGGCAAAGCTCTTCATTTATATTGCCTCCAATTTTCCCTACCACCTACAAGGCTGTTATTCACATTCAAAAAGGAGGAATCCAGGGCTCAGTGGAGTGAGCTGTACAAGGAACCCAAAGCCATGGAATGAATGAAGATGGGTTTAAACAGAAACCCACCTCTCTAGCCCGCCTGCTCTTTCTTCTAGTCCCACAGTTCTTCACCCTGGAGAGGCGGGTAACAGATAGCCAAGTATCCCTTCCAGGCTCTCTGGGTCAGCACAGGTTCCTCCTTGCTCCCGGGAGGCTGCAGGCCTTCGCTATACAGATGATCATCTCATCTCGGTCCACACACCTTGGGAAGACCCCCTCCCACAGCCTGACACACCTGAAAAGGCCTGCCCTGAGTACACACCTCACCTGGAGGCTCCTCCACATCTCCCTGGTCTCCCCAGCCAGCCCAATTTCACAAAAACAACAGGCAAGCCTGCCCAGGTTCTGAATGAAATAATATCTTCTCTTAAAAATTCCCTAGGAAACTAAGATGTTCTTTTTGAACCATTTAAAAAAAATTGTGGTTTGGCCCAGGTGATTACAGTTTATGGAAAGTCCATCGGTTTCTGATGTTAGCTTGTGAATTTAATTTTTAAAAAGACCAGTAAGGAACCTTGTGGGGCTGTTGACGGGGTTGACTAGGTTTGCTCGTGGTGATCCTTCAGAGAACACAGCATGAACCTGGAGATGCAGAGTGAGTCCTGTCACCCTCTAACTACCATCATTTCCATCATCAGAACCATGCATCCTGATAAGGAGAGGCTGAGGGGGAGGAGTGGTGAGAAGTCCTCCCTGAGCTGGCCTGGAGCGCATGCACATGTGCGCATACATACACACATACACACACACACACACACACACACACACACACACACACAAACACGTGCATATAGAGAATAAAAGTCAACCTCAGTTACCATTTCTTAGGTTTCATCCACCTTATTGTTTGAGACGGGGTCTCTCATTGGTCTGAAAGTCACTAAACAGGCTAAGTTGGCAAATTGGTAACCCCGAAGTCTGTCTGTCTCCACTTCCCCATTGCTATGGTTACAAGCACACACCACCACACCTGGCTTTTTTTTCTTTTCTGTGGTACATTGGTTGCTTTTTTTTATTGCGGTGCCTAAATATCTAACAAAAGGACAACTTACAGAAGAATGGACTTCCTTTGGCTCACAGCTCAGCATGGCTAGGGAGTTAAGGCACCTGCTCATATTGCCTCCGTGGCAAGATATGGATGCTTCTAGTCAGCGAGCTTCTTCCTTTTGATCAGGTCTGAGACCCCAAACCATAGAGTGATGTTGTTTACATTTAAGGAGGATCTTCCCACCTCACGGAACCTAATCTAGAAACCCCTTCATGGACACGCCCATATTTGTTTCCATATTGTTTTAAATCCCTTCAAGTTGGAAATCAATACAAAGTCTCCATTTTTACATTTTCTCCCGGGATGGATCTGAGGACCTAGTGTTTTATCAATCTCTTTGCCGTCCCCAGTCTAAGACTCAGCATTTTCCTGTTTGAAAACCCTGGAATGAACCATTGCCCCTACTGCTTGGAGTTGGTGCTCGCAGGTCTCTGGACTTCTCTAGTGTGTACTCTGTGATCCTCTGGTGGAATGAGTGTGATCTGAAATGCAGATAGGGATTTGCCCCGATTGGGGGTAATATATTTGCATCAGTTTTCCAAGGCTGACCTATCAAAGTTTGACAGGCAGGTGCCTTATAAGAAAGAAATTGTTTCTAGTGGTCTAGAGCCTGAGAATCTAGAAATAGATATGCTTTCTCTTCGGTTGCTCTCCTTAGCTTATGGATGCCACATTCACCATCTGTGTGTCCAGATTTCTTCTTATGCAGACATAATTTAAATTGTAGTTTAAGCCACTCTACCCTTCTCTTTAACTTCTCCACTTCTTGATTGGAACTGTATCCAAGCACTCCAACTCTAAAATGCTGGAGCTTGCTTGAGAGTTGGGCATTAACAACCATAAGAATGCACACAGTCATATCTGAAAATGTATCCCAAGTGAACAGATGTGCTTATTATCCATCCCCCAGTGTGGCAGTCCTGTCTGAGCTTATGAAGTATGGGTGAGGAGGAGTGAGCTCTCAGGACCACACTGCCAGCATCCTCAGTCTGGGGAAGAGGGCTCCTGGTAAAAGTTGAAAGATTTATTCTCATGGCTTGGAAATATGGGTTAAGAAGCAAGATATCTGAATCTACAGAGCAAAGTAATACAAAAGAGAAGTCGAATTGGGATTCTTCCAAACATAAATGAGAGAGTACAGACTACTTATTAGGGACACTGTCAGTTTCTGGAAGACATCCTTGTGCTCAGAGAAAACTAGTGAGAAGAGCTGTGTCCCCCAACAGGAGCCAGATCGTTAGTGGGTGATGGGAAGCCTCTAACCCCGAGGCAGTCAGAGGCTGAGAATCAGTATTAATGTGAAGGAGGACAGGAAGTGCATAACCATTTATGACGACACCTTGTCTATGCCTCAAGCTAGAGTCCTTGTCTATACCATAGGTTTATACTGGGAAAGAGAAAAGAGGAAAAATAATAACCACTTCACACAAAGCAACCTAATGGTCAATAATTAGAGGACAGATTTAGGAAAATATTCTGTTCTTTACAAATATACTACTAATAGTCTTAAAGTTCTTATTATACAAGTCTTTCACTTGCTTGGTTGGAGCTATCCCAAGATATATTTTGCTAAGTTAAAGCAAAAGGTATTGTTTCCCTGATTTCTTTCTCAGCCTGCCATTTGTATATAGGAAAGGTGCCTACTTTTGTGTGTAATTTTGTAATCCTACTACTTTGATAAACGGTGTTAATCTTTTTCATCTATAGAAGTTTCTTTGTCAAAAATTTTGGGTTGTTTACATATAAAATTATATCATCTGCAAATTAAGATACTTTGACTTCTTCCTATTCTGTTTGTAGCCCCCTGATTTCTTTCAGTTGTCTCATTGCTCTACATAAGACTTCAAGTACTATATTGAATAGGTATGAAGACAACCTTGTCTTATTTGTCGTTTTAATGGAAATACATTAAGTTTCTTTCCATTTAGATTGGTGCTGGCTGGAGGCTTGCTGTAAATTGCCTTTATGATGTAGAGGCATGTCCATTGTATCCCTAATCTCTCAAGGACTTTTATCATGAAGGGACATTGGATTTTTGTCAAAAACTTTGTCTACATCTAAAGAGAAAATTATGTGTATTTTGTCTTTAAGTCTGTTTACATGGTGAATTACATTTGTTCATTTATGTATGTTGAGTCATCCTGAATCTCTGGGATGAAGCCTACTTGATCATGGTGGATGAACTGCTTGATAGGTTCTTTCATCTAATTTGTAAGTATTCTATTGAGAATTTCTGTATTTATGTTCATAAGAGATATTGGTCTGTGATTTTCTTTCTTTGGTGGGTCTCTGTGTGCTTTAAGACACTGAAGAAATTGAAAAGGATATCAGAAGATAGAGAGGTTTTCTATGCTCATAGATCAGCAACATTAATATTGCAAAAATGATCATCCTACTAAAAACAATCTATAGCTTCAACAGAATTCCCATGAAAATTCCAACACAATACTTCACAGAACTTGAAAAGACAATTTTCAGCTTCAGATGGGAACACGAAAAGATTAGGATAGCTAAAAACAAACAAACAAATCAAACCCCCAAGAAAACATAAGTAATAAATAATTGCTGAAAGTATCCCCATCCCTAATTTCAAGTTGTGCTGCAGAGCTGCAGCAAGTAAAAACAGCATGATATTGAAATAAAAACAGACATGCTAACCAATAAAATAAAATTGAAACCCTAGACATAAGTCCATATACCCTGGGACACCTTGTGTACTACCACAAAGGCAGCATCTTTAATAAACGATGTTGGCCATACTAGATGCCTATTTGTAGAAGAATGCAAATAAAATCCATACTTATTGCCCTGCACAAAACTCAACTCCAAATGTATCAAAGACCTCAACATAAGACCTGATACCCTGACTCTGTTGGAAAAGAAAGTGGGTAATAGTCTTGAACCCATTGGCACAGAAAAAGACTGTCTAGAGAGGATGCAAATAACACAGGTATTAAGACCAACAATAAATAAATGGAACCTCATGCAACTGAAAAGCATCTATATGACAAAAGACACCATCATTTGGGCAAATCAGTAGTCTACAGAATGGGCAAAGATCTTTATCAATGAAGAATGAAGGAAAACGACATAGAAACAATCCATTGAAAGAAGGGGGTATAGAGATATGTTGGCGTATAAAAGAGTTCCACAATAACCTGGAATGGAGTATAACAAAGGTTTATTTATCTAGGGATAAACTCACAGGAAGAGTAGCAATCTGCAGTCTTCTGCATGTGCTAGGAACTGAAACCAAATCTAGCAGCCCAGAAATGCAATCAAGCAACTTCCAAAATGTGCAATAAATGACAAAGACCACTTGCTACCTGGGCAATCAACCAAAGTATCATTTATAACATTGGGGCAACCAACTTTGGCTAAGGCCTAAAGTATCTGACAGACCATTTACAGAGGCAGTAAAATTTGAAAGACCATCTTACCCTCTCTTGGCAAGGTTTGGCAGTCTTTTTACTTGTATCCTGCTTGTCCAGTATGGACAACGTGTAGTTTGTCAATGGTCAAGGCAAATGTAGTTCTTTGCCCAAAGACCAGTTTTGCTAAGAAGAAAACAAGCTCCAAGTGGAGTATTTCCAGTGCCCAACATTTCTTAGGAATAGATCAGTGCTGCCAGGAGCAATCATGTCTCACATCAACAGAATCCTAAGTTATTTAAATGCCATATTCTACAGTTCTTTGAAATGCTTGAAGATCACCTATCTATCTGATATATATCTCTATACATCTAGAAAACCTAACTAATATAATTACAATGTTTGATTATTACAGATGGCTATCTATTAATCTGTATTTCTTAACCATACATTACATTTTTAAATGAGCTGCACAAGCACAATACCTTAAACAAAAGCAGAAATACATATACATAGTGTAGCAAACTGGCCTTAAATTTGTATCAATAGGCCAACATCCATAACAATATAAAGTATTCATTTCTATATATCATATCCCCCTTTATTTATTTATCTGTTTTAGAAATTGATTGTGACCATTAATCACTTATAACTAACCCTTTTAAAAACAAAAACAAACATTTATAAACAATCATTTTGGGAATTTGGGCATAGTTTTTTTGCAAATGACTTCCTGCTGTTTGTTGGATGAAGTAGTTTTAGGGGTTCACAGAGACTTTTTTGGGGGTCTTATAAAAATCAAGCCACATTGGCCTGGAAGGAATCCACAAGTTCTCATCTTCTGTGAAAACAAAGGCAGAACCTATTTTCCAAATCAACATATCCTTAGACCCAAAGTTTGAAGTGAAGATATGTTTTGCTGGTTTAGCTCAGCCAGCCCCCAGAATCAAATATCTCTCTGCAGTTAAAAAATTTAAAGCAAACACAATAATATACATAATTCGACCATATTTACCTGGCTTATTTATCTTTACTCCTTTAATCTGTGATTGTCTGTATTTTTATATTACTTTTCCTGTTTCTTTAAAGACTTTGTTTTATTTTTAAAACTATTTCTTTTTCTAACTGTCTATATTCTTTGTCCTATCTTTCCTAAGTCTATGTACATTTGTCCAACACTGTAACCCATTCAGAAGTCTTTTTCATGTGACTCTGTCTTTATCGCTTATCTGTAATCATTTTCTGACCAGGAACACTTCTTATGATAAGCTGCATGGCTAGGACTAAAGCTGCTTTGCCTTTTAGTTCCACCCAGTCCAACATGGTGGAGTATGTTCACCACCAGCTCTGTGAGCCACGCTCATCACCCTAACACCAGCAACTCAATGGGTTTTTGTCACCATTAAGCAATTTATAGCACTCTGCTCACAAACTGCATTTAAATGCTCCATAACAGGATCTTCCCCAAAGAGCCAGAGCTGTTCTGTGACACCAGCATGAACCAGGAAGCCAGTTTTTTAAAAAGTTGTGCAGCTGCTTGCAGCCAGGAAATGGAGTCTATCTGAAAAATGGTCCCATTTTTGTAGGTCTAGAAAATATTTTCACAATAGCCCAGAATGGAGTATAATAAAGGTTTATTTATCTGAGGATAAACTCACAGAAAGAGTAGCAATCTGCAGTCCTCTTTGTGTGCTAGGAACCAGAATCAAATTTAGCAACCAAGAGGTCCACATGCTTTTTGCTTGCATTTATAGTACATGAGACCATACCCAAAGTGGGCTGGTATCTTAAAGGTTACTGGCTGAAGGACTTCCCACAGCAGAGATAAACAATGTGTCTTCTAAAGATAAAACACAAATGGCTGAGAAACACCTTTACAATATTTAGCATTCTTAATCATCAAGGAAATTGAAATCTAAACTATTTTGAGTTTTTGTCTTACACCAGTCAGAATGGCCAAAGTCTATACCACAAATGATAGTGTATGCTGGCAAGGGTGTTGAGTAAGGGGAACAGTGCTGAATTGCTGGCAGGAGTGAAAACGTGTATGGCCACTATGGACATCAGTGTAGTGGTTCCTCAGGAACCTGGAAATAGATCTGCCCAAGATCCAGCTATGCCACTCTTAGGTTTATTCCCAAAGCACTCCACATTTTACTACAGAGATACTTGCTCATTCATGGACACTGCTGCTCTATTCATAGTAACCAGAAATTGGTGACAGCATAGATGTCCACTAATAGATGAATGGATGACGAAAACTGGTACATTTATATGATGGAATGATGTGGGATTCCCCTCTGTATGCTGTGAAACCATTGGTTAATAAAGAATCTGTCTTGGATAGAATAGAGCTGGGCAGAAAAACTAAACTGAATGCTGGGAGAAAGAAGGCAGAGTCAGGGAGACACCATGTAGCCACTGTTGGAGACTGCCAAGCTGGAACCTTGCTGGTAAGCCACAGCATAGTGACAATACACAGATTAATAGAAATGGGTTAAATTAAGATGTAAGAGGTAGCCAGTAAGAAGCTAAAGCTAACAGACCAAACAGTGATTAAATTAATACAGTTTCTGTGTGGTTATTTTGAGTCTAGGCAGCTGGGAACAAACAAATGGCCTCCTACAACAATGGAATATAACTCAGCTGTTAAGAAAACAAAACATGAAACCACAAAATTTTCAGGTAAATGGTGGAACTAGGAAAAAAAAATCAAACTGAGTGAGGTAACCCAGACACCAAAAGACAAGCATTGCATGTTTCACTTCCCCATGATTGTTAGCTTTTAAGCACTCCATAGGTGTGCTACAATGCATATAATCACAGAGATTAGGTAAATAGTAAGGGACAGGGGGTAGGAGGAGGATCTCTCAAGCAAGAGGAAAGAGGATAAATAGTTTTGTAGAAACAGGAGGGAACCTGAAATGGGGGAATTAAATGGAAGAGGGAAAGAAGGAACGGAAGATGGGTGGAGGTGGGGACAGTTAACACTAAGAACCGTTTGAGGAGTCATATGGAAGCCTACTACAGTTGAAGCCTTTTAAAATATGTACATATACATATGAAAGAAATCTAAATGGAGTCATCAAGTATTGGGGGATACAAAGCCCCAATTAGACATTTTTTTTCTACCAAGTGACATCTCTAGAGCCAGCAATTTACAACTAGTAGAGTTGTTGGCCAAAGGGGTCCCAAGGAAAGCCTCAAACATCTCAGGCTATTGCCAAAGCTGTTGGGTTTTTGTTTTCCACAAACTGATGGTAAGTCCCTATTGCTGAAAACAAAACTAACTTATTTCATTGACATAGCATAGTTGAGCTAGTGCTTAACTAGAACATTTACCCCTACTGACCAGTATTCCTGGTTCTGAAAGGTACTCTGCAAGCTATTAGATGATTAAGGTCATCACTAACACAGTTACAAATTCTGCAATCTACAGGGATCTGCTGGTAAGATATTCTGGTGCAATAGAAGCACAAATGCTTGGGAGTAACCAACCACCCTCTGATTAAAACTAAGGCCTACTCCATGAGGTGGAACCCATGCCTGACACTGCTTAGTGGCCAAGAACCAGGTCCTGGATAGGATATGCGCCTCGAGAAAAATTAAATGCCACTGTTTTATCAAAAACACACCACAATAAAATGACTCCTTTGGACCTTCTGCTCTACAATAGGCCAGTGCCTGGTTCAGCCACCATTAAAAAAAAAAAAAAAAAAAACAACCTCCCTCTTGCAGTGGATAGGAACTAACAGAGACTCACAACTGAAAATATGCAAAGACTGAGAGAGTTTGGAACACTCAGTTCTAGACAGGATGTCTTCATCAACCCCTCCCCTCAGAGCTCAGGGAACTATGAAGAGAAGGTGGAAAGAGTGTAAGAGCCAGAGAAGATGGATGACTTGAAAGAAAATGTGTCCTCCAGACACACCAGGACTGACACACATAGAAACTCTCAGAGACCATGGCAGCATTCACAGTCCTGCACAGGTTCAAGCCAGACAGTGTTTCAGCTCTATGAGGGTACAGTGGACACAGGTTCCCATCCCTAACCAAGAAGCTATCCCCATTTTACATTCACTTGCAAAGAAAAATAGTTCTCTCCACTGGAGTCTCACTGGGTCTATTAACCAACCTTAAGGGTAAGCTCCTTTCCCAGCAGTAGATTCCAACACAGAAAAAAAACTTAAGGGTATTTTTTTTTTTTTTTTCGAGACAGGGTTTCTCTGTGGCTTTGGAGCCTGTCCTGGAACTAGCTCTGTAGACCAGGCTGGTCTCGAACTCGCAGAGATCCGCCAGCCTCTGCCTCCCGAGTGCTGGGATTAAAGGCGTGCGCCACCTTCGCCCAGCTCCTTAAGGGTATTTTTGTAGACTTTTGTCTCATATCACTTTGTTTGGGTATATATTTTTTATTTATTATCCTTTTGCTTATACATTATAGTTTCTGACTTTGTGATTTATGGATTTGGGTTTTGTATGTGTGTGCATTCAATCTGCTTTTTCTTTTTTATTATGTCTTTGAGAAGAGAGAGAAAAAAACATATGGAGTTGTGTGGGTGGGAAGGTGGGGAGGATCTGGTAGAAGTTTGGAAAGGGGAAACTGTTCAGAATATATTGTATGAAAATTTATTTTCAACAAAGCCCTCAAACATACTACTAATATGTACCTATTAACATTATATTGCAGAAGGATACACATATAACATTCTTGAGAAGTATTTATGATATAGTGGTAATAGAATTATTGATTATAGAATAATAATTTTGTTATAAAAGTTATCAATTACCCATGAAAATGGCACATTGAAATTGTGATAAGCTATGGCTATCTTTAGAGGAGAGATTCAAATTATTTTTACCTCTCTGATTTTCTGTGCTTTCCCCCCACCAAGTTTTCTTATGGTGCACATGGGTTATTTATAAAATCTGAATCTTAAGAGAGTTTAATAAAAGAACCCCAGCTCTGTGAAGATGGGAGCCAGAGTGATATCTATCATTAGACTGTCTGTATGATGGGAGAGGGGCTGTTTTCTTTTTCTTTTTGAAATTATCTTTCTTTCTTTCATTAAAATATCATTTTGAATAAAAATGACAAAGACAGCAGATAGTAATTTAAAGTACATTGACTTGGGAAAGAGAAATGCAGTAACCCTTTGTCAACATGATTCTTTAAAACATTTTCTTACGTGTCTCCAAGATCCAGAAGTCTAGAATCAACTGCAGTAAATATTTTACAATTCACCACGGAAGTCTCACAGATGCATCTGGAACAGCTATGCTGAGTATTCCTTCTGCTCTGCTGTGTTTTGGCTGGAGCTTTGTAATTGTTTCTGCTCCACAGGATCAAGGGCTGATCCAGCGGCTTTGGATGGTATTCCTGCCTGCCTCTGTGATCGGAACCCTTAGTGCATGCAGTCCCCATGCACCACTGTACCAGTCCATTGATGGAAGCATGAGCATCTCAGCGTCTACCAAACATATACATATTACTTTTACACTTGAGTGTTATTATCAAAGAAACCACTATAGAATGGCCTCAGTGCTCCCCTTCTGCATTTGCTTTTGTATAAGCATGTATGTATTTATGTATTATTAATGTGTGATGAGCTTATCATTTTCTTTTAAACGTAACTGATTTGGCTTTCAGACACTTCACCTGTTTATAACCTTCTACAAGACTTTTGCTGCCTCATGAAGCTGACCAAAATGGTCCTACTTAATTCTATTCTTGTGTTTGAACTGCATAACAATACTTTAATTCATGAAAGAACTATCGTGTCTCTTTATGTCTCATTGTCTTCTTTTATTCATCTAAAGCTCTGTTTCAAATCTAACTTTTCAATGTGTAATCTCCATGTTTTCCTGAGTCCAGGCTTAGTTTTTTTTATAATAAAAAGAAAAACAACATTAAAAATGAGATGATAAGTGGAACCCAGTGGTGCAGGTCTATAGTCACAGAACAGGGAGGTAGAGGCAGACAGATAAGTTCAAAAAAAGTGTGGGCAACATGAAACTGTCTCGAAAAAAAATGTAAAGGATATATATAAATGATTAATTCAAGCTGAATTCTTTGGAGAAAAGTTACATTCTCTTTTAATATATTATGAAAGATAAATAGTAACCAGGGCTAATTAAAATGTTGGACAGGATCTATAATTATATCTGATATGACAGAAAGAATTTCAATTTAATAACCACAATAATTGATGTTCTAAATGTATATATTAAATACTTCATAAAGCATTTTAACATAGTGCACAGTGTGTTAATCAAATAGCATAACCCTGTAGAAGTAATAGGGCCCAATGGTGGGTGGATAAACCCACCAAAGAGGAAGTCCGACCGTGAGAAATAAAAGCTTTGCACTAGGCTCACTAAAGGCTGAGTGTTCTGAAGCTTCTGGAAACAAGCTCACTAACCTTAGAAGTTTACCGAAGGAAGGGGGCAGGTTCTACTTGATGTGAAAGAATTAAGTCTTGTTCATTCCTGCATTGCATATGTGTGTGTGTGTGCGTGTGTTCGTGTGTGTGTATGTGTGTGTGTGTGTGTGTGTGTGTGTGTCTATGTGCACTCATGTTCAGGCATAGCTGCCCCCGTGGAAGTCAGTGCATGACATCTAGTATCTTCCTTTACTGATTCTCACCTTATTCTTTGACATAGGCTGACTCACTGAGTTGGAAGCTCACCCTCTTGGCTAGACTGACCGGCCGTCTGTCTCTATAGTACCAGGCCAAAACTAGGATTACAGACGTGCCCATATTGTTGGCTCTTCTTGTGGGTGCCGGGCACATGAACTTGGGTTCTCATGCCTGTACAGCTACCCTTCTTACTCACTGAGCCATTTCTCCAGCCCTTGGTTTTGCTAAGCCAGGAGATAGAAATAATCACCTCAAAGGGCTTATCAGTCTTGGCTCTGGTAGTATTTAATGTTTGTGATGTGATCTGACTGAGTAGGAGAGAATTTCTCTCCTGGAAAAGAACCTGTTCTTATTTTCTATTTCATTACACTCAAACTTTCCTTCCGATTCCCTGGGGACTCGGGTCTTAGTGCAGACCCAGGCCTTTTTCCCACTGCTCCTTTCAGTCTTCCCTTCCAGCTTGTCTCCATCCCAAGCTACAAGAACACTTGCTACCCAGGACTCCCAAGTGGTATCGCTGGGCTAGGGCACAGGTAGGCAATTCTCACTATTCTTCCTGTCCTTCAATTCCGTCTCTCCAGACTAGCTCACTGTCCTGCTGCAGCCTACCTGCAGGAACTTCTTCTTCTACCCCACCTCCATTCTGTGGGGATGCTTTTAGTGTGAACCCAAGTCCCCCCAGCTCTTTCTTGAAGGCCTTCTCAGTCTTTCCTCCTAGCCCATTTTCACTCCCTTTTGCCACCCACTAATCTGCAAAAAAACGTTCCCTGCCAGGGTCCTCCCGCCACCACGCTTCCTGAGTGAGCAACAGCAATGACCACAACACCCATCCCTCAAAGACAAGACCAGCTACCTGCATAGCAACACAAAGAAATGCCCCCAAACGTCATGACTCCAGGTGCCAAAATCCCAGGGCAAAAGCACACATATGAACAACCAAGGCAATGTGCCTCCCCCACAAGCCAGCAACCATATTGTGTTAAACCCCGAGAAAAGCAATTCAGCTGAGGCACAAGACAAGGAATTCAAAACAGCAATTATAAATACAGCTCAGGATCTGCATGGCAAAGTAGGCAACAAGACTGGAAGGACCTGAGGTGACGGATGAAGCCAAGGAAACAGTGTCTTCCAGGCGCAACAGGGCCGATGCCTGTGTGGAACCCACAAGACTGTGCCAGCTTACCTAAGACCTGCACAGGTTCAAGCCAGATCCCAGCACAGAAGAGAGAAGTAGACAGGCCTCCTACCCCTAATGAAGAAGCCATTTGCCATTGATACTTGCTGGCAAAGTTTTATCAAATGGTGTGCCATTGGTACATCAGCCAGACTCCAGGGCAGGCCCCATGTCCAGTCCTAGGTGGCCACAGGAAACAAAGTGCATTTTGCTGTGGATTTTTGTTTCATTTTTGCCTCTTTTGTTAGTTCTTTGTGTTTTTGATTTTTGTTTGTCGGTTTTGATTTGTTTTGGTAGAGAAAAGAGGGGGGGAGAACATACAGTTGGGTTAGTAGAAAGGTGGGGGAGTCTGGGAGGAGCTGCTGAGGGGAAGGAACATAATAAAAATATATTGTATGAAAAAATTTAAATTAAGAAAAAGCCAAAAATATTCCTCAGATTCATGCAAATTCTCTTTCTTTTCTGTTTCTTTTCAAGTACTCAGTAGTTCCTCAACACATTTGACTGAGTTAACAAATAAAAATAAACAATAGTTCAAACTTTTAAAATTTATTACAAAGAATTTCAAACATGATACAAGACTATTACAATAAATCCCTATGCGCCAATCACTCAGACTCAACACCTAATCATTGTGCTATTTTTCCAATTGTCATGACAGTCACTCGAAAGAGAAACCTAAGGGAGGAGGGAATTATTGAGGTTCATGATTTGAGATAAAGTCCATCATGTAAGGGCAAACATAGGGCAGCTGGATACATTCCTTATAGTCAAGAAGCAAAGAGAGACGAACGTCTTCTACTCCCTTTTTAATCACCCTGAGATCCCAGCCCACGAGATGGTGCCACCCACAGTTCAGGCGATTTTCTTAATTAAGCCTCTTTTTGACCACCCTCCCATAGTCACCATAAGTATCTCTCCTGTGTGGTCCCCTGGTTCTCTTGTTATTCTGTTAAAGTAAGTACAGATATCCTATTATTTTATCTGTGAGTATTTGAAGATGTCTCTCAGAAAAAAAATAAGGACCATAACATATTTCTTGCTCTTAGATCTCCGGTCAAGGGTGTCAGGATGTGGGATGTGATGTTTGCATCGTGTCCACGAGCTGCAACCGTCTCAGACATTTCCCGAGCAGCGCTCCAGCCGCATTCCCCTGGAGCTTGTCTCTTTTCGTGTGGTGTTTGTTAAGAGTCTCTCTGTACAGGTTTTCAGGCATGAATATAGCTGTTTGTGTGTCTTGAGTGTTAACTGGGATGGTTTCTGGTCCCTGTTTCCCTGTAAATTGAGAGTTTGACAGACAGCCCTGATCAGATCAGGGTTTGACTCTCCTCAGTGAGACTATTTCCTAAGTGGTACTGTGTGCATCCATCAGGAGACGTGTAATGCCTGGTTGTCTCACTCTTTGAGATGTTAGCAGGTATTAATGATCCTTGCCAAGTCCCATTAATTCATTAAAAGCATCACAATCCACTGTTCTATTTTCCCTTCTTCATTTACCAGCTTGAATACGTCTCTAAAGAAACATTCCTCACCAGCTCTTATTTACCTTGGGGTATCCCCTGTAATTAAGGCTGAACAAACGTTAACTCTTCCTCCTTTGAACCAGTTTCCAGAATAATGAGCTGGATTTCTATTGTTCTCCAAAAGGAGTTGATGAGTTTCTTAAAATGTCATTACCGACTGGAAAATGTACGTGTACCCGGTACGTTCCATGTCATCGCTTTTTCCTGCACTGCTGCCCTGCTCTCAGCAGTGGCACCCATAGGACCTCGGTCTGGGCAGCAGTGGGGGTGGTTGGCTCCAGCTTTGGAGCTGGTGACTGCTTTTCAGTGGTCTGAAATGAGGAGTAAGACCAACCCCCCCCCCCAGCAGTTCACTCTGCTTACAGTTCAGAGTTAGGGTGGCTGGCACGGGCTTGTTGGCTTGCTTTTCCTTAAACTCTCCTTACATTGTGCTTCTTCGTTTCACAAATACAAAACACAAATCAAAAAAATTTCTTGTTTTTTATAGTTGTTTCCTTGGTCCTTCGAGTATATTCTAGAAGAAATGAATATTCAAAATAACGTGTTGTAAACGTACCAGTGGTTTTTCTCTTCCACAACAGATACCTAGCAACAGACAACTAGCTCTCTCTCTCTCTCTCTCTCTCTCACACACACACACACACACACACACACACACACAGACGTGCACATTCACACATTTATCACTATACATTTTCTTTCCACCTTGCCTGTCTACCTAGCATTGTACACTGAACCGAACTCCACAGTCTCCGTGGAATACCTCACGTTCCTTCCCACTGCTCCATTGGGTAACTATGGCAAACTTTATTTTACTCTTCCGGGTTGGCCTTAGCTGTTGACAGTAGTTGGCAATTTTTAATGCTTTTACAAATCAAGTCAATGAGTGGTTTTGTGCATTCTGCATGTTTGAATGTCGCCTTTTGCTCATGTGTACTTGTGGTGGATATTTATGGGGCAGGGGATTTGTATCAACAAGTAAATCACTGGAATGCATACTGTTGACATACTTGCCCGCAGTCGTCCTTTCTCAGGACTGAAGTATGAGAATGCCTTAGCTTACTGTCAGCCAAAGATGATGTTGTCCAACAACTCAGAGCACATTTAACTGGCTTTTTCTTTTGTAACGAAGGAAGCTGAGCATATTCTCATACAACTCAGGACCAATTATGTGTCACCTTTGCAGAAGCTAGCTCATCTGTTTTTCGTAGGTATTTGAGCTTTCAATATATTTTATATATTGGTTTACTAAGTCTTTGTTAAGTGGCAACTATTGTCCTCAGTTTGCTACTGGAAGCTTTATTTTTCCTTCTTTTAGTATTTTTTTTCCAAACAGGGTCTTATATAGCCTTGACCTGGCTACGTAGCTGAGGATGACTTTGAACTTCTGATCTTCCTACCTCTACTTCCCAATTCCTAGTAGTGCAGGATTGCATCAATAAGCCTAGTTTATTTGTGTCTTTTTTTTTTACTACCTTTCTTTTTTAAAAGATTTTTAAAAGTATGTTTGTCGTGTGTGTGTGTGTGTGTGTGTGTGTGTGTGTGTGTGTAGGTATTAGAATACAGGTACCCACAAAAGGTGGGTGTCAGGGTCTTTGGAACTGCTCAATAGGAACACGAGAAGCCAAACTTGGGTCTCCATGTGCCAGATCTTTTACTCCTCCTAAAGTGTTTATTTCGCTATAGAAATTTTGAAAATCATGCATTCTTTTGTTTTAAAATTGAAAATAGATTTTACTCTGATCAGTTCATCCTGACCACTGTTTCCCCTCCCTCTACTCCTCCCAGCTCCTCCCACTTCCCCTCTCCCCTAGATCCTCCATTTTCTTTCAGAAAAAAAGCAGGTCTCCAAGAGATATCAACCAAACAGGACAAAACAAAATATAGTAAGACAAGGCAAAGCCCTTATACCAATGCTGGACAAGGCAACCCAACAGGAGAAAAAGACTCCCATGAGCAGGCAAAAGAGTCAAAGACACACCTGCTCCCCCAGTTAGGAGTCCTACAGAAACACCAGGCTAACAGCCACAACATATATGCAGAAGACCTGATACAGACCCCTGTAGGCCCTATACTGGCAGTTTCAGTCTCTGAGAGTCCATGAGAGCCCTGCTTAGTAGACTCAGTGGACCATGTTCTCCTGGTATTCTCAACCCCTCTGTCTCATATAGTCTTTCTACCTCCTGTTCTGAGGAATTCCCTGAGCTCTGAGTTAAGGGACCTATGGAGACCTCTAATTTAAAATATCTCTCCAAATAATATCTGGCATATGTTTCCATCTGCTGCCTGAGGAAGCCTCTCTGATGACCATTGGACAAGGCACCAATCTTGACTATAGCAAAATACCATTAGAAAACATTTCATTGGTATTATTTATTTATTTATAGACCAGTCATGTTTGGTTATACCCTAAGTTTCTAGGTTATTTAGTCTCTTGTTCTTGGACATACAAGCAGTGTTGGGTATGGGCTACCTCTAATGGAGTGGGCCTCAAGTTAATTCAGACATTGGTTGGCCGATCCCACCAGTTCTATGCCACCATTGCCCTGGCACACTTTGCAGGCACCCATTCAACCTCTCCACATTCAATGAGCTGTGTGGGTAGAGCAATGCACTCCTCCATCAGTCTGTGGAGGGCACCACTCTGTCCTGTCATCCGCCTGGGATGTTTGGAGATCTACATGGGACCCCTCTCTGCCAACCAAATGCAGCACTGGCCCAACACTGGGGGTCTTGCTGGCTAGACAAGATGGCCTGTTGAGATTCCTCATACCCTATTCCTAGGAGTCCTCACTAGGATCAACCACACAGATTCCAGGAAGTTTCCACGAAACTAGGTTTCCACACCATCCCCTAAAGCCCCCAGTTCTAGTCGT
The DNA here is from genome assembly GCF_014885135.2 of Alexandromys fortis. NCBI lineage: Eukaryota > Metazoa > Chordata > Mammalia > Rodentia > Cricetidae > Alexandromys > Alexandromys fortis. The sequence goes on from NW_026067911.1 coordinate 808,431, forward strand.
CCTCCCTGAACCCTCTTTCTCCTTCCCAGCTCCCCCTTTACCTGATCCTGACCACCCTGAGTCTATTTGGAATTTTTTTTCTAATTCCCATTACCCTAGAGATCCACACACCTCCTCTAGAGCACTGCTCTTTACCTCACCTATGTGGGTCTATGGATTGTAGCTTGGTTATCATTTACTTAACAGCTAATATCCACTTATAAATGAATACATACCAAAATTTTCTTTGTGACTCTGTGATACTTCACTCTCAGGATGATTTTTTTTCTAGTTGCATCAATTTGCCTTCAAATTTCCTGATGCCATTGTTTTTAATGTCTGAGTAATGCTCTGTTGTGTAAATGCACCACATGTTCGTTACCCATTCGCTCTTCAGTTGAGGAACATCTAGGTTATTTCTGGCTATTACAAATAAAGCAGCTATGAGCATAGTTGAATAAGTGTCCTTGTAGTAGGCTATAACATTCTTTGACTATATGTCCAAAGTGGTATAGCTGGGTCTTGAGGTTGATCAATTCCCAATTTTCTGAAAAACCACTATATTGATTTCCAAAGTGACTGTACAAGTGTGTCCTCCCACCAGCAATGGAGGAGTGTTCCCCTTGCTCCACATCCCCTCTAATATGAGCTGTCACTTGTGTTGTTGATCTTAGCCATTCTGAAAGATGGACTCAAAGTGGTTTTGATTTGCATTTCCCTGATGGCTAAGGATGTCTAATTGTAGTTGTTTGTTTTCACTCCTACACCTTACTCTTTACTGTGTTACTCTTTGGAGGGGGGCTATCACCCAGCTCCCAAATAAATCACTCACCTGGAGGCTTATTCTTACTTATAAATGCTCAGTCTTAATTTGACTTGTTTCTAGTCAGCTTTTCTTAAATTATCCCATCTACCTTTTGTCTCTGGGCTTTTTCTTTTTCTTTCTTCTGTATATCTTACTTTCACTTTTACTCCATGCTGGGTGTGTGCTAGGTGTCTGGCTAGGTGTCTGGCCCCTAATATCCTCTCTTCTCCTTTTCTTGCTCCTTCTCCTCCCTTCTCTCTCTCTCTCTCTCTCTCTCTCTCAGCTTTCTCCTTCTATTTATATTTTACCTGCCAGCCCCACCTATCCTTTGCTATCGACTGTTCAGCTCTTTATTAAACCATCAGATGTTTTAGACAGGCAAAGAATCACAGCCTCAGAGAGTTAAATAAATGCAGCATAAACAATAGCTAGACATTTTTGCATAATTGAACAAATGTTCTACAGCATAAACAAAAGTAACTCACCTTAAAATAATAGTCTGTGACATTAAATATTTCTTTTGTTTGTTTTTCCTTTTGTGTTTCAACACATGGTTTCTCTGTGAAACAGTCCTGGCAGTCCTGGGTCTTACTTTGTGTACCAGGGGCCTCAGACTCATGGAAATCTGCCTGCCTCTGCCCACCACATCCCCATATTTGAATATTCCTTTGAGTGTTTATTAGCTGTTTGAGATTCCTCTATTGAGAACTGTGTATTCTTTTTAAATTTTTATCATCATCATTATCCTTATTTTGTTTTAGATCCTAACTGTAGTTTTCCCTCCTATCCTCTCAGCCACCCCCTCCACCTGCTGCATCCATTCCTTCTCTGTTTTTATTCAGAAAAGAGCAGGTATCCCATGGATATCAAACAAACATGGCATATCAAGTTGCAGTAAGACTAGACACCTCCCCTAGTATTAAGGCTGGACAAGTCAATCCAGTATAAGGAATAAGGTCCCAAAAACCTGCAAAAGAGCTAGAGCTAGTCCCTGCTCCCACTCTTAGGAGACCCACAAGAGGATCAAGCTACACAATTGTAACATATATGTAGAGAACCTCGCTCAGTCCCATGCAGGCTTCCTGGTTGTTGGTTCAGACTCTGTGAACCACTATGTGCTCAGGTTAGTTGATTCTATGAGTTTTCTTGTGATGTCCTTGACTCCTCTAGCTCCTATAATCCTTCCTCTGTCTTTTCCACAGGATTCCTTGAGGTCCTCCTAATGTTTGGCTGTGCATCTCTGTATCTGTTTCCATTGGTTTCTGAATGAAGCCTCACTGATAACAAGAGGATTGTGTATTCTTAAGTCAGGAGTTTCTTCTGGATAATAAGATTTGTTTGGAGATGGGAATCCTCCCCAGATCTAAGGCACATTTTCCCCTTTTCATGAATTTCACTTCTAGTGCTGGTGTGGCTCATTAAACAGGAATATTCAAATCTAACATCAGAATTTTCCATAATGTGAGAGATGAGGAATGGGTCCAGTGTTATCCTTTTCATGTGACCATTTGATGATCCCAAACCCAGGGATAGGGTAGTGTCTGTCCCTGCAGGTCTGGTAAATGCTGTCTTTCACTGTTGTGTCGAATGATTGGCTTCTCTGCTGTGTTTTGTGGTTCAGTGTTCCACCTGTCTGGTTATAGTGAAATGATTTGTTCATTGTTTTGAAGTCCATTTTCTTTCCATGTGACCTCTCCAGTCCACCCACTGTGTGTGCACCCGTGGAGTTTGTTGATATCCGAATGATGATTTTATTATCTGATACTTTACTAAATTTTGTTAATGTTCTAAAAAGCTTTTTCATCTGTTCCTTTGGATTTTTCCAAGGATATAATCATATAATTTCCATTTACTTATTTTACTTAGAATCAAAATGCTCTAAATTTTTGCTTTCTCTATTAGGGTATGTTGCATTTTTTTCTAGAAAATATGTTTTATCTGGTGATGTGTGATGTCCTTCAGTAAATGTGTTGCTTTTTTTGATTGATGAATAAAGCTGTTTTGGCCTAGGACAGGGCAGAATAAATCCAGGTGGGAAATCCAAACAAAGATATATAGAGAGAGTAGGCCGAGTCAGGGAGATGTCATGCAGCTGCCCAAGGAGACAGAGGCCCTGGAACCTTTACCGATAGGCCACTGCCTTGTGGTGATACACAGATTAATAGAAGTGGGTTAATTTAAGATGTAAGAGTTGGTTATAAGAAGTGTAAACTAATAAGTCAAACAGTGTTGTAATTAATACAGTTTCTATGTGATTATTGGGGTCTGAGTGGCCAGGAAATGAGTGAGCTTTTGTACTGAGTTGTACAAAATACCCCCATTTTTAGAAAGTTTGTTTAAAGTTGATGACTATTTTCCACCTACTTATTTTGTGTATTTGTATTTTCTCAATGGTCTACTTAATAAATAATTTTTCATTATGCATGTGCACATTATGCAGAAAGAACATGTGTTGTACATGTGCCTCGCAATGAGTTCTCACTGTGAGCACATCTGTGCAGCTGTATGGACATCAAGAGGCTGAGCACTCCTAGAAATGCTACATACAGAAACCAAAATGTGTCCCTCGCTGGTCAGCATAGCCTTGTCCCTCTGACTGACAAAACTACCCAAGTTTTCACCTGTTGCTTAGTTTCATTCAGTTTCTTTCACTCACTCCATTTCTGAGGTTCTCTCATGTTCCTATATTAACAAATTCAGCCATTTTTACTGATGAATAAAACTCCCTTATTAACATCCTTCAACAGAGTAACTCTGCAGCTGTCAGTAGGGTTTCCCAGCAGCTGCTGTTGATGACAGTACCACCTGAGTGTTCTTATTAACGATCGGATCCATGTATGAGTGTTTCAGTGTGGTTCCGCCTGTGAGCCTGTGTGTGACAATGTGATGAAGCTTTCGAGCTTTCAGAATGGTTGTTCCAACTTGCACCCTGCCCCAAATAGTGAGCAAATTGCTTTGGAAGCATAGTCTTATCCTTCGTATAAACTCTGACTACCGTTGTTTAAAGACCTATGTTTTGTTGATTATTGAAGGCCATTTTCTCATGTTTTACTATCTATTTGGATAAATTATCACTGTAAAAATTCTGTTTGAGGTTTTGGTCCAGATTTCTATTAGATTTTCTTTTGTTCTTATTGGCTTAAATAAGCTATCTGTGTATTCTAGGGCATGTTGTGTACCATAAGAAGACAATTCCTGCTAGGCCTCATCCAAATAAAGAAAATTCTAATTCTGAAACTTTTTTCATAGTTAATTTTTAAATTCATGACATGTCCCTCATACACTTACTTTTAAATAAAGGAAGGAGAAGGCTGGAGAGAGTGAAGGAGGGATAGAGGGGGAGAATGAAAGGAAGAGAGAAAGAGGGATGTATATAAGTTCTGTAGATATGGACTACTGTCTCACATTTTGCCTTTTAGCTCTCTGATCCTTTTGAGGAGAGGGTATTAATTTTCCTACAGTGTTATTTTCTAATTTCTTTTCACAACCAGTGATTTTTTATCTATAAAAATTATTGCTATATAAATGTATATTACTTATATATGTATATGTGTGTGCTATTCAAAACAATAAATGTAAAGAACAAAGAAAATATTAAAATCTACAAGGGCAAAAGGACAAGTAACATATAAAAGCAGATCCATTAGAATAACACCTTACTTCTCACTGGAGACTGAAAGCCAGAAGAGCCTGGATAAATATTCTACAAACTCTAGGAGACCACAACCAGATCAGACCACTATGCCCAGAAAAACTATCAATCACAATTGACAGAGAAAAAAATTCCACAATATAAACAGATTGAAGCAATTTCTGTAACTCAATAGAAGTAAAATCTCAATTTGAAGAGGTTACCAATACCCAAGAAGACACAGGGAAGAATAAATCAAAAGGGGAGACCCACACAGGAACAATAAAATAACTGAAGCCCTGGTCATTGATAACTCTCAACATTAATGATCACTATTCCCCCAGGAAAAAGACACAGACTAAAAAGAGTGAATTAGAAGGCGATCCATCTTTCTGCTGCATCCAAGAAACACACCTTACCATCAAGGATAGTCGCTTCAGGATGAAAGGTTTCCAAATTGATAGACCCAAGGAGCAAGCAGGCATAGTCATTTTAATCTCTGGGGGAAAAAAAGGAATTCAAACCAAAACAAATCAGAAGACATAGGGAAAGATACTACATGGTCATTCAAGTAAAAACCCACAAAGGGCATATTGTAGTTCTAGAAGTTTATGCACCAAACACAAGACACTGAAGTTCATAAAAAAAACACTACTAGAGCTAAAAATAATTATATACAAAATAATATAGCATACACACATAAAATAACACCATAAGTCAAATGGATATAGCAAATATCAACAGAAACTTTCTTCCTAATATAATGAATATCCTTTCTTCTCAGAGCTTTATGAAACTTTCTCCAAATTTATCACATACTTGGATACAAAGCAAGTCTCAACAGATACACAAAAATTTGAAATATCTCCCTGTATCTTATCTGATCACTGTGGATTAAAGTTGGCTATGGATGGCTGAGCAGTTAAGAGCACTGACTGCTCTTCCAGGTCCTGGGTTCAATTCCCAGCACATATATGGCAGCTCACCACTGTCTACAACTCTGAGATCTGATACCCACCCATACATAAAGGCAAAACACCAATGCACATAAAAAGTTGAATATCAATAATAACAAAAAAGTATAAAATACATAGAAACTGGAAAACTCACTACTGAACAAAAATTGCTTCAAGACAGAAATTAATAAGTAAATTAAAACTTTTAGAATTGAATGAAACTGAAAACACAATATACCCAAACCTATGGGGTACGATGAAGGCAGCTCTAAAAGGCAAGCACTAAGTACCTACATTAAAAATATATTGGAAAGACCTCCTATTAACAGGTTAGGTAAAGTTGAAACCTCTAGTGAAACAAGAAGAAATAATACCAAAAAAGAACAAGATGGTAAGAAATAATCAAACTTGGGGCTGAAGTCAATGAAATAGAAAAATACCTAAACAGCAACAACAAAAGAAATGAAGACTTGTTTCTTTTAAGAAATCTTAAAGAATGACAAATAAGTATTCAAACTAACTAAAAGATGGAGAAAGAAAACCAAAATTAATAAAAATTATAAGTGAAAAGGAAGAAACTTTACAAGACACATGGAAGAAATTCAGAGATTCATGAAGACATACTTTAAAAATAGATACTCTGCTAAACAGGAAAAAAATCTAAAAGTAATATAAGAATTTCTTTATAAATGCAATCTATCAAACTTAAATCAATATCAAATAAGCAATTTAAACAAACCATAATCTTTTGTGAAATGGAAGCAATAAATAAATAAATAAATGTAGAAATAAGGAAAACAAGGACAAGCACATTTATCGGACTTTGAGATAACAGTGAACATCAATATCCAATAAGTTATTCTACAAAATAGAAACTGAAGGAACATTATCTAATTCTTTTTATATGGACACAATTACCCTAGTGCTGAAACCAAAGACACAGAAAGAAAATTAGAGACCAATATACCTTATAAAAAGATGCATAAATTCTCAATGAAATATTTGCAAACTGCATTCAAGAACACATCAAAATATTATCCACCGTGATCAAACTGGCTGCACACCAGAGATGAAGGAATGGTTCAACACATGAAATAGATAAATATAATCCACCACATAAACAGATAGGAAAACAAAAACCACGTGATCAGCTATTTAGAGTCAGAAAAGGCCTTTAACAAAATTACCTCATCTCTATATGTTGTTTCAGCTTTATATGGAAACATGAAATCTCAGAGTAGTTAAAGCAATCCTGAGTAATAAAAGAACTGCTGGAGGTACCACCATCCCCGATTTGAAGTTGTACTTCAGTTACATACCAAGTACTGAAAATTGGCATGGTATTGATATAATCAACATGTTGACCAACTGAAGTGAATTGAAGACCCAGACATAAGTCTACACACCATTGGACACCTGAATTTTGACAAGTAAGCCAAAAATATACACTGGAGAAAAGACAGCATCTTCCAACAAATGATGCTGATCAAACAGGATGGTCGCATGTAAAGAATGCAAATAGATCTAAGTTCATCACTCTGCAGGAACTCAATCCCGAATGGATCCAGAACTTAAGGCCAGATATCCTGAATCTGATAGAAATGAAAGAGGGGAAGGGCCTTGAACTCATTGGCACAGGAGACACTTTCTGAACCGAACACTCGTAGTACAGGTAGGAGAAACAGCAATAAATGGGATTTCACGAAACTGAAAAGCTTCTGTAAGGCAAAGGACACAATCATTCCGGCAACATGGTAGCTTACGAGTAGGAAATGATACTTAACAATAACACATTCAATAGAGGGTTAGTATCTAAAATATATACAGAACTGAAAATACTAGAATCAATAAAACAAAAAGTTGCCCACTTTAAAAGTGGGGTACAGAGCTAGACAAGGAGTTCTCAAAAGATAGATAGATAGATAGATAGATAGATAGATAGATAGATGATAGATAGATAGATAGATAGATAGATAGATAGATAGATAGCTGGAGAAAGCTGAAAAATATATTCAATATCTTTAGTCATCAGGGAAATGCAAATCAAAACTACTTTGAGATTTCAACTTTTACCAGTCATAAACAAATGATAGCTCTTGCTGGAGCAAGAGGAACACTTATCCATTGCCTGTGGCAGTTAAAACGTGTACAGCAACTATGGAAATCAATGTGGCAGTACCTCAGGAAGTTGGGAATAGGTCTACCTTAAGTGGTATCTCTGGAGATAGCACTCTTAGACATATACCTAAAGTGCTCCCTATCCTACTACATAGGTACTTGTTCTATTCATAGTGGTCAGAAACTGCTAGCAGCTTAGATGTCCATCAATGGATGAAGAACGAATGATGAAAACATGGTCCACTGGCACCCTGGAACATTATTTAGCTATAAAAAATATGAAATTTGCTGGTAAACGAATGGAGATAGAATTTAAAAAATCATCTTTAGTGAGTAAACTCAGACTTAAAATGACAAATGCTGCATGTATCTTTTACGTGTGGATGTTAGCTTTGAAGCATTCAATGATGTGCCACAATCCATCAGCAAATTCTACCGGTGTGCACCACCACTACCGGCGCCACAATCCATATAAGCACAGAGGTTAGGCATAGAGTAAGGGACTAGGAGGAGAGAGGAGAATCTCATAAGGAAGGGGAAATATAATATAAAACTATGACTTCAAGGAATCGGTGTCTTTCAGATAAAACAGGACTGATCAATATAAAACCCCAGAGACTGTGAGAGCATGCGCAGGTCCTACACATGTTCAAACCACACTGGGTCCCAGTGGTGAGAGTAGGAGGGGACCATGAGCTACCATCCCCAATCAAGAAGCTGTTTCCAAATGACATTCCTCTTGCAAAGGAAAAATTAGTTTGCTCCAATGACCACTTTGTCCATGAGCCCACTGGGCAATGACAATGGCTGGAGAAAGGGGCTCACCATCCACAGAACGAGTGACCCTATCGACTTGATTATTGAACTCCTCTTCCCGTAAAGTTACATTTTGATGAGCGTTTACTTGGGACACAAGCATCTTTATATCTTTTGAACGTCTAAAGAGGTACATCAGCACACTTCTTCCTCAGACAGCTTTTCCATCAATTTCCTAGCCATGCTCTTTCTAAAGCCCTGGTCATCCAGCTCGTACATTTGCTACAGCCCATTAATTGGTAACAATCACACATCTGGCCACTTCTCCTTTGAAGCAAAATGTATTGCTATGGGTACTACCCTAAATTCTGCCCATCTGAAGAGTTCCCTTTTACCGTTGTCGTTCAGGGTTGTCAAGAAAAAAAATATTGCAATCCTGCAGCTGTCCATTTATTTACAACATGCAGAACCATCAGTAAGCCAAGTCCTATCTTTCCCTCCTTCAGACAACTGAACACGGGCATATCCCATGACGCTGCAGGTGCATGCATGGAAAGAAAAAAACATTGTAATGGGAGTATAAATTATACGCATTTGAGAAACCTCTTCATGTAACTTGCTTAGACATTTCTACTACTTCCATTGGATGATGGATTACTGCTGTGTATGTCCTACTTTATGGATTGGTGGTCCAGATAAACCCACCTCATTATGAGCTTTTCATTGCATGGTAACTTGGTGGTCCATTGTCTAACATTCAGTTTCCACTAAGTCCCAATTGCTGTCTGTCCAAGTGAGAGTAATTGTCTCCAGGTGATGGTAAGACCCTTCTCAAAATTCCAAGGGTATTCTCTGTGCTTCATCTATTGGGGCCTGCCGAAGGATCCAGATAAGATCCCTGTCTGTCACGGACACCTCAAGTCCCATCAGGCCTGCTGGATTATATGGTCCAAGTGATAGAGCAGCCTGCATAGCAGCCTTGACCCTGTTGAAGAGCCTTCTTCTGTTCCAGGCCCCATAAACTAGTAGTTTTCCAAGTCACTGGGTATATGGGCCTGATAACACACCCAGGTGTAGAATGTGCTATCTACAGAATTCAAACATTCCCACTAAGTATTTGATGGAGGAAGGTCATTGGCTAATAAAGAAACTGTCTTGGCCCATTTGATGGTCCAGCCTTTAGGTGGGTGGAGTAAACAGAACAGAATGCTGGGAAGAAGGGAAGTGAGCTCAGATGCCATAGCTCTGCTCTCTGAGGCAGACACGATGAAGCAAGCTGCCAGGTCAGACATGCTGAATCTTTCCCAGTAAGACTGGTGCTACACAGATTATTAGAGATGAGTTGATCGGGATATGAGAATTAGCCAGTAAGGGCTAGAGCTAATGGGCCAAGCAGTGTTTAAAAGAATACAATTTGTGTGTTGTTAATTGGGGGCATAAGCTAGCCAGGCGGCCAGGAGCTGGGTGGCAGGAACCGGCCCGCAGCTCCTACTACAAGTATTGTCTTTCTTTTGTAGTGGTGAACGAGACAACTGCAATAATGCAGCCTTTAACTTTGAAAGAATATCTCCGCATGCCTCACACTATTAGACTTCTAGAAATTGCACAGAGGTAGAAGGCCTGTGTATTTTGGTTGGATTTGTTCGCCATCCTCTGATGGCTGTGTGTGTGTGTTACCAACAAGTCTGAAGTGGTTGCTACTTCCAGCTTCCTTAGTCTAGTCATCATGACGTCACGAGTATAGTGGATTAATGTAATATTTTGTGGAAGATTTATATGCCTAAGATCCCTTTGAACTAAGTTATGACATAGGGCTGGAGATTTAATATATCCTAGAGGTAACGCTGTAAAGGTATCCTGCTGACCTTGATGACTGAAAGCGGATTCCTGAGGTCCTTATAGACAGACATCAAGAAAAAGGTATTTGCTAGCCTAATAGCTGCATAGCATGTACCAGGAGATGTGTTCATCGGCTTCGAGTGAGGACACCACGTCTAATGTAGCAGCTGCATCAGGTCAGTATTGGTTTAAGTGTTTGACAATTAACTACCATTCTCCACCATTCCCCTGTCTCTTGCACAGACCAAACAGGAGAGTTAAAGGAGACATGGGGGCCACCACCCCTAATCTCTTCAATTCTTCCCTGTGATACTGTTTGGGGTTCACATTTTCCCTGATAAAGGCAACTCCAATGACTTCATTTGGCTTTCTCAACTATAATACCCCTCAATCCCCAGGTCAGGGAACCAAAGTACAAAATATGTCAACTTCTAAACCTATCTATCTCAACTATGCATTCATAATTGTACACATAACGAAGGGGTGAATGGAGCACTGGACACGCAATGAGACAGATTTTAGTCCAAACTCCGTTAATCACCTGACTGCCACAGGCCCCTACTTTAACTGGGGGCCACAGTGATTTCGGGAGTCTCCTGGAATCAGTGTAAATTCAGAACTAGTATCCAATAGGTCCCAGAAAGTCTGTTTCCTTTACCTGGTGTACCTTTAAAAATGCCAAAAGACTAGCAGTAAAACTTAGGTATTGTAGCAAGGTCCTTCCTCGGGGGAACCTGGCCTTCCTTCCATTCAAGGGGTTCTGCATCTGCAAACTTGCTCAAGTCTGGAAATCGGTTCATGAGCCAAGATTTCCTATTGCTACAATCCAAGATGCGCCCCCCCTTTTTTTTACCTGTTTGAGAATTTTTCTGGTTTTCAAATCAAGAAAAAAAAAACATAATAGGTTTCCTATCTATTTAATTGTTAGAAAAACCATGACTGGTTAGCCAGTGCCAGAGGTTCATCTTGGTCATGCCATCATAAAAATCTCTTTGCCTATGATGGTCATTATAAATTAGCCCATTATAGACACTACTTTGCCTGTGCTACCTATGAAAGCCACACTGACCTCGCCTCAAGTAATTCAGTCTTGGCCCTTGGCCCCTGGCCCCTGCTACTCTGGGGCCCTATTAAGCTCATATTTAATTCATCTGACGGAGCAGCAGTGTTGCCGACACTGCTGACACAATGCAAAGAGCAATAACAAAGCTCTTCAGGTGTGCTAGCTCCACTCACGCCATTTTGTGTTGTACAGCATTTGCGATTTGGCGTGTCTTCCGGGCCTTCCCAGTGTGGAGGATTAGGTTTTACACAATGTTCCCACTCTTGCATTACATTTTCCCTGAGCCTTAGAATCCCTTCATCAACACTAAGCCAGGGGATATCAGGCATCTCCAGCTCCTTTTCATTAGGACTTATAACAAACGCTTCAGCCAACCATTCAAACAAACCTGACACCTTAAGGAGCGAGCTTTCATATTTAGCCTAGTGTCTCCATTCCATGGGCCCATATTGATAAGCTCAGCGTATTGATAAGACTACAATTAAGTAATAGTACACGGGTAGACAAGACCAACATTAACGTATTTCAGTTGTGATAGCACGGTTGAAGCAAGTCCCTCGTACACTTGCCTCTAATGGTCAGTGTGTCCTTGACTTCACCATCAGGGGCGGGCTTGCCTATCAGAGTGAACCCGCTCCAGCAATCTCAAATGAACACACTCAAACTCTATCAACACTAGAGAAGCCCCTGCCACTTCACATTTAGACAATTGCTGCTTTGAAGTTTGGGGTTTCTTAAGGTTCAGAAGCCAATATTGCACGATTTTAACTTTATTTCCCCAATTTTCACCAAAACCATCTTTTCTTTTGCTTCAAGGAAAAGATGGTTTTATTTGAGTCTGTGGCATGAATCCCAAGTACCTCCCTATATACAGTTCCCCGATTAACTCACATTGCATCTGACTTTTCTGAAGTGGTATCTTTTAAAAAGAAAACTACAGCTAGACTAGTTCACAACACTGCGTTTGGGCTTTTTTATACTGAAGTCTGAAGATGTAATTTAGCTTGTTTGTTATGTTTTGTTTTGTTTTCTGAGACAGGGTTTCTCTGTGTAGCTTTGGAGCCTCTCCCTGCTGATTAATAGTGTGTACCACCACGGCCCGGCAGCTTTTTTTTTTCCCCTGTCCTCGTCAGTTCTCTTCATGTCAAGATCTTCCTGCTAGCAGAGAGGCCTGTCTCCCTTTCTGAAAAAAACTGGTAATTGGTTTTGGAGATTTGATTCATCTCTTGCATTTATTGTTAAGATCCATTTAAAAGGTCAATAATCACTGCATTCGTTGTTTTTCTTTGTTGTTGTTGTTGTTGGGTGGTATATTTCTTGATAGTGAATGCAAATTTAGCCTGAAGAAATTCAACACATACATGACTTGTGTAACAAGCATTTATAAAGAAATAACATTTCATGACTCCAGAAAGGTCTCCTGCACAGGTCCTGCCCTTGACCTCTGAGAACCTTTGTTCTGTAGTTATTACTGTACATACTCTTGCTAAGCTTGGATTTAATGTAAACAAATTATGCAGAATGTACTCCTTCAAGTGTGGATTCCTTGAGTACCTTGCAGGGACAGGTACTCTGCTGTGAGGCTGTGTCTCCTAGTAATGTCAGAAGCTACACCCGTAGTCTCACCAACATGATTGCCTGAACATGACCTGAACCAAGATGACAATAGGCATAATAACCTGTATGGGGGAAGCCCAAGTGGCCCCAACCCTACACAGTGTTTCCACTTTCTGACAATTACAAACTGGCCAAGTTGTTTATTTTACAAGTCTCCATGTGTTTATATCATTTTTAGTGGACAAGTAACTGAAAGCAGAATTGTTGGGTCATGGATTGGGTGAGTAATAAACTTGATAAAAGACGCTAGTAAAATTCTCCAAACTGGTTTTTGTTATTTTATGTTTCACCAGAAATCTATGAGTTCTGCAAGCCATATCAAATGACATATCAGTCTCTTCTCAGCACTGGGTCTGTATGGAGTTACCAAGCATTTCAGTTTTAGTTGAATATGCAAATATCATGTCTCTCTGAAATACCAAATTGTGTTTCTGGGCTGGTTAGGTTTTGTCACTCCGTCACCAGCTAATCAGAGAGGATCTCAACTGAGGGATTCCCTTCATCAGATTGGCCTGTCGGCATGTGTGGGGAACATTTCTCAATTAGTAATTGATGTGGGAGAGTCCAGCCCGTGATGGACAGAACCATCAGTGGGTAGGTGGTTCCAGGTTGTATAAGAAAGCAGGCTTACCAAGCCATGGGGAGGCCAGTAAGCAGCATTGAAACGTGGTCAGTTCTTCAGTTCCTGCCTCCAAGTTACTGCCTCGAGTTCCTGCCCTGGCTTCCCTCAATGATAGGGTATACCTTATAAGCCCAATAAGCCCTTTCTCTCCCAAGTTGGTTTTGGTCAGAGCTTCTTACCAAAGGAACAGGAAACCAACTAATAGAGTGTCCCTGACGATTAGTGTTTTTACGGAAAACACTGTCAAGTTGGTGTTGATCATTCATTTATCTATTACAGCATATCATCAATCTTTCACCCATTTCAAATTTGGGTTGTCTTTTTTCTCTTGGCTATAGTTCTTTATATTTTGTGTATGTATCTCTATGGTTAGAAATATATGGCAGGCATATTATTTGGCGTATGACTTGCTCTTTATTGACTTAACCTTTTGGTGTGTACAAGTTCTTAATTTTGCTGCTCTACAATTTATCGACTCTGTTATGCCAGTGCCTTTTGTGTCTCAAAGAGCCTTTCCATGAAAATACACTCTCCACCATGTCTGTCAGTCAGTGCATCTGCTACCATGTTCTGTTGGTCAGTACATCCTGCACCATGTCTGTTGGTCAGTACATCCTCCACCGCGTTCTGTTGGTCAGTACATCCTCCACCATGTCTGTTGGTCAGTACATCCTGCACCATGTCTGTTGGTCAGTACATCCTCCACCATGTCTGTTGATCAGTACATCCTGCACCATGTCTGTTGGTCAGTACATCCTCCACCGCGTTCTGTTGGTCAGTACATCCTCCACCATGTCTGTAGGTCAGTACATCCTCCACAGCGTTCTGTCGGTCAGTTCCCATATTCATATCAAATCAGAATGAGACTCCAAATTCCTGCTTTTAAGACCCTCTGTCATCTGACCTCTGATCACTTCCTCCACTTGTTTTTACCCTCATGTCTCACTTGCCCCTTGTGTGTGAGCAGCCCATCACATTGGCCTAATCCCTGTTTCCCAGGTCCTTTGCTGAGACTCCTTTCTGAATCTGACACTGGTCTGATAACCCATTAATTCAATGGCTCTCAACCTTCCCAATGCTGTGATCCTTTCATACAACTCCTTGTGATGACCCCAAAACATAAAATTATTTTGTTGCTACTTTATAACAGGTTGAGAACAACGGCCGTAGCTTGTTTACTTCACTTAGACCTACATTTAGATGCTCTCCCCTCGGGAAAAACCTTCCACTCTCCGTCTTCGAACAGCACCCTTTACCCTGTGCTTCCTTTCATGAGATTGTAGCTCGCTTTGGCTGTCAAATACAAACTGAGTCACCTGAGAAGACGGAACCTCAGCTGACGCATTGCCCAGGTCAGACTAGCCTCAAGGTACATCTGAGAGGTGGTTTCTTAGTTCTAATTGACATAGGATTGCCCAGGCCACTATGGACAGCACCATCCCTAGCCAGGCGAGCCTGGGGTGTATAAGAGAGAGCTACCCAGAGGTAGTAAGTTCCTTAGTGGTTTGTGCTTCAAGCTCCTGCCAAACTGTAGCTGCCCTGACCACCCTTGATAATGGACCATCACTATAACCTGAGGTAACCTCTATCCTCCTTGCTTTTGGTCATGGTGTTTATCACAAGAGCAGAAATCAGACTGGGACAGAAACTGGTACTGGGGAGTTGGGTAATGCTAGGGAGAACCTGACCATATTGGTTTTCGGGTGAATGTGGAAGACTTTGGACTAGAAGAGCTGTTGAATGCGGCAGCAGAGCTTACCGGGCTACTCTAGTAGGAGCCTGGAAGACAGCAGGGCTGAGAATAGTACGTATTGTAAAGGCCTGGCTTAGGAATTGTAAAGGGGAACACAGGTTTTCTCAGTAACCAGACTGGAGGCCATGAAAGTGCTGTGTTAGCCAAGACTCTGCCTGTGTCCCAAGGACTTTCCCTAGCCTACGTTAAAGAGTAACGAACTAATTTCCTCAGTGGAGGCAATTTCAAGAGAACACGACACTGAGCCTGTGGCCGGCCGCTACGCATCACCATCAAGCAGGTCTACAAAGAGCAAAGCAGGGCAGAAAGAAATGCAAGATGTACAGCTTACGGAGAGAGGGTTACTAGCAATGTTCCAGTAAGACCCATGCTGCGGCTGACTGTTAAAGAGGGATGTCTCGGTGGTTAAGGAGCTGACTGTTTTTGCAGAGGACCCAGGGTCAGTCTCCAGCACCCACATTGTGGCTCAACAACCACCTGTGGCTAAAATTCCAGGGGATCCAACACCTACTTCCAATCTTCACAAACACCAGGCACACAAGCAGTGCACATACATACATACATACATACATACATACAGGCAAAACACTCAAACTCATTTTTAAAAACCTTCAAAAGAAAGAGGCCTCCTGCCCTGCACTGGGACAGTGTGAAGAACCCCCGCCCAGCTAAGCTTCCAGCTGGTGAAAGGAGAAATCTAAAGGGGTCACTCGCTCCTAGAAAGCAGTTGTTTCAACATAGAAAAGCTGCCGCTGCTGTGTGACAAAGAGGACAAAAGTCTCTCCCAAGCTGACAGCCAAAAATGATACTGGCTTCTGAAGCATCAGAGATGCAAGAGAGGGCGAGTTGTGAATTCTTCACACCGTGGTTTAGAGAAGGGCCCAGTCACGAGAAAGCCCTTCCAGGGTGCTCTGGGGTTGGGGTAGAAACTCCAGTGAGTTAGAGATGCCAGGGCTGTGAGACACGTGCCAAAAGAGCTGCATGGAGAGGCCAAGAGAAGGGATGTGTGCTGTAGGCATCAGAGCTGGAAGGCCAGCGCTATCTAAGCCCTTGAAGCTCAAGCCCCTGGTATCACACATGCAGCTGTAGGATGCAGTATTTGCCCTGCTGGGTTTTTGATGCAATATGTCATCACTACACCCCCACTCCTCCCTTTTGGTGTGAGAATGTTTATTCTGTATTGCTGTATATTTATAAGTAACACTGGTTTTGCATATAGGGAGTCACATTTAAGAATTACCTTAAGTCTAAGAAGAGACTTTGGACCTTGGCCCTGAGAACAGTGTTGAAACTCTCAAAGACTTAGAGGACAATTAAAGTTTGACTACTGCGTTTTTCATCATGGGAAAGCCATGAGCCAGGAAGAGGTACAGGGAGTGGAATATGCCAGTTTGAATGACAGATGTCATCCATAAACTCTTGCATTTGAACACTTGGTCCTCAGTTGGTGGTGCCCTTTGGGGGAGATTATGGAGCTTTGGGGACATAGAGGTTTGCTGAAGGAAGTATCCCAGTGGGCAGGTGTTGAGATGTTAGAGCCTCAATCCACTTTGAGCTCACTTTCTGTAAACTAGATCCCTCCATGTTTGTAAAAGTATACCTTTATGCTCATAAAACAACCAAATTGCCTGACATTCATTCCTCAGCATGAATCCCGTTGGGAAGCTGACTCCACTTTCAGTCATGTGACTTATCTTTATACGTGTAGAGTGGCTTCCATAACAGCCTCTGCCTTGTGACAAGGGATGCATATGGACACAGATTTACAAGACGGTGGGTAAATGACAACTACAGGAACCACCCAGAATTTTCCTTTTATTTGAACCCACATCCCCCAAATGCAAACAGCCTTCTTAAGAAATAGTTCTTCCTTCCTGAGGTATGGAGAAGACCACTAGCAACCTTTTAGAGACACACACAAAGGATCTACAAGAGTCAAACAATGTAGACTTCTCATCCCTCACCCAAGAGAGAATGTGTTTCTGTTCCATTTGTATCTTGCATATCGATATTGTTTTTCTTTTTTGAGACAGCATCTCCGAACAGCTCAGGATGGCCTTGAACTTGCTACGTAGCTGAGAATGACCTTGAACTCCTGAGTCTCCTGCCTCAACCTTCCTAGTTCTGGGAGGCACACGCCACCCTGCCTGGTTTATAGTGACTGTGGAACTCAAGGCTTCCCACACTAGGCAAACACTCACCCAACAGAGCAACATCCTAGCTCTAGCTAGATTTTCCCAGTGTCTTTGAAGTCCTTTGTGTCTTTGAGCTTGAGGACACCATCCTGTTAGCTAAAATCCCTCCCAGCTAAAGGCTCACTTTGTTTACAGTGGATGGCAGGATTCAGAGCCTGGGTTTTCGGAATTATGGATTCCCATCGCAAAGCTGCCACCTCAGAAACAAATCTTTTCCAGGTGGTAAGAAGGCTGTGCATCTCAAGAGTAGAGAATTCCTGTCCTCAGCAGAAGGCTCTGTTGAGAGTACAAATCATTTACTAACCCAAGGAAGGCAGGACTCTGACGATGCCTCTGGTCTGAAAACTAGGAAACCTGAAAAACTAAAACCTAGGAAATCTAAAGCTAGCTGTGGAGGCTTGCACCTGCAATTGCACTTCTTGGGAGACTGGGGCAGGAGGACTGTTAGGAGTTTAAGGACAGCCTGAGCTAGGGAGACTGACTCTCAAAAACAAAAAGAAAAGAAATACAGTTATGTGGTCATTGCCTGTGATTCATTAATTTCCTTTTCAACATTTTCCTTTCCATCCAACTACAGGAGACCAGTGTTTGCTGCTAGGAGATCCTTCCCACATTGCGGGGCAAGGGGTTGAGGCGGAGGAGTAGGGGATAATCCTGGTTTCAACTAGCAGCAGGCGGGTCTACCACACAGATGGTCAGGACGGCACCTGGGAGAACAAGCAGAAGGAAGGGAACCGGGAGCCCTCAAGGTGACATGCTCATCTCTGCTTCCTCAGTGTCTGTCACAAGAGCACAAGGGAACACCAAACTTAAACTTGCCTTGAGTTAGCTGAGACTGTCCTGGGTGCTCAACTCAAACTTCAGCCAGCATTTTCATATTAATGATCTCATTTACTTTTTAAATAGAAGGCCTTGTGCCCCATTGTGAGAGCTGGAGGGATCCTTGCCTGAAGTCTGGTGAGAACAAGGATTTCCCACAGGCCTGCATATCACCATCTCTTCTGTCCGCTCCAGCTGTGGAAACCCCCGGGGGAGCAGGTGCCCTGGGCCTGGGACACTTTTCTCAAAGGCTAGAATGGACAGGTGTCTTAACTTCTCCCAGCCTCAGTTTCCCTGTCTAAAGCACGTCTTCACTTTTATGTAAAGGTGTTGCTGACTTAGTCAAATTAGCGATGATACAAACCCCATCCCCAGCACAGGCGGAGGCCTTGTCCCCTGGCATTCTTTCCAACCCCGCTGACTGCTGGAAAGTCAAAAGCTGTTGCTTGTTTCTTTTCTTAATTCAGGTAGGTTTCTGCATCCCATTTTGGTTTAAAAATACCAGCTTAGGTTTTATAATTATCTCCTGAAAGTAAAATGCTTACTATCTCACCTTAATATAAACGTCTTAATTAACTAATTAATATATTAATACCTATTAATATCATAATAGTAATATCTCAATATCTCCCCTTCCCAGAGCTGTCCCCCAGATCCCATGCATTGCTCAACCAGGCCCACTAGACTCAGGGAAGCCAAGAACAGGGTCCTTATGCAGAGCAGAGAGACTCATATGTTCAGCTTTCTGCTCTTTCTGGCTAGGGAGTAGCTCAGCGTTCTCTGGCCAAGGTGGAGGTGCTCCCAGCATAAGGGTGCAGGAAGGGGTGCATGCCACCCTGGGGAGCAAAAGAGCTCAGCATTAGGGCAGCTCAGCGAGGTACAGCGAGCAATTGGAGATTCACGACAGCCCCACAGTTTGTATCATGGCTCTGGGTCAGCACCGGGTCACTGGGCATGGCAAACTCAGGGAGCTGCGTCCGCAGCACTGACGCCAGCCTGCCTTGCTAAGGGCACAGCAGCCAGGATGTGGAGCCAGCATGGCGGGCAGGTGCACTGGGAGAGGGCGGGAGGAAGGGGGACTGGAAGGTGGGGGCATCTCGCTGCAGAATGCTGCCTGACTGGATGGGAACATATGGAACACAACCCCAGGGCAGCACCAGCTCCCCACCACCGCCTGGCCACCTCCCATCAGCCTTCCGGACCTGCAGGCCCCAAAGACTCCCCTGTCACCCACCAGTCAAATCTCAAAACATAATTGGGGTCTGACACAGAGGAGGACTATTGGAAGCAAACAAAACAGGCGTCACCCCCAATTACATCACAGCAGAAGAGGAAGGGATTTTAAGACCAACTAACGCAAGAAGGACGAGATGGCAGGGTAAGTGACAGTCATGTAAATTTAATTAATTTAGCTCACCAACTTCTGCTGATTTTTCCTCATTACCACAAAGACT
This sequence comes from Alexandromys fortis, assembly GCF_014885135.2. Lineage (NCBI taxonomy): Eukaryota > Metazoa > Chordata > Mammalia > Rodentia > Cricetidae > Alexandromys > Alexandromys fortis. Next base: position 828,038 of record NW_026067911.1, read on the forward strand.
TGGGAAAACTCTCTCTGCCTGGCTTCAAGCTCATCCCTGACGACTTTTCTACATTGGCAAGACGGAAAGGGCAGTTTTGTACAGAATAATTTTTTTAAATTTTTACTTCATTATTTAAAACAATTGGAAATAAATAAAAACTTCACATACCAAAACTAACCAAACCCAACGACTAGACAACCTAATGAATTTGCATGCAGTTAGAATCGGCATTCAAAACAAAAGCTTTACGGTAGGTTGACACCTTCAGTCGGGTATATTGTATGCACTTTTTGTTTTGTTTTGATTTGGTTTTTTGAGACAGGGTTTCTATGTAGCTTTGGGACCTGTCCCAGAACTAGCTTTGTAGACTAGGCTGGCCTTGAACTCACAGAGATCCGCCTGCCTCTGCCTCCTGAGTGCTGGGATTAAAGGTGTGCACCACTACCACCCGGTGTGTGCACTTATATACCAACAAAATCCAAGACAGTGAGAACTAGAAAGACACTTAGCTTGTATGTGTCAGCCCGAGTCCATCACCCGCATCCAGCCTCTCCTGATTCCCTATATGTAGCCATTCTTGTTTCCTCTCCGCGCTATGCCGCACCCACCTGTGCATTGGCTTACGCAAGTGAACACACTGTTGGCTAGAGTCTACACGAGGCTGAAGATGGTTGATGGCCTTCTGTGGGGAACAGTGACAGAGATAGAATCACATATTCTGTGTAGAAAACTAGCTTCTCTTCAGCCCGTCTCTAAACACCCCTTTTAGTCTTGTCAAAAGAAGGGAAAAGACAGACAGAGGAAGAAAGAGACAGGAAATCACCCTGAGAAATCATGTGGTTGAGGTGCTATTCTGAGCTGTGTTAGAATATTCTGGGGCGTTAACTGGAGCTCATTCGCCGTTTTGTTTGTTGTTGTCTCTTGATTGTTTGTGTTTTTCTGGTAGGGTGATATAGCTGGGATGATAATCTTGCAGTGCTCTTTATTTGTAAAGGACATCAGCATTAATGGCCTCACTTACCCCCCCCCACTCTACGTTAACAGTGTTGCCAGGCCACTGAAGGTGAGAGGATCCAGCTTTAAGCTTGCAGTAGGTTGTAGAGAGAGGATGTAGCCCACGTTGTCTTTATGTCAAATCCCAAGTTCTCTCTTTCCCTAAAGGGTATAAGGGGAGGAGGAGGCATCTTCTCTGTTTCCCAGGCTCATTCCTTTTTCCCAAACCCCAAATCACCACATTGTGGGAGAGTCGCCGAAAGAATCAGAAGTTAAATGAGGCTAATGGCCTCCAAAATGAAAAGCCATATTGTGCTTCAAGCCACTCTGGTTACCATGGGTCTTCTCCAACAGGGACAGTCAAGGCCATGTGGTCATGTTCAAAGAACCTGCCCTTCTGGGTGGCTGGGCTGTTCAAAGGAAGAAGGCCGAAAGCATTCCCGGACCAGGAAGAAAGTGTCAGTCCCTTGCCCGTACAAGGTTACATTTGTAATACTAGATTTTCTCCACTTTAAAGACTATCCATGCACTTCGTTTCTTTCCACCAAATTAACTAATTTCACTGAACACTAATTCATCGCATTCAAGCAGGTGGAAGTGGTGGTCAGGAGACTGTGGTTTGGGTGAGACAGGTGGCCTATGTGACCCACGGCTGCAGGTGGCTTTGGCACCTGCAGAGGCCAAGGGGCACTAGTGGGGACTTGTAACCTTCCTGGGCACTGGAGACACCTTCTGCTCAAGACATCTGTCTCAGACCTGGCTGGGCCCTCATCTAGCACAACTCACAGAGAAGCCATATAGTTAGTTAGCCCAGACACATAACTAACACGAAAGGGGTTTCGGGCAAGGCGAACTCAGATTCAGGAGTTAACAACAAAGAGTCTGTGGCCGCTGCTCCTTTGGAGCGGTGAAGGGCTTTGTGCCCTGCTTGCCCGCAAAGGAAAGACCAGTTCTGAGTGGATTGGAACCGGTCGTTTCTTTCATCTTAAAATTTGTTGAACAAGTAAAGAGTTGCTTAATTTACTCTTTTCTCTGCTAATATGCAAGTGGGTCTCGATTGCCTGATTAATGGAGTGAAGATATGATCCCAATTAACTCTTAGCTCTGCAATTAAAAGCAGTCATTCATATAAATCCAAGCGAGTGCTGCATCTGAGTTAACAGGGATGCTGCAGTGTTAATTCCTGGTTCTGACACAGACTGAGGTCAAGTTCAGCATCACTGGAGGAAGCTAAGTGAAGGTTACATTAAAATATACTATTTTTCCAACTTTGGGGAAACTTAAACTAGTACAAAATCAGAGGGATTTATTATTTCTAGCTTTTTATGTAGCTCTCCTCTGGTAAGGCAAGAAACAAGGAAGAAGTCCAAAACAGGAATGGGTCAGTGGCACACAGTGTCCCTTTTCCTTAGGTCTAGGATGGGCCGCTGCTCTGTACTGTTTTGGCTCTACATAGTTCAGCCACCTTTCTAAAAATGCCTTTGCTTGAGACCATTTCTTTCTGGTTTGTTTCTGTATTCTTCCTTCATTCAGATATCCTGTTTGCTGTGCATGTTCGTTCCACTAAATGTCCACTCGTTCATTCAGCCGGTCATCCGCTGTCTCTTTCATTCAGCCAACATTTACAGCGGGCCCTAACCTGTGGAAGGCACCTTGGCCGACAGAGCTGGATCACAAAGAACCGTGTGCAGCCCTCATGGAGGTATACAAGTGAATAGACAAGGAGTTTAAAAATTAAAGTAAGCTTATTAAAGTAAGGAAACGGCAGGCTGGAAGCTGGAGGCGCAAGGGGCTGTGAGGCGGGGAAGGAGAGGGTTATCTCACTGAGACCGGAGGACAGTGAGAGAAATGACACAGGGAGAAAGGAACTCAGGGACACAGGCCTGAAACTGCGAGCACTGGGTACCCTGAGGGAGGTTTGTGGCAGAAGGGAGGCAGGAGGCACAGCCAGAAAAGAGGGCACAGCAGGGCTAGTTGGGGATTGGATCTATAGTAATTGTAGGAAGCCACCCCCCACCCCCATAAAAGAGGCACAGTCAGGTTTACATCTGAAAAGATTTGCTCAATCTGGAGAACCAACAGAGGGAGCCCAGGCTGAAGCTAAAAGATCACCAAGGCCAGGCAGGGCTTAGAGAGGTGCAAGAGTTTTTGTACAACTTTGGCTTTAAGACCTATGACTTTTTGACAGAAAATTCGGATATTAAATCTGCCTTGGCTCAACAATGTGGGGATTCCAACCTGCCAAAACTGTGGCACAGAACACACAACACATTTTGTGTTCTGGGTGTCTCTGGGAAAGGGGGAAAACATGACAGGCAGCAAGGAACAAAGGCTGTACGGCATTCTGCAATCAATTCTAAGTGGCAACAAGCAGGGCCCCCTTAACCCTGAAAGAGCATGTGCGTGTGTAAGCACCCAGTATTACACCATCATCAGTGGCTTTTCTGTGCAGCCTCCTCTTAAGGAGATACACCTTTTCTTTCTCGAAATGCTACTGGCTCCCACAAGGAAGGTTTTGTGTTGATAAGTCTAGAACCTGACCGTAACATAATGTATGTTAAAAATGCACTTAAAATGAGATCATATTTAATAAACCAAAAAGATGCAATGGAATAGGATATTTATTTAGTAAAGCTGAGGGTGGGAAAATACCCAGGCTCTGGGGAGCATCTCCTGGTTTATTGCAGCCTTTTCGAAGTACACTCTGCAGCCAATGTGCTGGATGGTACTGGAAAGAGTGACCTGAAAAATAAAGCTTTCCTGTCTGATTTTTTATTTTAGTTTGGGGAGTCCAGGGATTGAAAGTACACCCCCCCATCCCCCACATTGTGAGATTTTTCAGTGTACTCTCATGTTAATACCTGTTGCTCCTGGAAAAGAAGAAAAGTAATTTTCAGACTTTCCCCAACTTCTTTGACCACAGAACTCCCCCCCCCCCACACACACACACACCATCTGTTTCTCTTGGTTAGACTCAGCCCCACAGCCCAGGCTGGATTTGAACATGTGCTCTTTCTGCCTCAGCCTTTGAATCTGGGATCACAGGTGGGCACAGCCATGCCCAGCCCTCTTTTTCCTTCCCTTTCCTTTCCTCCTTCCTTTCTTCCACCCTCTCTCTCTTTCTTCTGTTTCTCTTTCATCATTCAGAGAAAATGTCTTAGACTATGGCTCTGAAAATGTATTATCTTCAAAAAATTGTAATGGAAATCCTGCAGAAGTTACAGAGATGGCTTTTTTCGTGATTGCTATAAATAAAACCAAAACCTACAGGAGAGGTGGAACAATTAGCGAAGGCTTGAGTTGTCCTTTTCAAACAGAGCCTCCTCGGGAAGATGGTATTTAAGCAGACTTTCCTCTCTAATCTTAGAGAAACGCGGAGCTAGCTGCCCATCCAGAGGCCCATGCACGACTGACTCCACAGCTTTGTGTCGGAATCACTAGTGCATTTGTTGGAGCTGTGAGAAAGGCTTCTTTTCCTAACCACTCCCTCACCAAACTTGGCCTTTTGGGGTACCACCTGGACCTTTTGTGGTCACATGACCAGGAAGCTGAGCAAGCAAGTTGCGTTCACTGCTCAGTGACCACAGTGTCAGGGTGGGCTGCTGTTGACTGAAGTTTCTGTCCTGCCTGGTTCAGCAGCTGAGCAGTCCCAAAGAAACACACAGAGATCTACATTAATTATAAACTAGTTGGCCTAGTAGCTCAGGCTTTACTTGTCTGTGCTAGCCATGTGGCTTGGTACCTTTATCAGCGAGGCATTCTCATCTTGCCTCCTCTGTGTCTGGGTGATGACTGCAAACTCAGCCTTTCCTCTTCCCAGAATTCTCCTGCTCTGGCTGCCCTGCCTCTACCTTCTACCAGTTGTCCCGCCTATACTTCCTGCCTGGCTACTGGCCAATCAGCATTTTATTAAAATACAAGTGACAGGGTACAGACCATTGTCCCACAGCAGGATGCTGGAATGAGCCCTTCAGGATCATTGTGGGCTGAGGGGTTTTCCAAGAATACCACAGTTAGGAATGTGGCTTGTCCAGGAATCAAAAGTGATGAGGAACCATTTCTGGCTGGGATTGATCCCATATTCTAACCTGGAGCTCAGACAGCCTGCACCCTCTTTCTTCTATTACTTGCTATCAATACCTGGATAAAATAGTGGGCAAATGGCCAGTACTCTGCAAAGTCCTGTGAAGGAGAACTCCTGAAAAGAAGCTGAGTCTGCAGAGACTGGCTGGAGCTGCGGTCGTGGAGATTGAAATGGTGCAGGTCCAGAGGCGAGACACCTTACCTTGGCTAGCGCTGGTCCTGTAAACAGCCCTGCCTTGTCCTCTCCTGTCAGCCTAACAACCTGTGACTATCAGACAAAAAAATCACTTTTGGAATCTATTGACGTAGAAGATCACTAGCTTCCCGCAACCCAAAGTCCGCCACCAGGAAGCATATGAGGCCTGGAAAGCGTCTGCCTCTCTGGCATATCCATCGGTGTATTCTAAGCTGGCCTGAATTTGCATCTTTCTCTGTTTTGTAAGACTATGAAACTCCTTCCAAGTTGGCACATGGAATTTGGGGTGATCCTAAATCTGAGTTCCCAGGCCATTGTCACTCAGAAGGGCACCGGAATAAACTGTCTCTTATTCCATTTAAGATGAGAGCTGAAGGGGACTGAGGAAAATGGCAGCGCCCGGCAGAACATGCTCTGAGGAGCCTGAGAGACCCACGGAGGCTTCAAGGGGAGCCACAGTGGTGAGGATGAGCCTACCGCACTCACGGTATCCTCAGAACAACTGATAAAGGCAGGTCTTATGGGAAGATGTTTTTAAAAATTGGTTTCAGGGTCATGGAAAAAAAGATGGTGGAACAGAGCAGCGCGTGCAGAACTAGACTCAGGTGACAGGCGCGGGAGCATGGCCGTGATGGACAAAGGAATATGTTCTTACTGAGAAGGGCCAGTCCTCTGAGTGCTGGGAAGCTTGGGCCACCACAGCTAGGCCTTTGCTGCCGCTGCTGCCTCCCAGTGCTCTCCCTGTTGGGGAGAGGAGAGGATGGGCCCGCAGCACTGTGTGCAGGCTGCAGACACGAGGGCCGTGCACCAGGTACTGGCCAGGTGGGCTGGGGCTGAGGGTAAGGCAGTGTACAGCAGCCTGGAGCTCTCACAGGTCCTTCTCCTCAACGCACTGCCCAACTGCACCATCACCCTGAGTCTAAACCACCAGGTATCTGAAATGATCAATGATTCAGTTTCCAGACTAGGTCTCCTCAGAAGACCTTCATGGTCCATGCTGCTGTTAGAGGCAATGTTGATATCCTCGGTCTGTGTTGCCCAGAGAAGTCATGTTGAGTCTTTTGACTCTTTTTGGGGGCCCACCATCCAGCTTCCAAATAAATCACACACAGAGTCTTATTCTTTCTTATAATCAACAAGTCTTAGCTTGGCTAGTTTTTGCCCTCTTTTCTTAACTTATATTATCCCCTCTGCCTTTTGCATCTGGGCTTTCCCATTCTCTTACTTCTTTAAATCTTACTCTTACCCATGGATTACTATGTAGCTGGGTGAATAGCCTCCGATGTCCTCCTCCTTCTCAGTCTACCACTCCTTCCCTTCTCCCAGTTTTCTCCTTCTATATATTCTCTCTGCCTGCCAGCCCCGCCTATCCTTACTCCTGCCTCGCTATTGGCCATTCAGAGCTTTAATAGACCATCAGGTGTTTGAGACAGGCAAAGAATCTCAGGTTCACAGAGTTAAACAAATGCAACATAAACAAAAGTAACATCTTAAAATAATGTTCCCCAACACATGTCTGTAAGTGCTGCCTCTGAAAACCGTGTTTTTGTTATATGTACTGCAACAGGAAGTCATGCCAATGTCCATGATCCGTGCTGATGCTGGGAACAGTATGGAAGTCCATGATGCATGCGGCCGTCAGCTGTTACAGGCAAGGAGGCTTCTTCTGCAGAGGTGTCGATGACTGCAGACTCATCATTGAGAATAAGAGACATTGAAGGCTTCTGTGCCAACCTCCTACGCTGCAAAAAGAAATAGACCAGATGGAAAGCTGTTGAAGAGAGCCCTTAAAATTTGTGATAAGGATGCTGAAGTGTAGCTCTCCAGTTGATGGCGTCTGGTAGAGAAGGACTCGGTTTTCCTTTAGAGACTGGCCACTGGGAGTCTGACCATGCTCCAGTGAGATACGGACAATACAAATTGGAATTGGTGGGGATTTTTTTTTAAATTTCTTTGGTGGGGCGCAAGGGTGGAAGAGTAGACCTGGGAGGAATGGGAAGTGAGCATGATTGGAGTGCATTGTATGAAATTCCTAAATAATTAATAAAATATTCTGTTCAAGGAAAGAGATGAGAGTCTATGGACCTGATAATACTATCCTGAGGGAACTCAGGCCCCCTCTTTGGGTTCTTAATCTCATTGATAAAAGGATTTAAGAATGGACTCAAACGAAGCTCAAGGACAATCTTACCAGAGTTGAAAAGAAAAAGAAAAAAAAAAAAAAAACAGGGAAGACATGCTGTAAAGCCCAGCAGTGCTCAGAGAAGGGGAATGGAGGAACGAAAGGGGGAAAGAGCATGTCACCGTTGACACGGAGGGCAGACACGTGACTGACAGACAAGCAGCCATATGATGGGGGACGGGGAGAATTTAGAGAGAGTAAGGAAGCCCAAAATGTTGGGGCGAAAGCCCAAAGTGTTGAGAATGCTTTCCTAAAAGACAGAAGAATAAAAGGACGTGGCAAGTGGGCAGAACTCAAGCCTACTTGGCCGTGAGCTGCTGCATCGGGGCAGGGACTCTGGGAAGGGTCAGGCTCATTACCTCATCCAAGAACTAAACACATTGCCTACATTTGGCGTGGCTTCGAGCGAGCCTGCCTTCCTGGGGCTGGGCTGAGTGCTCAACCCCGCCTAAGCGGAATACAAGGGCTACACGCAAGCCAGAGAGAGTCTGTTCTCACCAGTTTTTCACCCTAATATTAGGAAGGAGGGCTCCACACCCCGAGAAGCCAAGAGGCAGATGCGTTTCATTTAGAAGGCATAGGCAGTCTTTGTTGCCGGTTGCTAAAGTTTATTCCCATTATATCTCTACTAAGAAATGAGTGCTGTGGCTCCCAGCTTGGCCATTACTGGGCTAACTTTAACACACATTGTTTGGAGAATATTAACTGCTAAGTTGGTGTTTATTTCTGCAGCATCTACTCTCTCGTAAATAGATTAGTAATTGTTCTATCGACTGTTCTTTCTTTTCTTTCCGTCAGTTGCTTAATATCAGAGAATGGAACATGTGCTTGCCAGCAGAGTGCTCTCAGGACAGACTGGTGCTTGATTCTTACACCATTTTGGATATAAAGGATCCAAACTGCCGACAGGCAGAGGCCTTAGAGAAGTGGTTCTCCATCTTCCCAAGGCTGCGACCCTTTAATACAGTTCCTCATGCTGTGGTGACCCCCAGCTATAAAATTAATTTTATTACTACCTCATAGCTGTAATTTTGTGCTGTTATGAATCATGATGTAAATATCTGATATGAAGGATAACTGATATGTGACCCCTATGAAAGGGTCTTTTGAACCTAAGGGGGTCGCGACCCACAGGTTGAGAACCATTAGTATAAACCTCTGCTTGGAAACACACCTCACTTGGCTCAGCTGAGTCATGCTTTACTGTCTGTCAGCATTAGGCAGTTCTGTTGTGTCTATGGTTTCTTCTCTGATTTGCTTTCTGAGTTCCTACTGACTCTGAAATGCAACATTCTGAACATTGTCTCCAAGGCTTTCTGCTTGTCCCTTCAGGACAGACTTCCTTTGGGGACTTCAATGTGCCCAAACTCAGCTCTCTCACCTAACCTTGGACCTTCCCATTGAGCTTCAACTACCCATTCCTTACTTTCTCTTTATGCTTGTCTTCTTTTCCTAAGCTTTCCATAGGGACTACTCCTGACATAACTTATTCCCCTTAATTCATACTTATGACTCATATGCACAGTATACATGTGCTATCACATGCAGATATACCACCTACATGCTTACCATACATACACATATAATACACATCTCATGTATATATATAACCACACACATATATATGTCAAATATATATCATACATGCATATCAAGTACATTCATGCCACAAACATACCACAGTCACATATACCACTGGTATCATATGAATATATTTCACACATATGTATGTTACCATATGCATATCATCACACACAAATATATATACACTTACGTCATATATATGTATCTCACATACCATACACAATATACACATATCGTATATATATATATTATGAAACACATGTTTCCATAAAAATCACACATATACCACACACATATCATATAATTACACACATGATTAGCATACCCACAGACTTCCACATATTCATTTTACACATACATCTGTATCACATGTATGCACATCACACCCACATGTATAAATAAATGCCCATCACCACACATGTTACATGTAGCACACATATACTTCCTATGCATACCATACACACATGTGTCTACAAATAGACATCACATATTAAACACATGACACACACGTACATGTATGCTCTTGAATAATCACTTCTGCCCATTGTGCACTGTTTAATGCTTGTCACCTGCATCAGTCCCTGAGCTGAGTGCAAAAATGCCTCAGATTGCTTTTTCATTGACTCGTCCTTTGTACCTGTTGCTGTACCGGGAAAACAGTTGCTTGGTTAAGAAATGTATAAAGGAGCACACAGTCTGTAACATTCCGGATGCCTCTGGTCAGGCCTTTCTCTGCCTTAATTATACGTGAATATGCTAAGTTGATTAAAAAAGGAAAAAGAAAGTGAGCAATAATGGCTAGGACCTCCACAGGGTCAAAGGTCTTACCCCAAACAAAGACATGAAATGCCATCGACAGCAGCCACTCTACCTTTCTGTGGCTGGCAAACACTGTCTGTCAGATGGACAGAGGAGCACGGAACTCACGTCCTGGGAGCATGAAGGTTCAAACTCACCAATAGCAGAGAGTCAGTCTAAGATACTGTCTGGCAATTTTTCTAAAGCACAAATTTAATCAAATGATCTGTGCACTTCAGTTGTGGAAGTGGATCACACTTCATTTTTTTCTACTTATTTTCAACATAAGAACTCTAAAGAAGCAATTACAAGTAAACTTCGCCTCTGTGTACAACAGCCAATACACAGAGAATAGACTTCTGGGGCGTGCAGCAAAGGCGGTGGATGCAGTCTTGTACGGGCATCCCTTGGCTCCCTGCCCTGTGAGCTCTGCTGAAGGAGGTCAGGCCAGATGCAGACACCATGTAGAGGATAGGCTTCATGCATGACAGAGAGAGGTGGGACATCTCGTGGGTGACAGCGGACAATGGCCAAAGGACCCTTTAGTAGGTTTACACTATCTTCAAGTATTCAGAACAGACAGCCTTTCCAGGATGGATTTCCTGTCAGGTGATTGACAGGTCCATTTGAAGGACCTTTTACAGAAGGGGAACAGGATGTCATTGTCCTGTGTCACAGTTTCCTGCTAGATAGTAATCTTATAAGGTTCAGAGCTCCTGGAGTCAGGTCTAGATAGTTATCAATGAATGACCTTCTGGGCAGTTCAGAATGACATGTCTCTTCCCGGGGCTGGAGATGTGGTTCAGGTCCCATTCCTCTGACCAATAATTAGAGTTCTAAGTGCCAGACCTCTGTTTCTCAGGCTGCTGCTGCTGAGGGAGGCTCTATCCCAGCATCTTCTAATCCTGCTAATGTCTGCTTAGTTGTTAAAAACCAGCAGTAAATTCATGATTGTGAAACATCCAGAGTTGTGTTCAACTGTTCACGTTTCCTCTAATTTGAGAATTTTAGGAACTTGGGAGTGTGATTCATAAATATTAAACTCTTATATAAACATATGCATTTAGCATTTTACTGTAACTTATTAGTTATAGCCAATGACTATTACCACCACTCACTCATTATATTATAACACACATGAATGTTTTACTGTGCTTGAGCACATAACACACACACACACACACACACACAGACTGGAAATGACGTGGACAGCAAGCTATGATTTTGTGAAGGGCTCGAATCATTTTGAATGCTCTAGCAAACATCTAGAACTAACCATCTAATTAGAATAGGGTGAGCATAAGCTAGAACGACCTTGTGTACGTTTGTCCAGTCCCTTCTGGTAGGATGTGTTTCCACTAGGCACCCGCTCAGCAGCCCTCGTACTTTCCTGTCACCCTTCTTGGGTTCTTAAGTTGATCTTTGAGTTCATGTTTGTAGAGTCAAATGCAATGGGGTGATGGGACTTGAGCTTACACCCAGGAAATGTGCCCGCTACCTGCGGTGTCTTCTCTTCCCGCTTTCAAGAAGGATTTCTGATGCTCTAGGAGACCTGATCTCTTGGGGATCTTTTAGGGATCTGAAGGGGCTCAGTGAGACAGCATGAGAATCCAAACTATCAAATAAAAGCCATGTCCTTCTGAGAAACACTCAGGACCAAAAGGTTCTTCTGCTCCTTACCTGTACTCAGGCTGAGGGGATGTCAGGAAGAAAAGGGAAAGATGGGGTGACCCCGGGGCCCCCTTTTCTTCATGTTAATCCGCGTTCATCAACTGACCAAAGGGTGTAGCAGAACGTGCACATGGGAAGAAACAAATTAAAAACAACTGGAACCAGTTTCTGTTCTGGTCAGAATAAAACGCATGCATGAGGTTCAAAAACCAAATTGTGTCTTGTCAATGAGACTATAGCAAGTTCAACATCATTTTATAAAACTCACTTTGCATAAAATAAAGATAAGTGACAATCCTTATATTTTTAATTTTGTTCTCAAAGTTGAAAGAACTGTATTGTGTCTGTGAGTGTGTGTGTGCACGCACGTGCGCTTACTCCCATGCCCACAAAAGTATGTGTGCAAGAGAGTGTGTATGTAGTGGAAGCCAGAGGTCACCTCAGGTGTCATTCCACCAGTGCACCCATATTTGATTTGAAACAGGGTGTCTCATTGTTCTAAAAGTTGCCAACTAGGCTGGATGGGCTGGCAAGCAAGCACCACGGATCCACGAGTCTCCAGTTCCCTGGCACTGGGATTACAAGTGCACCCCACCTGCCTTTTTATATGTCCATCCTGAGGGTCAAACTCAGGTCCTCCTGTTTGGATGGCAAGCACTTTACTGACCGAGCTACCTCCAATGCCCTAGAAAGACTTAAACAGTGAATACAAATCACCTTAGCAAGCCAAGAGGAAGGAACCATGAGGAGAGTTGTTTTAACACTTTGAACTGCACATTTTTCTTGAATTTTTATCAAGCGCATCCATAGTTCATTTTTGCCTGCAAGAGTGTTGCTTTGTCTAGACTCTGCCAGAGCCTCTCTGCAGAGAACCACAGGGGCTGGCAGACTCCCAGGCCATACTCCCTTTCCCAGGCCCTTTGCCCTACAGAAAAGCCCCAGTTAGGGCTTTATGTGCTCAGATCCTGTGGACTGGGCCTCGCTGAACTGGGGCATCCAGGTGTATCAGTGGTTTTAAAACCCCAAATAGCACGCTGGTGCTCGCTATGCTACTAGCCATTATACTCATGCTTTGCCTGGAATTACCAACACCTTGGAAACTGCTTAATGATACATAAAATTCTATTTTTCCTGTGTGGAATGGCACTGGGCAAGTGGGCATTGCTTATAGATGTATAAATATTGTGCACATTAGCATGAAGAGTCACTTACAAGTCAATAAGCTTTCTAACTATAGAAGAACAAAAGAGAAGAAAACCACAGAGAAACAGTTTCAGAGGATTTGGTTCATACTTTCTTAACCTTGGAAAAGCAAAACATTTCTATAAAAGAGGAACTTTAATTTTATTTTGAAGGTAATACAAAGGCAGCATTAAATTAGTTTTCCTCTTTACCATTTGGCCTTGAAAGAAAACAACAACAACAACAACAACAAAATAAACAAAAAACTCTCTTTGCTGTTCCAGCCGAGTTCTGAGCAGAACGGGAGGAGCGGTAGCTGAGAAACAAAGCCAAGCTGGTGCCCCTGTCAGGCCTCAGCGTCCCTCACCTCGCTCCACAGACCTGTTTTGTTCTGACTTCACTCTTCTTGTTCGAGCAGCAAAGCTGTGGATGCATCACGTGTCTGCTGGTGAACACAGGTGCTCCCGCTGTGGCCCTCAGAGGTTAGCTTTGAGTTCGCCCTGTGGGATTGGCCTTGAGTTTCAGCCCCAGGGCCAGAAGGCAGAAATCACGGTGGTGCTTCGCAGAAGCAAACGCAGAGATTCTGAAATCTGAGAAGTTGGGTTGGATCTATGTGTGCAGCTTTTTGATTTTACACTTTGTTTCTGTGCACGCGTGCTTGTGTGTGAGCACAAGTTACTGCGTGCATTTGGGGAAGCCAGGTGCACAGACCCTGCTGTCGCAGTTCCTGACTGCGAGGTGTTCTGTACCATGCCATGGTAACTTTATTTTTAATTGGCTTTTGGATTTATAGGTTTTTATTCCAAACATTGCATCAGCGAGAATACAATATGCACATTCTTGTCTTCATGTGGAGTATTCAGGAAGGCACATTCCCCAAGGTTGAGGGGCAGGAGTGTTCAAGGGAGCACATGCGCAGACCAGAGGACAGCCGGCGCCAGTCTCTATTCTTCTACGCTACGGGCTCCAGCAGGCGTGGGTCCCGATGAGCCATCTTGCCAGTCCGGCTCTACTTCTTTTCTGTGTATCCTCTCGCTCTACTTCATCAATAAATCGCCACCTTTTTCAAAAGTCCTCATCTAAATCATCTATTGCAGTCTTCAGCCTGTGGTTGTGATTGGGGGGGATCTAATGACCCTTTCACAGGGGCCACATATCAGATATTTACATTACAGTTCATAACAGTAGCAAAATTACAGTTATGAAGTAACAAAGAAATAATTTTATGGTTGGGGTCGCCACAGCATAAGGAACTGTATTAAAGGGTTGCAGCACTAGGAAGGTTGAGAACGACTGATCTACAGCAATGCTTCGATGTGATAGTAATAACAGTGTTTTTCGACCAGTTACTTCATAGGGTTGTCACCAAGAACAAACAGCACAAATGCTCTTGATGGAAACTTATGCTAACTTACTAATTTTAGAACCCAATATAAGAAGGAATGATTTTCATTATGGTGTATGTGTGTGTGTGTGTGTGTGTGTGTGTGTGTGTGTGTATGTCTGTGCATGTGTGTATGTGTGTGTGTGCGTGTATGTCTCTGTGTGTGTGTATATGTATGTTTTATGTATTGTTTGGGTTAAGGCTTCACCCCAGCCCCTGGCACCCCTATACCCAAAGAGTCTGCAATGTTTGTGTTAAAGTGTCACCCAGCCCCTGGTGTCCATATACCCAAAAAGTCTATAATGTTTGAGTCGAAAGTTCCATCCCAAGCCCCCTCCCCTAGGAGCTGCCTCAGTCCAGACTCCACCTCTAAGAAAGCCTGCCAAAAGATGACCCTTCCCCAGGGATGCTCAAGGCCACTCCCACAGGCTATTTAAACTACCCCCCAAAGAAAGAGCATGTGAGTTTCCAGTCTTCCTTTTCCCTCTCCATGGGCTTTTTAGAGGCCATCTGGGAACGTTAGAAAATCTGGGCTTTTTCTAATTCAGTTTGATTTGGATTATTGTGTCAGCAGAGAGATTTATTGGGCCGCAAAACTTTTCATGTACATGTGTATGTGTGTGTGGTATGTGGATGTATGTGTGTATTTGGCATATGTATATACGTGTGTGTGTAGGCAGAGGCAAAATTATCAAGTACCATCTATCTTGTTATTTATTTATTTATTTATTATTTGGTTTTTGGAGACAGTGTTTCTCTGTGCAACCCTGACTGTCCTGGAACTCTCTCTGTAGACCTGGCTGGCCTTGAACTCAGAGATCCACTTCTAGTTTTTTACATTATTTATTTATCTGTTTATTTGTTTCTTTAAATTTTTTTCATCTACCTTGTTTTTTTTTTTTTTTTTTTTTTTTTGAGACGAGGTTTCTCATTGGCTTGGGACTCACTGGGTGTGTAGATTAGTTTGGCAGCAAGCCTGGGGTATCAGCTCTGTACTCACACTGAATTTTTTTCGTGCAAAGCGGTCAGGCTTCACTTCTGTTGCTGTGATACAGTGCCCTGAACAAAAGCAGCTTCCAGAGAAACACTTTGCTCATGCGTTCCCTGTCCGTATGTCCCTTTCCCTATCCCCTGAGATCTCTCTCTTCTCTTTCATCATCACCTGCTAGTTTCATCAGACACCTACACAAATTTGAATCTAGGTTCAGCATATGAAGAAACCTGTTGCATTTGCCTTTATGAATCTGATTTGCTTAGCTTAACATAGCAATTTCTAAATAATAATTTCTAGTTCCATCCATTTCTCTGAAAATGTCAATTTCATCTTTTTAACAGCTGAATAAAATTCTACTGCATACGTGTATTGCATTGTCTTTATTCATCTGGCGACGGACATTTGCGCTGGGTCCATTTCCTTGCTGTTGTGAATATACAATGGGTGTGCAAGTATCTGTGGCTGGACACGTGATGCTCTCAGGAGACACAGTGGCAGTAGCGGCAGTAGCGTAGCTCTGTTTCCGCTTTGCTACTACATTTCCATACTGATTTTCTGGGTGGCAGGACCAGTTTTCATTCCCGCCCACAGTGAAGAATGTTTCCTCTTTCTCAGCATCTCATCTGTTGTCCTTTGTTTACTTGATGATAGCCATTCTGACTAGAGCAAGGTGGGAACCTAATAGTTTAATTTGCATTTCCCTAATGGGCTGGGGACTCTGGAACCCTTTAACAAAATATTATATATATATAATATTGGCCACAGTGTTTTCCTCTCAAAAACTCTTTAATCAATTTGTTAAAAGATTGATTGATCGGATGATTTATTTTGGAGTTAAAGGTTTCATTTTTTGACTCTTTAAAAACTATATTCTAGACTGAAAACTTTCCCTTGATGTATAGCTGGTAAGATTTGCCCTTCTTCAGTGGGCCTCTTTGTCCCAACTGGTACTTCCTTTG
This sequence comes from Alexandromys fortis, assembly GCF_014885135.2. Taxonomy (NCBI): domain Eukaryota; kingdom Metazoa; phylum Chordata; class Mammalia; order Rodentia; family Cricetidae; genus Alexandromys; species Alexandromys fortis. The sequence goes on from NW_026067911.1 coordinate 844,046, forward strand.
TGGTGCAGAATCTTTTAATTTGGTGTCATCCCATTTATCAGTGGGATTTTTTGAAGCCAATGAGAATAGGTTATTCCAGACTTTTCAAGTAGTTGTGTAGTTTTCTTGATACGAATTCCCCTGCATCTGATGAACACAAGAAATTGTTTCAACTCTTTTGCATTTGTTAAGACTTTGTGGGCTACCATGTAGTCTGTGATAGGGCAGGCGGCTAAGACGTTGAGAGGCACATGTACTCTGTAGCCAATCAATGGGATCGTCTGTGGCTCTCCATGAACTCCATTTACTTTAAGGTCTAGCCAGACTTAGTTTTGACAAATGATCTAAATGAAAGTGAGATATTGCAGTCACCGCCTTTGTTGTGTTTGGAATTCTGTGTTCACTAGTGCTTATATATGAAGGTGGAAGCCCACTACTCAGTATTTGTCTCCCCCGAGATATGTTCCCATGGATACCACATTGAACACATCTCCTTTATCTTTTGTAACTAATGTTGGTTTGAAATCTACTGTATTAGTTTTGTCATTTTTTGCTTTATAATCATCGGTGATATGGTAATGGCTTTAGTAAGGGTTAAGTGTATTTCTTTGCCTTGTACAGTTTTATGTTCATATTGGCACCGAATCTGTTTTTCTTCTCTCACAGTACTGAGGATTGAGCACACAGGGAAAGCTGTAAAGTAAGAGAATAAGACATGACGACACAGAACTTGAAAACTTAAGGCAGCATCCCTGCTCCAAAAGACCATCATTCCTCAGCCACTGAACTCAAGGAGACAGAGAGAGGTAAAACTAGGGGTGAAGATTTCAAAATTCTACTAACCAAATGATCATTGGCGTCAAAAGGGCGTCAAAACAGGCAGATGAATTCAGTGTGGGGCCTGGAGAGGACAGTCAGCTGCACAGACCAGAGAGGAAGAGAAAGGGATGAGAAAGTCAGTGGATGTGGAAGAAATATTAAGCAAGGAAGCTGAGACTTGGGGAGGGGGATTAAAGCGAGAATTGAAGCCTTAATGCATCCACAAGTCCAAGGGGAAGGATCACAAAAAGACTCGATCAACTAGAAGAAAGAAGGGTAGGAAAAGAGGACAAGGTCGAAAACATATTACATTCAAACACTGCAACAAGGACCTTCCAAGGCAAACACATAAGTCTAGGAGTTTAGAAATTAAGATAAAGCCGAGCTGCAAACTAGAATACAAAATGGGAACATGTGGACCAAAAAGAGTAAAAATAAGAAAAAATGATGAAAGGAACAACAATTGCTCAATAATAAATTGTGCATAAAGAAAATCGAAAAATTATGAAAAGGGATCACAGAAGCTTGCTTTTCTAAGTTCAGTAATGTAAAATAGTTAAAATGTATGAGAAAATGGATATACACAAGGGCAACAGAAAGGGACGAAGAAAGAAAGGGAGAGGGGAAGGGGAAGAGAGGGAGGGAGGAGAAGGGAGGGAGGGAGGGGAAGTTAGAACAGCCTCTCTTGCAAGGTCCTTGAAATTGGAGGCAGCCTTCAGGCAATCATTGCATAAGGAAGGGGAGAGTGGAGCTGGTTTTCAGGACTTTAGATTTGTATAGTGTTAAGCTTACACTGGTCACCTGTCTGACCTGTCATCAGGGCTTTAGAACTTCTCTTCTTGCACAGCAGGGTGTTCCTTTGGCCACACTTAGCTTGGCAGTCTATGGGCTGGGCAGTTCTCTCACCTTCCGATTCCCTAAAACTGGCTAATGCTATAGCTAGGAAGTAGCTACCACGTGTGAGGCAAGTATGAGACGCAAGCATGGCACTGACGTCTGTGCAAGGACCCTTCTTCATACCCTCAGCATCCCGTAAGGATTCTGCAGGCACGCAACTGTTCTGTGTTCTACCACAGGGAGTGTCAGAAAGATCACTCTAGAGGTTTGTTCACCTCTGACCTCAGGCTCAGGGCTGTGAGGTACAGAGATAATCTCAGAGGATGAAATCTGTGCCTTGTCACTGATCATAGGCTACCATCACTGCTGCCACTGCCACCGCTACTGCCATCACCCCTTTCAGTTCTGAGCCTGCCTGTTGCTATCTACCTGAGCTCTTTGACTTGTCAGCATCCACCTGTCCCACTTCCCACAGGTGCCCCCCTCAGCCCTCTCACCTCTGCAATTGGAGCAGCAAAGTAGGGTTCCTGCCTGTTGGTTGTTCCTGGTCATCAGGTCTCCAGGGTGGCTCAAATATAAACAGTAGGTTTCTTTTAAGAATTGCTCCCAGCACCCAGTGGTGTTGGTGCTCGCCTTTAATCCCCACATTCATGAGGCAGAGGTAGGCAGATGTCTGTGAGTTTGAAGCTAGCCTGGTCTACAAAGTGAGCTCCAGGATAGCCTAGGCTACCCTGAGAAATTCTATCTCATAAAACCAAAAAAGATGAAGAAGGAGGAGGAGAAAGAGGAGGGGGAGGAAAAGGAGAAGAAAAATTGTGCACAGACACTACCCTCTGATTCACAAAGAATGACAGTGTGGGATCCCTTTCCACAGCTGCCTCATCCCCTAGAAGAATTTACGACAGGCTTGTGAGGGCTGTGGGCTGGTCCTGAGGACAGGCTTGCCCGTCTCTCCTCACCAGGGCTATCTAGCTTAACTTTTGGATAGGGCTTCTGCATCATCACCCTGCCCATGGGGGGGCCACACGGCGATTGCTGTTTGTCTAGGCTTTCTTTGGCACGTGTCTGTCTGTCTCCCTGTACTCTTTAATATTTTCTCACTATTGGAAGAGTCTGGGTTTGTTTTTTTGTTTTTGTTTTTTGTTTGTTTTTCTGACTCCTCTGGTTCACAGAGGCAGTACCTAGTCTTTCTTATCCAGAAATCCTTAGCAGCAATTGTTTACATCAAACTGTATGTAGTTTAGAGTCAGGATAAATGATAATGAATCTTATCACTAGTTATCGAGTACAAGTCCCATGAGGTGAGTCCTAGGAGTTTGGAGGGAGGTCCTGGAAGCTTAAAGTAGCTCTGAGGTCACCTGGCAAGTGTGGGTGCCCGCTCCTTCTGTGCATGTTAGGTGCTGGTGATGAAAGCCAGCCACGAGCATGCTAGGCCAGCACTGTATTGCTGAGTTATGCCTCTGTCGGGACACCCACTGTTGAATGCTAGTGCCACACGCTCACTCTGTACCCCCTCTTGAATCCTCTCCATTGAACCTGTGCTGGGCTCTACACATGAGAATAAAACGGAAGACACCAGAAGGAGTTCATTCCGTACAAAGCCTCCATAGCTCTATGCCACTTGTCACAAAGAGAGATACTCAAATGTTTTTCTCAGACTCGGTAAACTTCCCCAAGTGGTTTTAGATGCTCGCAGACAATTTCTTAATTGTCTTTGAGAATCGCCCTTCCCACAAGTGTTGTTGCAGACTGAGTCTTAGCCTTGTGTTTTACTGAGTTGTAATAGACACAGCCGAGGTCCAAGGAAAATACAGAGGAATGGTCTGAGGCGGACCCGTTCTTACCCCTAAGAAAACTCAGCCGTTATTCACCTGCTGCCGAGGCTCAGTGAAACAAAGCAAGCCCTTTATTCCCGTCCCCCTAACAGTCTGTGCTGTGTCTGCCTTGTCTCTGAGCGGCTTCCTCCACACAGGAAGTTCTGGCATGGCACAGTGAGTTTCAGAATACCCCTTATTTTTATTTGATTGGGTAACACCAAGTGTCTGACTCCATAACCTGGAGAAGGTCATGCTAACCTGTATGGGGTGAAGAAGGCTATTGACCCTCTGATTAGCTCACTCGTGCAATTGAAACAATGTTATAATAGCCATGTGCCCTCAAGTCAAATTTACTTTGAAAACCCTTTTGGCCAGTATTCATAAAATAAGTAAAGAACATCACCCCTGTTTCTCCTTGGCCTTTTTGGCAAATAAAATATCTGTAGTGTACCCCATGCTTGTGATGTGCCAGCCTCTCTGTGTGCGATGTCTCCGGGTTCTCCAGGTCTGAAAGGTGAGAATTATCCCATCTGTTTATAGACGAGGAAGCAGAAGAGCAGAGGAGTGTAGGGCCCTTTGAAGCCCTTGCTGCTTAGCAAGGTCGAGCTCAAATCGACTCTAAATTCCAGGGTTTTCCACCACGGAAGACCAGCTCTCCGATATGAAAGTACCTGTGTCCGGCTCCCAGGGGGCAAATGCAGTTTTAATACTTAATGTTTGATCCTAGAATAGACATTTTCTCCTTAATCATTGATCTCAGGAAACTGGTTTCTCTTTTCCCATGTCCTAATAACCTCTCTAAATTTTACCACATCGCTCTGTGCCGTGATCATCACACTAGAGAAAGCAGATGGAGAGATCCCCACATTTGAAGGAAGTGTTTAGGACTACAGACTTGGGTCTCAGGCATTTTTCTCTGCTGAGCACAACCCCAACACAGGTAAAGACCATCTGAGTCAACAGACGCCAACCTACCCAGTAGAGGCCTGTGTGGAGGCAGCGGGCAAGAGTGGAAGAGAAAATGCCAGAGAACAAAGGAAACCGGGCTTGTGTGTTACAAAGGTCCCACGCCTGAGGTCACAAGCCATCAGATGAGTGTGATTTAGCCTCCAGCACCAGCTACATTGTGCTTTTGGGCCAGTTCCCCTGAGAACAACACCAATATGATATCACACACAAACGTGACACTATATCTCAGCCAGGAAAGTACCCTTTAAATCTCCCCATGCAAAGGTATTGACATTTTGGGCCTTTTCTAGTCAGGGTTCCCTTGTTTTAGCTAACGTGAGTCTGATGATTCCAAGTTGAACGGTAGGAGCTTCGACAGACAACCCCAGCAACGGCTCTCCAGCCTCCGTCTCCCCTTCAGGGGTTCTTCCATGACAGTGCAAGGTAAGAGTCGCTTCCCCAGTAGCCCCAGCTATGGAACAAGCTCTTGCTATATAGCTAGCAGCCCCACCCCCATGGCTAACACTTGGTTGGCTGTGATTCATGAACGTTTAGATACCCTATTAAGGGAGGCATTCCATGGGTGACATAAATTCTATAATCTGCCCATGGCAGCCATTGCCATTCCTCTATATTCAAGACCCTCTGGACTGTGCCTCCTCTCACAACTCCAGCTTCACAATCTCGGCATCTGGCTCCATTTCTCGGGTTTGCCTCTCTCCACATGGGAGGGCAGGACCCATATATCCCCAGTACCCTACTTTGTTTGTTTAGTGGGTCATACCCTACTCCCTCATGCTGAAGCCATCCTTCCCTTCCAGCTGATAGAAGCAGCCTTGGTCTTCCTCCTGCCAGAAGCTACTGGTCAAATCTTGATCACACCCTAGCACGGCATGACCCAGTGTGGATACTCAAAAAGTGCTGGAACACCGTGCAACTCCTCAGCAATGCAGCTAAGGAGGAAACAATTTCTAAGTTCTTTGAAAACTCGATGTCTTTGGATTTGACTGAAGAGCGGCGATGTCTCTGGGAAAGTCACTGACCCGCTGTTTACACATTCCTCGGGCAGGAAAGGGGACTGAGGAGAGAGCCTGCTCCCTCCACACAGAGCGGCTTTGTTTGCTGTCTGGCTCCTTGCCACTTTGAAGCATCCTCTGAGCCCGGAGGAGATGGGACGGAGAATGAATGCGTGGCTGTGGGTTCCTGGAGGCCTGTGTCTGCCCTTTGGGCGGTGCCCCTTGGGGTCTGGGATGTGGCAGGTGTCCGACGAGCTTCCCTAACAGCGCCGCAGAAAGAAAGGCCTGGAGTGTCTGGCTCTGTCTGAGCATTCTCTATAGGGGACGGAACAGGATTCCGAGGGGCGAGGGGGCGAGAGGGACAGCACAAAGGGTTCATGGTGAGTGGTCTCTAGCTGCACCTTTCTGGAAAACTAAAACTAACCAGAAACTTGTTTTTGTTCAGAGAAAGCAAAATTCCTACAGTGTCATTGCCTCACAGACACTAAGGGCCTGGTGCACACTGCTGTATTTTCTGGTCCGCCCTAATTGAAATGATTTTATTTCAGAAAAATGTAGGTTTGCCCAAACCACCTGCCTGTTTGTCTTTGCTCTCTTTGCTTGTGTTGCCTTTATGATCTAGGAGATGCTGACTCCCCCAGAGCTGAGTCCGGAGCCCTGGAATCCGTTTCCTCACTTCTCCTCCCCCAGGGCCCAGCCCAGACCCTCATCACCTCACCTCGCCTCCTTTCATGTTCTTGTCAGTGTGGGTATAGCTTTCATTCATTGTCTGCCCACCACTGATCTATCTCTGTAAGCCAAGGACTTGATCTGCTTCTCACTGGTGCCCCAAAAATACACCAGCACCTGCGCACGCTGCTGGTCCTTAAAAGAGGTTTGTGCCATCAACTCCATCATGGACACCACCGGGCACTGCTGTGCACTAAGTCACGTGGGTGGACTGTTACATCTGAACTCTCAGCACAGTACGCAGCACCCTCCCTTCTTAGAGGGTGAATTTAGGCAGCGCCTTGCTACCATAATTATTTATAGTTAGAACGAAGGTTTTCTGAACAAAAAATAATAATAAACTTAATTTGAGTTTATTCAGTCCCCCCCCTTAATTCAGCTTCCCCCAGAATAGTTTTCTGGAAGGGTGGCACCTCAGAGCTGAGATCAAAGATAATTGTACTGTCTTAGAGACCAAGAGGTTATTTTTAAATAAAACAAAATGGGATGATTAGAAAAGATTATGTTTGGAAATATAATTATTTCCTAACTTCTGAGCACATGCCTTTGGAGTACTTCCCTGAACACAAGCACTGACAAATAGTCCATTAAAGGATAGACTTGTTGATAACAAAAACACTCCGTGCACGAAGGTTACCCACACGGCAGTTTCTTGTGCTATGTGATAATTATATACGATAATTCTAAAAGATTACAATTATAAAAAATCCCACACATGAATTGTGCTTTCAAAAGCCTATATGTTAAAATGTTCAATTTGATGTAATATGAACCAAAAATAGCATGTCTAAACTGTGAAGTCAGATTAAAGTCTTCTTGGGAAAGGGACCGACAGGATAAAAAGTTAGAAAAACCATCAGTGTCGCTTACAACCTCGAGGGAATGGAGTTACAGATGCTGTATCAGATGCTCAGTTGGCCAGCCAGTGGCTGACTGCTCAAGATGCCTCAAGTCTCAGTTTAGAATGTACAAAAGATAGCCCACCTTTCACAGGGAGAACCAGATGGGAAGAAAGACTTATCCCGAGTCATTTCAAGGATGGGGGGCTGTGCTCCCGCCATCCTTTCCTGGGTAGAGCTTTCTTCTATAACTCCACATCACCACCTAAGCCTCATAAACAGACAGTCAATAACCCAACAGAAAACATACCAATAATGTGAAGCCTGCACGGAACTGTCCAGTGCACCCTTTAATTCAGAACCACGGCAACTATATTCAGAAGTTCTAGAACAAGACAGGGCTGTAGCTCAGTTGACTTGCCTAACATGTCTAAGGTCCTGGGTTCAATCCCCAGCTCTGCATAAAAACAAGTGTGGTGATATATGTCTGCCACTCAGAAGGTGGAAAGAGGACAATCAGAAGTCCAAGATCATCCTTGACTACCTGGAGAGTTCAAGGTCAAACTGTGTAACCGGAGAACCTGTCTCAAAATAAATAAGTACATAAGTAAATAAATGTTCTAGAATAAAGAAAACCAAGAGCTAAGTTCCTCTGTGGTTCCTGCCTTAACCTGCCTCTGTGGGCTGTTGAATGGATGTGAGAAGATCCAGGTTCATTCAATAAGCCATGCAGGATGCAGAAGTGCCTTCCTGGTTCTCGCCCTGGCCGAACTGGGGTGTTCATTGAGGAGACACAATTTATACATAACTATTTCAAGAAAAGAAAATGTAATGCATTCCCAAAAAGTATCTTGGAGGCTTAGGAAGAATAAACCAAGAGGTTCTGGAGAAAGAAAAGAGGGAGCAGGTTGGCTGTTCCTGCCTGTTTGGAACTGGTTTCTGGGACACAGGCTTTGTGAGAGTAAACTGCAGGATTCACGTGTACTCTGTGTTCTGACGAAACCCTTGATTTCAGAGGAAAACCTTCCTGAGTGCAGCTGATAAGGTTGATTGAACGGTGCCAAATGCACCTTTTGGTTACATTTCGATCCAGAAACCTCTTGCTTCAGAATGGCAAGAACTTAGGCCTAAAAATAAATAATAAATAAATAAAAAACATAGTCTTGACAAATGAACTTTGCTCTGTTCTGCCAAAAATAGAAAAATGGAAAGGCTACCAGGCGTTTCACATGGGAGAACTGGGTTGAGAAAAATGCATTTGAAGACAAGATTTTAACTGCCAAGTTTGAGAGCAGATGATAAAACGGGGCTGATTTCCGAAGTTTCCAGGAACATGCCTGTGTGAACGCTAACCAGGAAACCTGGACAGACCAAGACTGCTGGGGAAATTGCTGAGTCTGCTCAATTTCTGGGGCAGCAAAGAAAATGCAGGCGTTCTCTCCATCTTGACGCCACTATTGAAGGTACTTGGAGACAGACAGGAATTCAAATGCACAGCCTGTAAGAACAAACACAACAGTCAGGGGATCTCATCTGAAGACCCTGCTCTCCCATTGGAACAGCGGGGCTGTGTTCCAGGGCTTCCTGCAGCCGCGCTGGGCTGTTTCCTCATTGACATTCTGCCAGGCACTCCACAGAAGCCAATGTATGGGGGAGTGTAGTGCATGGGGCCCAGGCTGAGAGTTCCCACCAAGAAGGGGTTGCCATGGCACACTCCCACTGCCTTTGGAAGAAAGGAGTATTTGCTTACCGGATGTCAGGCTTTTTGATTCTAAGAATCCCCTTCTCTCTTCATTGGAGAATAACTGACAGTTTCTCCATCCTACAATTTGAGAGACACACACACACGCACACACACACACACACACGCACATACACACAAAAGGTTCATAGAAGATGAAAAAGGCGAAAAAATGGAAAAGAACTTTTTACATCTTTTATAAACGGTGACAATTGCATCTTGGTAATTATTTATACAGTCCCTGAGGCTTCAGGAGTTCACATAGCTGGAGTGTGATTCATAAAATTTAAATAGTAGCAGGTAAAGTCAGATAGTGCCAGGGATCAGGAAGCCATGGCGCAGTCAGGGATTGTTGGATCGCAAGGCAGAGAGCTATAACTAATTGAAACGGCTCAGATCTCAGGACAGAGCCTCACTCGGATTGTTAAATGCTCTCAAAATTTTGCCTACTACATTTAAGAGATAACATGAGAGATACAAGTCAAGAAAATTTTAAAAAAATGTTAATAAGTCATGATGTGAACTTTGGGTCCAAAGAAGCAAGAAAAAAAGATATTGGTTGTAATCTTCAAGGGCAGGAGAGAAAATGACCCAACGTGACTTAAATGACAACACACACAGAACCTACACATGTCCATACTCTTTCGGGGTAAACATCCGTGTAATTCTTGAGATGACTCTAGGAGGTGACTACTGTTGACATATGGGACACTTAAGTGTGCAGGGTTTAACTTGTCTAAGGTCAAACAATACTCAGCCCTGGGACTGGGACGCAAACTCGTATTTTCTAATTGTAGAGTCTTAATTCTGAGAAGCTCGAGTGCCAGGCCATGACATGAGTCAAGTGGAGACCATTGTAGGTAACCATGTTTTGTAAGGCACAAACACTTCCAGAATAGTCGTGAGAAGACAGAAGTATCAGGAAGGCAAGAGAAACAAGGAGGGAAGAGAGGAGGAAGAGCCAGAAGACAGAGAGCAAGCGGTGAGCCACAGTAAAACTGGGGAGAGTACAGAAGTGATCCACGTGTCAATATGGCAGAGCTAGCCCAGGCTGGGTTTCGTGAGCTTTGCTCTGGGCTGCCATCAGCCACCTTTCTTGGGGTGATGAACCAGAGAAGTCTCTCGGTGTGGCCAGGGCAGCACTGAGAGCGAGAGACATTCACTGTTATTCCCAGTCCCTGCTGCCCTGGAGTCTCCCTCCTCCTCTGCACACATTCCCACTGCCTTCATCCTTCAAGACCTCCCCGTCCCTCTGCTCTTGCCAACGATGTTCTGACTACGCCCACTTATCACAACTCTCAGCTCACTTGGAGAAGCATGGGAGTTTAGAATCCGACCTTCTCTATATCTAATAACTGTTTATACGAACAGCTCGAGAAGATGGCTGTGTACACTCAAGGACGCTGGTTAGACATGATGATGCCAGGTGTCATCTAGGCTCCCCACCTACACCATGTGACCTGCGTTGCACAGACTCTGAGTGACATCTTGCTAGCAGAACGGCCACTCTCAAGAGTCTCCAGAGGCCTCCCTTGAGGTTTACCCCTTCTGTCTCACCCAGCACGGGCTTGTCCAAAGTACAATAAATGATTGGCTACAGTGGGTACATTTCTGTTTGGAAATCAATACTATTGAGAAATCATAACATTAAAGAGAGAATGTCAACTCTGCTGTAGTACAGAATAAATATTTTTTTCTAGCCTTCACCTAGGAGTCATTACAGCTCATACATGTAGAGCTAATCTTCAATTTTTGAAAGTATATGTATCTTTTAATAGTAACCTAAACCGACGCAGCCTCATTAGCCCTTCTTGTGTTCTGTTATGCAAACAGAATACTTGTCTCATTCTCGGGGCAGCAGGGATCTCACTGAGTGACAACATACGTGAATTTTCCTTTCTTCCATTTCTCCCCCAATGGTAAATAGAGCAAAGGATCATCCTAAACTCCACCAACAAAGACACTCATTAGACGCTCACTGGCTTGATCAAGATTAATGTGTGGGTATGCTCACTGGACAAAGGGCAAGGAAGGCTCTTACTTATTAAACATAGCAAATTGCAAGGGAATAAATTGGTTCATTACCTTTAATTGGAGCATCTCCAACTGGCCACATTACAGGGTCAAAGAAGACAAGCAGATAGAAACTTGGGGCAGATATTGTTTTAGGCTACACATTAATCGGTTATTGTGATCATTGGATTAATAACCACAGATAATCACATTCTGAAAAGCCTCACAGCACTGGGAAACAAGAACTCACAAAAAAAGACAGGAGGATAAGATCAGCCAAAGAGACATGGAAGGCTGAGAAATCCCTAGTTCCCATGGATACTTGTTCTCTGGGATCTTTCCAAAGAGGAGGAGGCATGAGGTAGCCAGTGGGAAGCCAGCCACCAATGTGTACCAAGCTCCATGGGGTGCAGTTTGCCACATCATTTTGCTTCATTTTTTAAACATGATTTTACAAGTAAGGATACTACAATCTGCAGAAGGGAAGTTGACTGCTTTTGCAAATGCTGACCTGAAGACTCAAAGCCAGATTTGTGAGACCGCACATGCCATGATGGGCACGGTTATGCATGGGCAGCTTCTGCTTCCACGGCAGCTCATCTTTGCTCTTCCTTGTTTGCAAAACAAAGTTACTGGGAGTGGTGTGTTTTGGTGGAGCTGACACTTTGTCCCAGCACAAGGAAATCACTACTGAGAAGCTGATCTCTTGGCCACTGATTGGGTCAACAGCTGACAAAGATAAAAATCCAGCCACAGAAGCTGAAGGGCCAGCTGCTCTAAATACTACTAGAAGAATGTCTCTAGCTCTTAAAGATAGGTCCAGAGAAGAGTGGCCCTCTTTGACATCTAGATACTGTTACCACCTGTAAGAGAAGTACAACTGACCTAGATTTTCCACGAGGCTATTGAGTTACTAGACTCACAGACCTACGACCTCCTTGGCTACAAGCTTCAGGTCATGTGGAATAAAAACACTTTCTTTTTGGAGAGACCACTTTTCGTTCTGTAGCCCCAAACATCTTCCCAGACACCATCCCCATGGCTTTTAAGCAGAATGTCACTGCCCAAGAGAATTCTTGGGCAAACTTCAGGTGTCCAAGGCTGTGTCAGAACAACCTTCTCAAAGGAAGAAGTCAAAGATCAATGGCATAGCTGTCATGATTCTGACACCAAGGTCAAAGCCTTAACCCAGATAGTATATCTCACCTATTGTGACACCTCTTCTCCAACAACCTTAACATTGGCTCAAAGGTTAGGGAACCCTTGGTGTGAGGAGGTCCTTGATGAATAGATTCCTTTGGCTATTTTGTTCTTCTTACGGAAGATGGGAAGCCTTTTGGAGTCTGACCCTGATGAAAGAAGTAAAAATTGGCCAAGCAGGAAACACATCTTGTCATTTCTTTCTTCCTGTCCAACTCCTCAGTCTATGTGAATTGCCCAAACTGCACAGTAAATAAAATAACCATTATTTAGAGTGGTTCTTGGAAAACCAGTCTTGTGGGTTGATGGTCAGAGGCTTGCAACACCTTTAGCTTAAAGAGAGTACTCTTTGGCACAGGGGCAGAGAAGCCAGCGTGTGTAGAGAAAGTACTGGGGCTTAGAGATGACCAGAATTGCAAATCATTGGAGCTGTAGAACCACCCAAGATTGTGAGAAATCAGACTTCATACAAATGCAGACACATTTGCATATAATAACAAGGGAGCCCACTAAAAACCTCCGTAAGTGTAGGCTGAAATTAATGGGAAAGAATGAAGACTGTGTGGACATTTATTCACGTGGTAGATTTGCACCCTGCCCCACTGGGCTGCAGCTCTGAGACCTTTGAAAATGTGTGCAGACCTTCACCAGTTTCTGTGTCTCCATCTGGTGAATACTCACGGGATATCTCAGCAGTGTTCGGAGGCTTGGTGATATCCTTATGGCCTGAACCCCTTCATAAAAACAATGTCCTGACAAGATCTGTCTTGACACTGGACAGGTATCATATCAGCCAAGTCTCACAACTCTAGGTGGTAGATGCTGTCTTTCCTTTTTCTGTGTTGCAGATGTGCAAACTGTGGCCAGGAAGAAGAGAAATAGTTTTCTGAAAGCCACACAGCTCGTAACAGATGGAAACAGAAGCTGAACAAGGCTGGCTAACTTCATTCATTCTAAGCACTGATTAGTTTAGCCCTTGCTTTTCCTACTAGGCTTCTTTTCCAGTCCATGGGCTCTCTGAGCAACTTCCTACAGAGCCTCTTTCCTAGGACCCACCCCCATCTCAACAGGGTGTTTCAGAGCACCGAAACAATCAGTCATACCCCACTCATTTGGGGTTTTGTTGCTTTGTTTTGTTTTTCACCATCAGACGCTAAACTGAAGCTGATAGAACCAACCCCGATGAGTCGTGCCTATATCAACAATCTGGATGCTGAGGCAGGAAGACCGCTGCAAGTTCCAAGCCAGTTTGGAATACAGAGTACCAGGCACTAAATTCAAGTCTGTGGTATTGGGTAAAGGCTTATAAACAAACTCAAGCCTCTTTTAAAGTGTGTAATAGTCGATCTTCATTGTTAACATGGCTGGACTTTGAATCGTTATGGAAGCATACCTTAACATTTACCATAGTGGGGAAAATCAGCCCTGAATGTGGGTGTCATCGCCCCATGGGATAGGATCCTGGAGTGAGCAAAGAGGAGAAAGCAAACGGAGCATAAGCCTTCATTTCTCTCTGCTTCCTAACTGAGGATGCAATGTGGACCATCACTGTGACTGTGACTTCCCACCATGATGGTTGTGCCCTCAAACTGTGAACCCAAAGAACTCCTTCCTTCCCCAGGTGGTTCTTGACAGACGTTTTGTCACAAGGACAAGACAAATAACTAATGCAAAGGGACTTCTTCGGTTGCTGAGGTCCATCGATTACTCCAAGAACTCACTGTGCAGGTTTGATGGAGTCCACCTGAAGTTCCAGAGATCTAGAATTCAAACTCAACCTGAGAAAGCTAGTAGGGACTTCATCTCACAGCAAGAGAAACAAGGCAAATAGTTCATGCTGAGCCACTAGCAGATGGAGCCGCGGAGCCTAAAGGAATTGTCCAATTACAATTCTTCCATGGGCTAGGATGAGGAGCCGTTTTCCTTGGCTAGTCTGCCTGCTTGCCTTGCCACAGGGCTAAAGGTGACCTGAAACCAAATGTTACAAGTGTGTTCTATTCCAAAATGCAGATTCCAACCAGCAGCCTACAAGGCCAGTCATCTGGATGTGATGGTCCTAGGAGAAGTAGAAGTGAGGTACCCTGCCTGCCCCACGCCGTTCAGCACATAACACTGTGTGGGCATGGAGAGCCCTTTCTGCTAACGGGAACATGGGTCTTCCTTTCACAGCATCTTGGGGATGACCTATGGAGACAAAAGTAAGGTCTGGGCAGTATCTAGACATCCATGACAATTGTTTGTAGGGCCAGATGGAAGAAAATTGATCCAGGAAACTCCAGCCCTATCTCTTACCTTGTGGGTTGACCCTGACCATTACAGAGTGGAAGCAGGGAGATTTTTTTTTTCATATCGAAGGCTAATCACACCTTCAAAAAATTTATATGACTCTGAAAATGTTATTCCTCACCAAACAAATATTCATAGGGTGTAATTCGTGGACACTGTCTTCATCCCAGGGTTAATATTCATGATCAGTTGTTGCTGTCCTTACTTGCCTTTCTCTAAAAGGGAGATCTGTGTAAAGAACTGGATACGATCATCCCCGTGTCCCCAGTGCCCAGGCCACTGCCGAGCATGTAATAAGTGAACAGCAACATGTTTGTTGGGTTGCCAAATTAATAAAGTAGACCAATGAATTCTCTTCAGAAAATGCTAGCTTAATTTCATTTCCCTTCCTTCGTTTTGAAAGGAGATGGTTGACCATAGCAATGCACAACTGGTAAAAGTGATAACAAAAAAGGACACAAAATTAGCATCAGGCTTATTAGTGTCAGATGTGCTAAAGCCCTTTATTTGGAAGCTCTCAAGTGGTTCCTGGCCAACAGACCACCAAACGAGAAAAGGGAGACTGTCAGGTGGACAAACATATCTCCCTCCCTCTCTAGGCATCTAAATTCTGAAGGATTTAGGCTGACAAGCATGTCATTAGCAATGCCCCCAGATGCCACCAAATTATAAAAAATGAAGAAGAGGGCATATTCATAGCCCAAGAAAGAATTGTTTATAGTTAGAGGTGTTGGGGTGGGGTTCAGTGGTTGAGCAATTGCCTTGACTCTAAAAGGGGCTGAGTTTGATCCACAGCACCAAACAAAGATGCCAAAGATGTTCATGTAATATGTGCTCCCCCTGTGCTCCTAGACCTGCTGTGTCTTGCAAAGCCTCCTCCACTGCTCACTGGGCCCTTTCTCCCAGTCAGCCTTCTCCTTCCAGCTCTTTACATGGGTTTTTAATCTCTGTTTCCTCATAGCCTTTAAGCTCCTTTACCAAAGATGTTTCCAGAGGAATTATCTGCGAAGATGTCTCTTCCAGATCAGCTAATCCACACCCAGAGCATCTTACATACCTCCCTCCCTCCAGCAAGGTGCCAGGCAGGACTGTTTTCTTAGCTCATAGACGGTGGTAGCCTTCCTCTGGGAACAATCCCAGAATCTAGTCCAGGAAAAGTGTGAAGGGACTTTCAGGACCTTTGTAATGGATGCTACCAGTTGCCACATTTTATCTTGGTTTCCTTGGGAGAAAGCAACCATGCACTTCTCTCAGATGAGCAAGCCAAGTTCGCTTTCTGATGCCAAACTGGCAAGAACCGCAGAGCTCGGTGTTGATCAGTGGATGGGAAAAGGCATCCGGGAGAGTTTCGAACTTTTTACATCTGTTGAAAATGAGCAGCTGATACATTAATATTTTTTTGTCAGAGAACAAGCATCAGATTGCATAAATACTCATTTGAGCAGAAATCACCTCGCAGTCACTCAGCCCTCTGGCCGTTAACAAAAAGGGTTTAAGATAGAAACTGGACTATTTAGCCTTCATTAGTGATTCATACTCTTCAAACACATCACACAGTAACTGAAGAGGGGTTAATGCTAGCTAAGCTCAAGACTGTTGTCGAAAGTAAGTTTAACTTTCTATGAACTCACCGGACACAAAGAATGTCCCCTGCTTACTATTCCAAATGTCACCAGCTAGAAGCAAACGGATGATTACAAATGGTAATGAAATACCTCTGAAGCCGTTTGTACCATAACAAAGAGTTACTGTCAGAACCTGAATAAGGTCCATCTGCCCATTTTCAAAGAATGTCAACATTATATAAGCGATAAAGCAGACAGCAACCGTTAAATAAATACACAAACAAATAGTTTGGTGATAGCATTTCTCTAGATGAACACAGTTTTCTTCAGTCCTTCCTTGGAAAAAGAGAGAGAGAGATCAGTGAACATATTTCATGTCCTTAAATTATTTCAAACACACAGTGGTCATGCAGGAATTAGAAGGAGGTTCTTTAGAAGGCCTTTTGCCATATTCTGGAATTTGGGGGGGGAGCAGCTTTCCTGAATTGAGTTTCTATGATTGAAATTTTTTTCTTCATTTGTTCTCATCTTCTTAAGTGAAGCAGAAAATAAACAGGGTGAACTTTTCTGTGTCCTGTGTGTAGACCGGAGACATCCAACAACTGTGGCTTCGCAGAGTGATTGGTTGGCAGCTCAGGAATTCCTTGGTGGGCTCCTCTATTTAGCTGTTGCTGAGGCCCTAGACCATGGCTTCTCCTGGGCTTCAGCTGCGGTTCGCTCTTACCAGGTCTACATCTTCCTACTGTGATGAGATGCCACAATGCATGGAGGAGCCAAAGAGTGGAAACTACCCAATCACTTTTGGAATGAAAAATATGAAATAGCAGGGGACCAAGAATAAACCTGCATGAGACATCTTAAAAAGAAGAGTCCTTATTTGTCAACCTATGGAGGGACCATTTCCTCTAAAGATATGACTTTTATTTAATACATTTGAAGGTCTTTAGTAGAGCTCTTTCACCAGGAGGAGACGGATTTGGGCATCTGATGGTTTCATTTAAGATCTAATGAGAAAGAAAGGAGGCAGGTGTGCTAGCAGCTGTTAGAGGAGAAGTGATGGGTGGGTAGGATGCAGACCGTGACACTCTTCAGAATGCTTAAAGGCTTGTTGGAAAAGAAGGAAAAAAAGTTCTTGAAGACACAGAAGTCAACGCTAAGAAAAGAAAGGTGCATAAAATCTAAAACAGCATCCTATATCAGTGAAGTCCTCTTTTTTTTTTCTTCAAATAATAGAAGTTGTTCAAAAGAAGGGGAGAATCCTGAGAGGTCTGGAGTCTAGAGCAGGCTTCTCGGTGGAACTGATCAGGCTTAACGGTATCCCTATGATCCCAACAGCCTCCCTGCTCTGCCTTCTGTTCACGGTGAAAATTTCATTCCTAGCTGCCCCGCCCCCCACAGCTGCAAGTATCGGAGCAGCAGCCTGCTGTCTTAGGTTCAGGCAAAAAGGGTAGGGTGGTGAAAGAGATGCATGTTTTCTCCCAAACGAAGAAGTCCTGGGTTTCATTCTGAAATGTAGTTACCTTGGCAGTCAGCAAAGGCTTAAGTCAGTGACTCAAGGCTTACTCCTGGAATCAAAACAATTAGCCAATGCGGAAGGAAATAATAGAGCCAGAGTGGCCGGACTGTCCACATGAGTGCTGCCCCTCCCCCCCGCGCACAGCTTGATGGGTGCCATCCATCGAGCAAGCCTTCCCTGTCAGATACCTTGGAAACATTTATTGCTAGTTCTCAAAGTCACTCCATGAACCCAAATTGCAGAGAGGAGGTTTAAATGAAGATCCCGAGATCCTTCAGAATTTCTTTGAGTGACATTGCATTTTTAGCAAGTTCCTGGAAGGCTTTCCTGTCCATCAAAATTTAGAGATCACTTATTCTGGAGAAATTCAATGCTCAAAGGTTAAAATTTCAGGCGCCTGTGTGCTTGCTGTAGGAAGATTTGAATGAATTTTACAGTTCCTTTGCAAATTGTCTTGGACACAGTAGCCATCATGGTCCTTCCTGAAATATATCTCAAATTAATGGGGATTTGACTTTATAGTACTGAAATAAAGATATCTCTTGTTGCAACTGTTTAGCACGTGACTTGCAGTACTCATTTTCATGATCCATGAGGGAATCCAGCTCTTTGGACTGCTGCAGGTCAAAGAATAACACATTGTGGTTCTCTTAGTTTATGTACAGGTTTTACGTGTGCGGATGCATATGTGTCCAGATGGCCTGCACATGGATGAGACAGCCAAAGGACAAGCTTAGGTGTCATTCTTCAGGCCCTGTTCTCCAACCCCTTTAAGACAGAAGCCTTCATTGCCCTGGAACTCACCAAGTAAGCTAACATGGCTAGCCAAAGGGCCCCTGAGGACATCTCTATGTCCATCTCCCAAGGGCTGTGATCATAAATGCATAAATGCTAATTTATTTTCCCAACTGCTTTACATGCATTCCAGGGACCAAAGGAAGGGCCTCAGGCTTGCAAAGGATTTTACTGACTAAGCCATCACCCCAACCCCACACTCCTCTCTTTCCAAGGGATGTTTTTGAAACAATCCACAAAAAACATATCTTAATTTCCCTCTGGTCATGGTGGTTGGTAATGTCATATTGCAAGCATTTAATATAAGAAATAGTTCATCACCACATTTAGGAATGTGTATGGGAGGGGCAAATAACATATAATTAATTCACTTAGCTCATTTTTAATCAAGTAAAAATTAATTTCTTAAGGGGAAAAAGATGAAAAGTTAAAATTCTTATCCTTTAGACAACAAGTGATTCATCGGTAAAATTTTCCCCCCCAAAAAAAATGCCTTGATTTTTTTTTATATGAAGTAACTCACACTATCTGTATTACCATCCTATGTCATTCTACATAGAAGAAAACTATGTAGAATGACAGTGGGGTACAAAACATGAGGAACTTGGGTGAGTTGTCCAGAAGGCAATACCTTAGAGACAGTATTCCTATATAATGGTGTGCACAGATGCATTCAAAAGCATCATTGTATAGCTATTATTACCAGAACCCGGCTAAACAACAAGACAGAGTTAACAAAATACACCTGGCCCTGAGGCATGGGTGTGTGCTGAGAGCTACTGCCCAGGGCAGTAACATCTAATCATCCATCCATCCTCAGGTGTAATGAAGTTCTCAGGGACACCACATGTTTACCAGCCGTACATGAGCACCGTATCTACTGGACAACACAGACACATGAAGTTTCATCGCCATGGAAGCCTTAATGCACAATAGTGATGGAGTAATTGGACATGCTGGTGTGTGGCTGGCTTAGTGTGTAAGAGACCCTGGACTGAAATAAAGCAAAACAGCCTACATTCAAATAATATCTATGCATTTAATCACTGTATAAAGGAACCAGATTGTTTAATTGCTCTGAACCTCAGGCTTCTAATTGTGAAGTAGGAATAGAATGGCGACATCGCAGTGCTAACAGCAAGGACTACCTGTGGTGGTACTGGGATACTTTTAGCAAGCAGTCACATGTCTGATGTTTAATGGCTACATGTGGATCACAACTGCTACACAAAAGTGTTTTCATGGAACTGGAATAGCTCGAAATGCAGGCCAACATACAATTGCAAACTTTCTTCAAACATGAGGATTTTTGTAACTTAGTGTAATTCTTGGGCATCGACATTGTCAAAAGGTTGGACACCCTCTTCCTCTACCCCTCCCCCTAAGTGGAAGGATATTTGGAAAGAAAAGAGGTTGTGGTGGTTTCTGGGAGCTATTTGAAGGATACTAAGACCCAGATGCAGAGGAAGGAAGATGTGACTGCCTCGCCGAATAAGGTACAGAGCCACATGGCTAACATAGACGAGAATAATGCGTTAATGTAAGTTATGAGCGTTAATAAAAAGTCTGAGCCACTGGGCCAATCAGTTTATAATTAATGTAGACCTCTGTGTGTTTCTTTGGGACTTAACGACTGCGGGAACTGGGCGGGACAGAAATCTCTGTCAACAAATGGCACCCACATGGACAACTGCATTCACATAAAGCTTGAGAGAGCTTGGGAAGTAATTCTAGACATAAAATAATAGAGTTAAGCACAGCTTATTGATAGCAGCACTTTCTCGTGTGGGCTCTGTTTGCTAGAGGCAAGAGCTCTCATTTAAGAGAGGCTTCCTGACTCAGCTTTAGCTACAAAACCCTGCAGCTCTTTTAAGAAATCTTGCCATGGAAGGAGAGAGAGCACGAGTAAGGAACTCAGGACCGCGAGGGGTGCACCCACACACTGAGACAATGGGGATGTTCTATCGGGAACTCACCAAGGCCAGCTGGCCCGGGTCTGAAAAAGCCTGGGATAAAACTGGACTCGCTGAACATAGCGGACAATGAGGACTACTGAGAACTCAAGAACAATGGCAATGGGTTTTTGATCCTACTGCACGTACTGGCTTTGTGGGAGCCTCGGCAGTTTGGATGCTCACNCGAGAGGACTCGAACTCAAGGATCAGACAGACTTGAAAATGGGCAGGCAATCTACATCAGTGGCAGGGGTTGTACTGCAGTACATTCGAGGAGATTGGGGAACTGGACCTCAAGGGTCAGAGGTAGAAGCATAAAGCCTGAAGGAGACTATTGCGGGGCTAGTGCTGGGGATGTTGCAGGGGCTGGGGCTTGGGCATGGGCTTGGGAGTGGGCTTGGCAGGTGCAGGGGGGGGGCGGGGGGTGGGGGGGGGGGGGGGGGGGGGGGGGCGGGGGGGGGGGGGGGGGGGGGGGGGGGGGGGGGGGGGGGGGGGAAATGGGAGGCAGTGGCGGGGAGGAGGCAGAAATCTTTAATAAATAAATAAATAAATTTAATAATAAAAAAATAAAGAAAAAAAAGAAATCCTGCCATGAAACATTTAAATGCTGTTGATTAAAAGCTAGCTGCATACTTTTTGGTGGTGGCAGGGACCTTTAAATGCCATAGAGTTATGGCAATAAACATGGCTCCAGGCCAGTACCTCTGCCATGAGGCTGGAATCTCAGAAAGCTAAAGTATGGGCTAGATCCAGCCATCAAAGCCACAGCTTTAATTCTAGCCGCACTTAGCAAATTAAAGACTCATGTAGTCAGAAAAAGAGAGAGAGATACAGTAAAGATAAATTCAAAGATGAAGAAAACCTCTAAATGGTTTACTGTGTGTTTAAAAATATATGTAGGCTTGGGAGAAAAGAATTATAAAGTCCTTAAAAGAAAAAAAAGAGAGAGAGTAGTTGGGTATGGTGGCACACACTTTAATCCCAGCGCTTGAGAGGCAGAAGCAGGCAGATCTCTGTGAGTTCAAGGACAGCCTGGTCTACAGAGTGAATTCTAAGACAGCCAAAGATATACAGAGAAACCTACTCTCAAAAAAACCAAAAAATTAAAAATAAAATAAAAGAAATAGAGTTTAAAGTAAAGCTACATAAAGATGGAAAAAACACAGAGTATCTGGATCCTGTATATTATTGTGTTGCCTTTGAATTAAGAAGCACTTCTGGACAGTAAAGAATTACAGATACACAATAGGACAGATTCAGACACAAAAGAAGAAAAAGAGTAAAGAGACAATAAATGTAATATAAAAGAATACAGACAGCAATAGATTAAAGTAGTAAAGATAATAAAATAAATATTAAACTTGTAGACAAACTAAAATAAGCCACATAAAGACTGAATGTATATAGAGAGTCTGGATTTATTATTATTGTTGGTTTTGATGAATTTTTTGACTACAGAGAAACATTTGATTCTGGGGATTGCTAAGCTAAACCAACATATATACTTGAAAGGTATCTTGATTTTAAAATATGGAACTAAGGGTATGTTGCTTTGGAAAGGGGGTTCTTCTTTTGTTTCCACAAAGGATGAGAACCCGTGGATTCATTCCAGGCTAATATGGTTTGATAGACCACGACCTGCTGAAAGGTCACTGTGAACACCCTCAAAAATTACTTAGCCCAATAAACAGCAGGAATAAGTTTGGAGAAACTACACCCATATTCCTAAATATTGTTTAGAAATGTTTCTTTGTATTTAAATGGTGATATGCTATAGAGATTTGCATTGGTATGGATCTTGATTTATTGATAGAAATTTAAGGTCAATTTTGCTATACCGGGTATATATATATTTCTGCTCTTGATTAAGGTATTTTGACTATGCAGCTCGTTTAAAATGTATAATTAAGAAATATAGGTAAATAGAGTCATCTATAATAGTCAAGCTTATAGTCATGTTAGTTAGATTTTCTAGATGTACAGAGGGGTAGTTTAGATGGGTAGGGATTCTTCAAATTTTTTCAAAGACTACAGAGTATGGCATTTAAAATGTTTTAAGAATTTAGGACTTTTCATGATAGTGAGACACGTGTTCCTGGAAACACCAAATTACTTCAAGAGAAAGCTGGGCAACAAAGAGGCTTCTTATGGAGTTGGTTAGCCATTTGGGCAAGAACTGCTCATTGAACTGGAGCAGAAAAAATGACTGCTGAGCTTGCCTAAAGGTGAGACTATCCTTCAGGGTTTCTGCTTCGTGAAAGAGTCTGCTAGACGTTCTGCAGGACACAGACAAACTGCCAACATAGGCAGAACTGTCTTTGATATTTCCTGCTTCATGGAAAAGTTTGCTGGATACTATGGGCCTCTAGGCCAAAGATGGAATCCCCAACGATACAGAAGAACTTTGGGCGACTGTACAGGTAGCAAGATGTCTCTGTCAATTCTAGAGTTTTGGAAGTTGCTTACAATGCACTTCCTGTTTAATTGGGTAATATATCTTTCTGGAGTCTTTGATTGAGTTGAAGAATAGATAGTAATAATATAGTTTTCATTAGTTATGATAAAAGATAAGGTAGATATAACTGTAATTCTTACTTGATAACTGTCTTATGTAATTTTACTATGTTAAAGTTGAAACCTTCCTTTTTTATTTAAACAGAAAAGGGAAGGTAATGTGGGAGAACCCTCTGTACTCTGTGAGTACCATTAATGAATAAAGAAAACTGCCTGGGCCTGATAGAGTAGAATAGAGGTAGGTGGAGAAACCTAAACTGAGTGCTGGGAGAAAGAAGAGTGGAGTCAGAGAGATGCCATGAAGCCGCCAGAAACAGATGCTGGGAACTTTAGCTGGTAAGCTGCAGCCATGTGGCCATACACAGACTAATAGAAATGGGTTAAAATAATATGTAAGAGTTAGCCAATAAGAAGCTAGAGCTAATGGGCCAAGCAGTGATTTAATTAATACAGTTTCTGTCTGCTTATTTCAGGTCTAATAGCTGGGTGGCCATGAACCAACAAGCAACCCCCTCCTGCTATGAGACCATATCAAGAAAGAAGTCTGTGATCTATTAGTGATGCCTGCCATGACCTGGGTATTAGAAACCAGGCACCCATTTTACATTTTTATTAACCATTTGTAGGCATAGGGTTCTTGTTTTAAGCTGCCATTGCTAACTGCAGTCTTTTTTGGTCAAGTGGAGTTTATGAACCTAAGGTATAAATCATCTTGGGCCTATTTCATTTAGAATTCAATCCCATGTCCCATGAACCTTTGGTGTCAGCAGGTAAAATAGGCAGGTCTTTTAAACCTGCAATTGTGAGCTGGGAGTGGGATCCTGCCCATCACAGTCTACCGGCACCATCCAGTAATAGCAAGGCTGAGACGGTGCCTTATGACACAGTCTAGCTTCCCACTGAGCGAGAAGGGGAGGAAATTAATGAAAGTCATGAAATCCTTCAGCTTCCTCTGCAGGAGCCCGGTGACTCTAGGCACCTGTGCACTAGCCTCTGTTGGGGATCCTGTCCTGCAGTCCCCAGCCTGTCCTGAAGGCATTGCCCAATGGAAACAATGGCAGCAGCACACTTCAGCCTACGGTGTTGTTTTCTCCTCTCTAGTTTTCCACATGTTCCCTTGATCGTCTCAGCCAGGTCATTGCACACACATAAAATATAACTGCTTTATATTTCATGCGTCTTCTAAATTTCCTCCTTGTTGTGACAATAATGCCAACTGTCAGTGGGTAGCCAGCTCCTTAAAGACAGGGGCTTTTGTAGCTTCACTAGGCATAATGGGGGCAGGTGGGTTCTGTCATTTTGCCAAATTTTCTTTCTCTTTTAACTTTTCTTTTTCTTGCTTCCTTCTTTGCTTCCTCCCTCTGTCCCTCCCTCTCGCCTTCCCTTCCTCCATTCCTGCCTTTGTTTCTGAGTAGGCATTGAATTCGAGGCTGCCTCCCATCCCCTTTCACTTTCTATTCTGAAGCATGATCTCACTGGGTTTCTCAGGCTGATCTTGAACTTACTCTGTAGCTCACACAGAGCCTGAACTGTCATTTTCCAGCCTCTGGCTCCCCATGATTGGTTAACAGGCCAGCAACAGCAGGCCTGGCTCATTTGCTTTTGAGCTAACTAATAGCTGCAAAAACAAAATTTAAAGGAGGAAAAATAAAGAAATGGTGGATACAGATAAAAGTAAGCATTAATTTTACTAAAAAAATATGTTAACATAGGAAAAATAAAATATAAAAGATAAAATTTGGTTTAGCTACAATGATGGGTAGATGAGAATTGCAAACTTTCTAATACTGGAGATTATGAAGAAAATTAACTTTACAAACACATTTGTATTAGTATAGGAATAAATGAGTCAAGTCACAATAATGTGGAAGTGTGTGACTCACGCTCTCTCCTCCCCTCCCACACCCAAGTTCACCTAATTATATTATGTATTCTTCAAAGCAATATCTCTACAATAAAACTTCAGCATGGGAGCAGAAAGAAATCAGTGCGGAGGAAACAGCTGCAGCACGGAATTGGAACAGGGCAGACAAGCGCATGGCATGCAGAGCATTTCTTTGAATGGATGAAAGTCAGGCATGTTTTGGTCTCTTCTCCAGTAGGACAGTAGCTAAATACTAGAATCCTACACAGAAGGAGTGCTGGGGCTCTGGTCTCAAACTAGGCAGTTGGTACTGTCCCCAGCTCAAATGCTGTGCACCTGTTTCCTCTATACAGAAACCCCCTCCTTCAGGAGGGAAGCAGGCAAAATTCAGGAAGCTCCTGAGGCTTACAAGGTTCTCAAGGCTCCTCCCCGTTGTTCCAGAAATAGTAACAAATGCTGGAGAGAGGAGACCCCCCCCCTCCTTGGGGCTGCCTTCAAGTGCAGGGAGCTCCAAAAGTGCAGGCTTTATTTTTGTGAGTTGTCTCCCTTGCGAGAGTAGGCTTTTTGGTGATGCGGGTGCCTCTGAGTCACCCACACTCTTGGAAGAAATCCTGATAAATCAAGTTGTTCTCCAAGTTACATTTGGGTGCAATTGTTTCTTTGGTCTGTTGTTGAGTCTTATCTAGACTGAACAGATGTCTGTTCAGCAGGCCTATCGTCATCTGTTGCTTGGACCTGTGGGGTCTTACTGATCATGATGCTTGTCTTGCTTGTCTCAACATGGTTACTTGCACTTATTCATCAGGGCTTTAAAAATCCCAACTGCACGCATGTACACACACACACACACACACACACACACGCACACCACTCCTTGTGAAAAGAGCATTTTTTGACTAGTTAGTAAACAGCACATAACACAGCTGCATGGTTACTGGAGAGTGTCCACGTTCGTGATCTAGATTCCTTTAGAAAGTCTTTTGGTACTCAGGGGTCCAGGATGGGTATGAGAGCTGCTTCTTTCCCAGGGACTTGGCCATTATTCCTGAAAACCCATCCTTCTCTCAGGAGAACGCTGCAACATTGTATTGTGTACCCTAATGCATACACATGTGTCTAACAACATCCAGACACCACCACGAAGCAGATTAGGAGGTACAAAGGAAATGGCCTTGCAGTGCAAAGACAGAAAGCAGTTAGCAGAAACTCACAGGAGAACAAACAAGGAAAACCTAAATGACTAATGGACAGGACAGGAACCCAAACCAGCAAAACAAACAGGCAGAGAAAACAACTGGTGATCAAACAAAGAGACATCGTGAGCCTTGGCCTCACCTGGGCCATTTGCTGAGCAGGTGAAGGAGGCTGCCTGGGCTGCATCCTTTTGTGGTTCTAGTTCCTCCCCTTGCACACCCTGGATCAGGTAGGGTGTGGTAACTAGGAAAGCTATACCTGTGGTTATTACTTGATGGAAAACTCATAAATATTTTGTTTATGAATATACAAGGTCAGTGGTTATAACAAAACAAAGGCACGAGAAGGATGGACCTAAACACAGAACTGTAATGTTTATCACATTAGAATAAAGCTTGTGCTGACTGTGAAACGGGGCTTACATTTGAGGTGAGGTGGCCCTGAGTGATTATGAATAAGTAATATTTGTATTTTTTTCCAATCGAAATAATTCTTTCTGGGGCTAGGAATTTGACTCAGCTAGTAGTGCAATAGGAAGCCCTGGGTTTCGTCTCCAATACTAAAGTACACTCATGGTCCCTGCACTGGGGAAGGGGAGGCAGGAGGATCAGGCATTCAATGAAGTCAGCCTTGTTTGCATGGTAAATTCCAAGCCAGCCTGAGCTACATGAAAACTTGTCGAGAAAGAGAGAGAGAGAGAGAGAGAGAGAGAGAGAGAGAGAGAGAGAGAGAACAAAAAAGAAAAAAAGAAAAGATCCTGTCTTTGATGTAAGCAGAGACACGATAACAAATGTTTATTGAGCAGTTACTCTAAGCAAGGTGCTGGGGTTTGGCTAGTGCTTGGGAATGTATAGATTGTATACAATGTAAAGATTAAATGTATTGTAGTAGAGAGCCACAACCTAAGAGTAGTGCTGTGTGTGTAAAAGTGAATACAGACCAAGTGTGTCCGCATGTTTCCAAAATGCTTTCTTCAAGACACCTTGGGATGGGATGGAGCCATGAGTAGTACACTGTTCAAAGGACTGACCCCTTAAAAATAAACATCAAAACAACGAATTTGTCCTTTTATGATTTATCTATGGTTTTTTTAATAGCAGTGTTTATAAATTTCATTTGCCTAATGAAATTATACTGTCCTTTGCAAATTATCTTAAAAAAAAAACCTTACAAGTGAATTAGAACAGTTTCTGCACTGCTCAGATTTAGCCTGTTCTGCAGATGGACTATGTCTTGTGGCTGCTGAGCTGGAAGTGAGTGAGGCTAATGCAGGAAAGGTGGCAATGTAACCTGTGTGTTTCCAAGAAGAGAGGCACAGATTACTACATGTCAGCACTTGCAACTAAAGCAAAGAGGAAAATGTTGGCTTGCTAGACACAGTACATGCATGAAAGCGAAAGCAAAGACTCATGGGACCTAAGACCAGGAGCCTGCGCTGGCCACCACTGTCCTAAAAGCACGGTCGGTATCAGGTCTAACAAGATCTGCATTGCACCCTTTCGGTAAATGTTTTTGCTTCATTTTTTGTTTTAAATTTCACCTAACTTGGGGAAGGAGAGATGCTCAGTGATTATGAGAACTCGCTGGTCTTCCCGAGGACCAGAGTGCAGTCCCGAGCACTCAGGTCAGGCGGATCACAACCACCTGCCACTCCAGCGCCAGGGGGTCTGACTTCCTCTTGTGTGTGCATGTGTAAGCATGCACACACATACACATAAAAAAACAAATCACGATTTAAACTACCGTGCTAAGTTGTTGCTTTGTAAACCTTGAAAGAGGTAGGTAATGCAGAGTCACGTGAGATCTATCCACAAAATCAGAGGGTGAAAAACAAACTCCTGAGAACGCGCGTGTGTGCACGCACGCACACACACACACTTTACCACTCCGTATTATCTGCTCTTGCTTTGAGAGACTTTGAAAATACTTTTTTTCCTCTACAAAGGACAGTCTTTTCGGGTTTCTGTACCAGTGCATTACAAAGCAGTGGCTCTCTTGTCCCCGAGAGTTCTGAGATGCTCATGACAAGGGGCCAAGTCCGTCTCTGTCCATTCATGCTGACCTTTGCACAGAGCACGCCAGAAAGAGGAGCTGGGAGACTGAGCTGATTAAAAACATTCCCCCTTCCCTTCGCTGTTTCCCCATGCCTCGCCACCACTGTTTTTCTCAAGTCAGCATCTCCGCAAATGTTCTCTGCACCCTGTGTGCACAAAGACATCCTGCCCATATTTCCCAGATCAATCCAAAACTTACTTTTTGCAGGAAGTCTAGCCCAGTGACCCAGACGCAGGCACTCCTATCCCACCCCTCAGAGCCCTGGGTCTCGCTGCACAAGATCTCCTTCTGTGTGGCATTGTAGACCTCTAGAGAGAACCAGTATTTTCCCATTTAGATTAAAATTTCCCTTACCATTTCTATAACTTCCTCCAAACTGTAATTATTCCAAAATAAAAAGTTCAGTTAAAGAAACGTCAATGCAATTTGCTTTCCAAACTTGAGAGACTGGAGTTGCCACTGCTCTGACGGGAGAATCCAGCCAAACGCTATGTGTTTGATTACTGTAAACCTCTGCAACTGTTCTCCAAGACCATAGCTCCGTACACAACACGTCCTTAAGACCATCAACCCACACCTGAGTCCTCCAACTTCCCAGCTGTGCCACTAGGGTGGTCGCAGGTACCAGCTACCTTTCCTCCATGCTTTAGGGCCAGCCTCCACAGCTGTCCTTCCCTCTTCGCCTCTGAAGGTGGAAGGAACCCAGACAGGGTGCTCTGTGCCATGAGCTGGAACAAGCGTCCCGTTTCCCATGGTGACACAGTCACTCTAGCAAGGAAACTCCAGTGCCTCCAAGACTACCGCAAGCGTCTCTGGCTAGCCAGGGGCTTCGCTGTGATCCGACTTTCAGACTTCACAGCTTCTGATGCTTTCACAGTGGCATCCAGAGAGGCGCATGTGGAGGTGAGCTCGGCTCCTTTTACGTCCTCCAGAAGAGGAGCTCAGTGAGCCCTGGTTGGATTAAGAAATGCAGTAGAGGGCATTGGATTCAGCTACATGGCCTCAACTTCAGCAGGCTTTCCTGGTGCTTGGATACTGTTTCAATCATGTACAAGTTTCTTACCACTAAATTTGACCACACATTGGCTCTTATTCTTTGATACATTAAAATACGGAGATAATTAACACCGTCTCCTTTAATTCGGTTAGAGGCATGGTGGTGGCATTTTTCTTCCATCTTCGCTGAGCTCAGTTAGATATGATTTATTTTGCACTAAAAATAACCAAGATAGTATTTGGAAGAAATCAGAATGGATGGGCTGATAAATTATTTATAGGAATTTTAAGCAGCCTGCCAATCTGTTTTAAATGTAGTAGAATCTTAATTTTACTGCAGAAATCTATGAAAATCAGCTGGGGTGAAAACCATGACCTCTGAATGATGCTGCAGGAGCCTGGCCTGCACTGGGCTCTTTCCCAAGGTCTGGCAGGTTTCTCCCCCTAACCTCCAATTGACCTTCCCTGGGTCAGGTTAGAGGAGCTGGCTGACTAAGACAGGAAAGGTGGGGTGAGAGAGAAGCCAGATCTGAATGGCAGTTCAAACAAACCACCTCGGGGAGCCATTGTTGCTGTCTCAACCGACTGTTTTGACTGTGTGCTCGGCTAGTCAACCTCACATCCTCAGTCTACTGCGTCTGCTCTCGGTAACAATACAATAAAATGGGTGGAAGTTTAGGGACAGTGAGAGGGAACTCATGAAATCAAGCAGGTGAGAGGGGACAGCAGCCTCGTGGAGTTCAGGCAATGGCAAGATTACCTCTGAAGAGACACAGGTTCCTCCCTTTGCCAGCAACTTCAGCCTATACACTGGGCTTAACATGGTTTGGCATATTGACTCCTTTCCACCAGATGAGTAAGAGGCCTTTTCCTGCTGAGAGAAATCTCACCACAATCCACCAAGACCCCTCCATTTCCTTGATAGGAAAACAAAAGGCAAGATCCAGAAATAATTTGCAGATTTTTCTTTTCCTTTTTTGAGATGCTGGGGATGGAACCCAGGCCACGGGCATGCTAGGTGAGCATCCTATCACTCGCTTATATTGCTGGCCCATTTGATGGGCTTTTTATTGATTTTTTTTTCTCCAAAGGTTTTATGGAAGATTTTAATAGTTTCAAATCAAATATGCCCATAAAGGAATGGTTAGAGTATTTCATTTACTTATTCAAGTTTTTTTTCCTTTTTTTGGGAGGGTTTTTTTTGGCGGGGGTTATTTATTAAAGATTTCTGTCTCTTCCCCACCGCCGCCTCCCCTTTCCCTCCCCCTCCCCCAATCAAGTCCCCCTACCTCGTCAGCC
>NW_026067911.1:875299-880559 GCF_014885135.2 Alexandromys fortis
CGAGGGGTGCAGCCATACACTGAGACAATGGGGATGTTCTATCAGGAACTCATCAAGTTTTTTCTATAACTACAGTACTCCTACAGTTAGTAAAACAGGGTTGTAATTGTTTAATTCGGGTGTTACATAGGTTAATCTTTGAGTTGTTCGACATTATAATTTATTAGAATCTAGAGATCATTTGTCCTGACGTCCTCATTGTGCACTTGGGGAAAAAGAGGCTCAGAAATATTAATTGGCTCATTTGAGGTCTCTAGGAATCCTCATCAGAGTTTCTCCTCAAGCACAGAGACCTCCACATACAAGCCTACGCAGCCAGCATCCTCGAGCAAAGGCTGATGGGAATCCACTCTCTCTCCGCAGCCTCGGGTCTTCAGTAAAGGCCCCACATCCACTAACTGTGGGAAACTCGTGATGGATAATGGTGGCTTTGACAGCAGACTCTTCGTGTGGTGGGAAAGGGTGAGAAGTGTGGGCCAGTCAGCCTTTGGAGGCCCGGAGCCTTTACTTCTCTCGAGAGCAAAAAGCCGGACTTCTTGGAAGGAACGGGAAGATGTTTCCTCCACCTGTGCGCAACCCCGGGTCCTTTAACGGAGCAGACCGAGGCTATGAATCACTAGGGAGGTGGAAGGTGAAACTCCATTTCGGACTCATAATTAGAAAATTGTGTTAGAGATTGATTGTGTAAAATAAACTTTCTGCAGTGTTGCAATGTGTTAGAGAGAGGGGGAGACGTGGCATGAGAATTCTTAATGGTCTAAACACCTTCAGCTTTTGCAGGGAGCTTTGTAAATTGAAATCTCAGTCTATGATCCCGTTCCTGCCTCGACACACACCGAGACTCGCTGGATAATGGTCTCCTCTCAGGAGCTGTCAGTTATGTTGATAATATTGTAAATTGGGCCTTCATTAAATGCAAGCTTGTTTTAGGGTGTCACTGCCGGCTCTGGGTTTTGCCATTACCGAGGGAAAGTGCTGAGAAACGAGGCGAATAAATAAAAGAGCCATTTTCTATGGAGTGAGACAGGATACAAATAAAAAATCAAATTATTTTAGCTCATCAAAGTAATTTTTTCACTTTTATTGTGCAGACTGTCAAACCCGCAGTGAAGCGAGGGGCTGCTTTGGAGCAGCTGCGCTCACCACGCAGGTGTGGGAGCGTTAACACCGCCTCCGTTTGTTTCACACACTTCTAGGTTTAGTGAAGATTTTAAAAGTAAGCTCTACCCATCAAGGGATTTCACCCTTAAACGTTCCTAGCGGAAGTATTTATTGAGAATATTTTTATGTAACAATTCCAGGGTCACAATATAATTAAGATATCTTTTCTTCCTTCCTTCCTTCCTTTCGTTCTTTTTTTTTTTTTTTTTTTTGTGCACTGTAAGCAGGGTCGGGTCTGGTTAGTACTTGGATGAAGATATATTTTTCTAATAGCCCCTAAATCCCAAGTCTTATACACCTTTTCCAATATATATTTGATAACTGGGTTTGTTTAAGACAAGATCCAATTAGAAAACCCTCGTCTGCATTGACTGTGAGATTCTCAAAGGATAGACCAATCCCATCTTCCCCTCTCCCACACCTCTCCACAGGACTGGGGACAGTGGCCTCTTCTCCTATATCTGTGTCTGATTCTTTTCTGGGGGTGATTTAACTTTTTTCTTTCCCTCTATTTCCTGGAATTGAAAGTTGGACCTGAAGATTAGATTTGAGTCAAATTCATGAATGTTTGGGGACTATGTCACAAAAAACTTAAAAATCCCAATTATGGTATATTCTCAAAGAAAAAAAAATCTCCCAGAATTTGGACACAAAGTCCTGTGACCAGAATCTCCACTGGGATTCATTTATCCTCATTTCAGGTTTACAGAATGTGTCCAAAAAGGACACAATCCAAACACCTGTCAACAGGGGGGATGGAGAAACCCATGTACCACAGAAAGCGGCTACTCAGAGCTGTCACTAGTGACCTGACTTCTCTGTACCTGATGCTGTCTCCACAGGAAGCCCAGAACCTTAGAGCCTGTCTTTACACGGTGGGCGGGATGAAGGACATCATCAGAACGCGCTTCTCTCCACGCCACAAGTGGCCCACTACAGATATCTTTAAACCATCCCTTGCAGAAAGATCTGGGCTGTCTGACTTCTTCCCTGTTTGGGGAACCCTGGGCTGCATATCACCACTGTACACATATGTTCCGAGGTGAGCCTAGCACAGGGACCCTGTCAATGAGGTCATCCTCTGTGGGCATCCCAAGGCCCTGGAGCTCTCATTCTCATCCAGTTTCTTCTTATGGAGAAACAGAGCACAATTGCTGAAACCCTTTCTGAATTAAATCCTGTCCTGAGGTGAAACGAGCAATCAAATGAGTAGGTGCCCTCTCCCCACGAACTAAATGATTACAAGAGGCGAATTCTCCACAGTTTCACCTGCTTCAGGTCGTTCAATCTCTTGGCTTACCCATTATTTTTTAAGTTTTTACTTTATCCAGAATATATTTGAAGAGGCTTAAAAATACACACAGTTCCATTGGGGAAAAATAAAGACCTGGACAAATACAGAAGAAAGAGAAGGAGGAAAAAAGAACAACCTGGAGAAGCAGACACCTTTGTAATGTCCTGGAGTAGTGAGGTATGAGTGGTAGGCACAGATGTATCTTGAACCTACTGTGACCTCCCACTCCAGAGCAAAACATACCAGAGTCCTAGGGAACAACAACCAAGCACCCAGCAGGCCTCCCCGTGGCTCCTTAGAAGGACAGGGTGCCATAGAGAAGACACAGCTTGTCTAGTGTTGGAGCCCCACCTAACTCCTCCCCATTGACACTCCAAGAGTGTGGTAGCGTCTGGAATTGAATTTAATCAAAGCCATCACACAAAGAACCCCCGTGTCCTCCCCAAAAAGTGTAGTCTGAGCATGGCGTGAGTCAGACGGACTTACCCAAATGAGGAACAGCTGCTCCCATCTCGGATGCTTTTCCCCTTGGGCATTTTCACTTGTATATTCGTTAAGATGTGCAGAGCAGAGATTTTTTTTTAAGGTTATATTCTTTGGCAAGGAACAAAATGAAGACTCATTATTGAGTACCTAGTGTGTACTGGGCATTCGAAGCACTTGCTGTGTACCATTAGCCAATGTAGTCTCCAAGGAAACCATGTGATACCATTGTCCTCATTTCTGAAGATGAGACAGGTGAGAGAGAAAAGGGAACTGAAGGTCAGATAGTTATGGAAGCCAAAGAACTAAAGTCTGCACTGCCTAGTTTCCATGTGTCGAGGTGATTTGGAGATGACCTCAGTGTGCCCCTGGTTGGGTCCAGTCCTAAATTAGAAAGGCTTACATTTCCTCAGGTTCAGCAGATGGCCCTGCACCCATCACATATGGGTGACACTGAGTGCTTGCTTTTATCTCTCTCTCTCTCTCTCTCTCTCTCTCTCTCTCTCTCTCTCTCTCTCTCTATCTATCTATCTGGCACACAAACGTTGTGGAGAGGAGCAGTAGAGAGGATAGGAGGGGGATTGAGGGATTAGAGGAGAGGGAATGGGGATAGATCTCATCAGAATGATTATATGCATGTGTGAAATTCTCAACAAAAATAGTTTCGAGAAGGCAACAGCCTAAAGTGGTTCACACGGGAAAATTTGCAGCCATTATGTAGTGAGAAACTACTACCGAGGACAATATTGCCATCAACGGTCACCCTACTGTCCAGTGACACCCTGGAACCTGCTATTCTTGTCAGCCCAGCACCCACTGAATCTTTCTCTGTGTCCTCTCTGTCCTGCCACCTCTGGAAGCAGTAGAAGTTGAAAGCAGGGGGCCCCAACTTTCATATGAAAGATCCCTGTAGAACTTTCATATGACCAACCCCATAGAACTTTCATATGACCAACCCCTGTAGAACTTTCATATGACCCACCTCTGTAGAACTTTCATATGACCAACCCCATTAGACCTTCATATGACCAACCCCTGTAGAACTTTCATATGACCCACCTCTGTAGAACTTTCATATGACCAACCCCTGTAGAACTTTCATATGACCGACCCCTGTAGAACTTTCATATGACCAACCCCATAGAACTTTCATATGACCAACCCCTGTAGAACTTTCATATGACCCACCTCTGTAGAACTTTCATATGACCAACCCCTGTAGAACTTTCATATGACCGACCCCTGTAGAACTTTCATATGACCAACCCCATAGAACTTTCATATGACCAACCCCTGTAGAACTTTCATATGACCCACCTCTGTAGAACTTTCATATGACCGACCCCTGTAGAACTTATATATGACAGACTCCTGTAGAACTTTCATATGACCCACCCCTGAGGAACTTTCATATGACGGACCTCTGTAGAAGTCATCCCTGAGGGCAGGCTTTCTTTGCTGGGCTTTTCCCGCTTAACATCACAATCTTCAGGTCTCTGTGTTGTCACATGTGACCAGAGCTCACTCTTTATGGCAGAATACTATTCCACTCTGCACATATACCACACGGCTTGTGTGCTCATCAGCTGGTGGACACCTTGAAGAGCAGAAGCAGGACGCCACCAACACTCCCTGAGAAGTCACAGAGTGCCTGGGAGGAGCCCGTGGCAGTGATCTCCCAGGTGTTACTCCTTTCCTGCAAGTCAAGGTCATCCCAAGGCCAACCTGAAAAGTAGGAGAGCCCCAGCTGTCCTGGAACTATCCCTTGTAGACAAGGCTGGCCTCGAACTCACAGAGATCTGTCTGCCAGGGCCTGTTATACAGAGAAACTCTGTCTTGAAAAAACCAATAGATAAATAAATAAAAATAAAACTAGATATCTGTGCCTGCCAATGTCTCATGTTCCAATCCTTGTACTGTGACCTGCTAGACAAGTCTGTCATCACTCAGGAGTCTTGGGGAAAACTGCACAATTTGGGCCAAGTGAAGGAGAGGGTCTCAGAAAGGATATTGAGTTACTGTCACCAAATAGAGAGGGAATGGACTTTAGGAGAACAAGTGAGCCAAGGGACGGCCATTTTAGGAAACTAAGCTGAGGCTTGAGGCAGTCCACACAAGAGACGGACATTATAGGAAACGACACTCTGGAAGCTGGGGCTTAAGGCAGTCCACACAACTAACAGCATAAATGACTTTGAATCCAAGTTTTCTGAGTTGGTTCTCCCAGGAGGGGTGGTGTCTGCAGTGGTAGGTTTTTTTTTTTTTTTTTTTTTTTTTTTTTTTTTTTTTTTTTTTTTTGTTTGTTTTTCCTGTTCTTCTTTG
>NW_026067911.1:882381-1021422 GCF_014885135.2 Alexandromys fortis
GGCTGGAGAGATGGCTCAGCGGTTAAGAGCATTGCCCGCTCTTCCAAAGGTCTTGAGTTCAATTCCCAGCAACCACATGGTGGCCCACAACCATCTGTAATGAGGTCTCTGGCTAACTGTATAAATAATAAATAAATAAATACTAAATAAATAAAAAGAGACATCCCTTAAGGAAATGTCAGGTAATTTAAGATGTATGCAACCCTTGGTGCCCCGTGATGTGGGTGGCATGTTGTGACTGGCGGCTCATTCTTGCCCTCTTCCCTGGTCTTGTTGGCCTTGGTGTCTGATGAGGTGATATGAGGTACTTACTGTACCTCCATGATGACATCCAAGCTGGCGCTTAGGAGCAGCATCCTGTAAGCGGCCAGCTGCCACCTTCTGTAATTATCCCCGTGACTGACCCAAGGGCTCTGTGCCGGCTCGTGCTCATCAGTCTGAGGCTTCCTTCCTCCACTGCTTCCTCCTGCCAGGAGAAGAACAGAGGATTGGCCTTCCCAAGGAACAGCCCTCTGCTGAGCTTTGGAAGTGACATGCCAACGCGTTAGCACCTATAATGCCCTGGCAAAGGTCATGCTTTCGCTGAGTCTCCTGGAGCCGAATAACCATTCATTTCTACTGCCTTTCTGTAGGTTATACTCATTTGGGGGAGTATATTGACATGGTGAAGAGGCAGAACGCCCTGAAAGTTTGACCTGGTGTTTGGGCTCAGTAGATTCAATCCATTTTAGGCTAGCAGTCGGGCTGCACATTAAATACCCTTGTGACGCTGCAATTTGAATACGCAATAGACTCAGAGGCGGAAATAATTGTTTTATGATTGTTCAGACGGTGCAACATTGAGACATGAATTTTATAATTTTAATATCTATTTTACAACTGTGGGAACTGGCCTCGCTACCCCACCAAGGTGGCTGCCAGGCCTCTGTATTTCTTCTGGTTGCAGGTGTCGTGTTCTGTGAAGTGATATTGCCCACATGTGTGACCTGACTGACCATGCTCCCCAAGCCCAGGTCCCCGGCCAGGCCACCGTCAGGATTAATAGTCACATCTTAGTCCCTAGAATCAGGGGAGAATCAAAGCATTCACAACGGGGGGGGGGGGGGGGGGGGGGCTGAACTAGCACCTGTGGAATGCACTCTGGCTCCCCACTGGGTGGCCGAGAATCCAGTCGCAGGACACCTGCCCTGTGTCACAGGTGTTCCTGAGTGTCATTTTGGGGTGCATGCATTTTAAGAAAAGTACCCTAAGCGTGTTTCACAGCTCTCCTTCTGTACTGAGCTTTCATTTGACTATTTAAAGGTTGGCACTCTCTACCCAAACACCAAGTCGAACTCTCAGGGGCTTCTGCCGCTTCATACTCCCCCAGCAGAATATAAGCTACAGAAAGACAGTAGAAATGGTTGGTTATCCGACTCCAGGAGACCCAGGGAAAGCATGTCACCTTTGCGAGGGTTAACTTTCTCAGAATCAGATACTGGTCCAGGCTACAGCTACAGTTTCAGGTCCCTCTCGGGCCGCCAGCAGGGCAGTGAGAGAGGGGAGGACGATGCAGAGATAGCCTCTGCTTTCTCATGCAGTTCTGTTGGCCTCCAGCATGGCTCGGATTCGCAGGGTGGCTCATCTGTGTGTTTCCCAGGAGGGTCCGCCTCTTCAGGTACAAGCGGCTTGTTGTTCCTCCATCCCGTCTGCCTCCTTGGTGACAGACAGATGAGAACTCTGCCCTGTGCTCTGGGACTCTAAAGTGATCTGGGTTGAGCTGCTGGTGGGAGGGGAGAAGGGGGGTACGAGTTGGGGGACAAGAGGAGGCTAACGTGTCCTGCTCTCACGGCCGATATAAAGTTGATCTAGTCACAATTTCAGGAGATGTTAGCAGCCACTCTCCTCAGTAGGAAAGCGAGCCGAGGAAGTGGAGAACTCTGTATTTTTCTTCTGTTGAAGCAACTTAGAAGCTAAATAGTACCAAGAGGGTGGGGGGAAGGGCCCTGTTGTTGTGTGCTTTGAAATAGATTCAGGAATTGTGAAAGTGGAGGAGGTTCCAGTCTTGGGACTTTTAGAGCCCACTCCAGCCAGGGACCTAGAAACTGGACCGTGTAGTAACTAAAATCTCTACCAGGAGAGGCGATCTCTAGATACATAATTAAACAGGAGGAAATGGAGGCAACAGCTTGCCTGGATTCCCATGCTAATGGTGCTGGTGGGGCCAGGGAACTCCCAGGACCTCACCTGTCTCCTGACCTGGGGTTGCAGACTCTCAGCTAACACTGGGAACCCAGCTCTCAGACTTTCCTATGGCCCACTCGCTGCCACACCCGGAGTGTTGCAAGAAGTCACAGACATCTCTTCTAAAGACTTGTATCTGCTCTGTGTGTGCTAAGCACAGCGCTTCTGACGCTTGCCTTGCCCTGCCCGGCAAGAGTAAACAGCTTAATGTTGTAGAAGAAGCTGAGGGCTACAGATTCGAGGAAAATGGAGTTCATTCAAATCACGTGTAATGGAGCCCATGACTGAGCCCTGCCAGGTCCCCAGAGTTGGACTCACTTTAAGCCATGCTCCTTCCTTTAGCCTTTTCCCAGAGAGAACTTAAACCATCCCGTCCTGACCCGATAAGTTTATCAAAGACTAGCGGAAGTACAACCTGTCTTGAAAATTCTGAGAAGAGAGATAAGACCAGGAAGGTGTTAGGCTGTGTTTTAGGACTCCAGGGGAGAAGAGAAGAGGGACACCCCCTTTCCCTCATTCACAATTTCACCAGGTATTTCCAAGTGAGGCTGTCATCACCTGGGACAGAATTCAGCTTTCCAATCCCCAGCCTGTTTCTTTCCCTGACTACAGCCTGTGTAGACACCTCCGGAGGTGTGGTGCTCCTCCAAGCCTCCTCGCCATTCCATTGCCATGGAGACTCTGCCCCACTCCAGAGCCAGGACTGCAGATTGGTCCTGCCCACGCTACCTGGGCAATGGTCACGTGATGTTTGTTTACTGTACACGATGTTTGTTTACTGTGCGCGAGGGCGATTGAAGGATGGTTGGTGATGGTGCCATTTCCCACCGGTGTTCTCACTGCTGTGATCTGAGGGAGATGGGAAAATTGGTGTTGGGGAAAAAGGAGTAATGAGGCCTGGTGTTTGTACCTAACTGATGCAGTTAGGAGGTCCTAATCAAGGGCCCAGGATGGACAGGCCCTTGTGGGAAGATGAAGTTAGAAGTTCTCGTGGAGCTGACAATGAAGTTGGAATACAAAGATAGGGAACAAATCACCATCAAAATCAAGGTACCTGAGCAAGGATGGTCTAGTGGGATGGCTGGAAAGGTGGTCTGAGGAATGACGAGGAAGGAGCTACACATGGCCTCGGCTTTGGAGGGTGACTGGGCAGAAGGGCCACTGGAGGGAACAGTTTGGCAAGAAGGAACAGTCTGACTAAGGTCAACCACAGCTTGAGAGACTGGGGTACAGCTCAATGGGTCGAGCATTTGCCTGGCATGCAGAAAACCCTGGTTTGACCCCTATAGTCTCAGCACTGGAGGCAGGAAAACCAGAAGTTTAAGGCCAGCCTCAGCTATAATACGGAGCTTGAGGCCAGTCTGAGCTACATAAGATCCTGCCTCAAATATATATAGTTTCATATATATGCATATGAATGTGCAGATATGGTGGAAAATAAGATAAAGTCATTTATGAGGATGCTTACGCTTTTGTAAAGAAGGAGTGAGCCAGTGGAGGGTTTCGAGGAGGAGAGCCAGGAGACCAGGTGTGTTTCAGAATCACTATGTGGATACCCTGGAAAGCAAATGGTGCCGTGGAAGCAGGTAAAGTGATTTCATGGCTATTTGCTTTGATTCTGGAGTAAGAGTCCTTCCAAGCATTTACCTTGCAGAGGCCATAAAAACCCCATCAAGACGAATCACGCACTGTCACCCTCCCGAGTATCTGGCTCCGGTGGTCCTGATGCAATGATTTTTTTTTTTTTTACTGAAATTTCAGGGCGTCGGTGCAGGGGCAAAACCATTTTAGCAAACACAAGCCATTTGTGTGGGACTCCACATCGACCCACAATCAAAGTCTCTGCCGAGAGGAGGAGAGGCCTGCAAGCAGCTGCAGCGAGGCCCTCCTATACCCAGCAAGCTTTGCCAGGCTGTGTGGGGGTCCATTGTGCCTCACCCAGGACGGTCATGGCTTGAGACACCTTCTGCAGGGAGCCGTGGAACCTTAGCCGTGCACACCTCTCCTGGTTGAGGTAGTTTGTGTTTTTGTCCCCGGCATAATGCAGCCTGGCACTTAGAGACACATTTTCAGCACAGTGTGTAGGGATTTAGCCACACACCTCCCATTCGAGTTAATGGAAATCCTGCCAGGAAATCTCCTTGCTGGGCTACGCTGAAAATTCACCCCTGATTGTTCTGTTTGATTTGTTTCACCTGTGTCTTCCTCCATTCAGTGGCGCTGGGGATCTTTGCTGCCTCATTAGTGGCAGCCGGAGCTCAGGGCTGAGGTGAGGAGCCACAGTAGAGCCAAGGGCTCAGGGACTAGGAGGTCCCGCCCAGAGGCTGTAGGGTTACGCTTGAAGCCATATTGGTTCCCAGGAAGCCAATCATCTCCTGGATGTGGCTCTTTGGGCAGAAACGCTGATACGTTCAAGGTTTAGTTTCCCCATGTCCCCTTCAGAGTGTGAAAAAAGTACACCCGGACCTTAGGACACAGAGGAGGCCAGTCCCAGTCCAGTCACGTGGGGAGGGCCCCAAGGAGGGAGCAGGGTCTCTCTCCACGCTTAGGCCTTGAGATGATAGCTACTGTTCGCATGGCATACACTGTACGGAGGGCAGAGATGGCCACTAAAGGGCCCGCGTAGGCTTTTCTCTAGGCTCTAATACAATAGCGCCCTTCACGTTGGCCTGTTCTGTCCGGCCGTCTGCATCATGCCGTGCTCATTCCTCGAGCTCTCTTTGTGATACCAGAATGTGCTTGGCAGCGGTGACACCAGGACTCAGCTGATGAGTTGCTTCTGCCACTGGCCACCGTCACATATCCGGGGTGGTAGTCACGTTCATCAAGTGCCACTTGGCTTCTGTGTGTTGATCGATAAGTGAGACCAAAGATGGGAACCCCAGCTCTTCCCTTAGCACCCTCATGCTAACTGAGAGCTTGGAAAGCTGATTTGGGGTTCAGGTTAGAACTTGCTTTCCTGCATCCTCATAAAACTGCACTGAAGAGGGTGTCCTTTAGAGTCAGGGGCCGGTAGCCACCATGAGTCCCCGCGCAGACTAGTCAACCTCTTTGATTCCTAGGCCTTTGTTTCCCACCTCTGTAGACAAATATAACACTAGGAGACAGGCACTAGGGTAAAACTCGAGTGAGAGAATACATGCAAAAAAAAAAATGAAAGAAAATGCTTCCATGTTTCCCTTTCAACATAGGCTCAAAGCTGTTATTACTTCTGCATCTCCCAAAGGACATGGGCAAAGAAGCCAAAAATGTGTAGAAGGAATTCTCAATGTGCTGCTTTTCATTCTGTGGGTTGTCTGATTCTTCATGATGTAAGTTCTTTAAAAATGAGTTTGTATATTAGCTAAAAATGATTATATAAAAATAATTGTATTTTTAAGTTTAGCTCCACAAATGACAGTAATGAGCTATTATGTGTGCGTAGCATTCTAGACCTCACTTCTCGCAACCGTGAGTGAGGCATGAATGGTATCCCGCCCCGCTGTCACATGGTATCCTAATGCCGTATTCCAAAACTAAGTCTCAGGATGGGAAGTGACTTCCCATGTCACACAGCTAGTGTGTCTTGAGACTGATATTTTAATTGTTCTTTACTCAATAATAACATCTTTTATGCTTGTGGGGGAAATTTATGTGAAGAGAAAAATGATAGAATTTCTGAGAAAAAGAAATTGAAAAAAATAATAATCTTGAAAATCTGGTATAGTTCACTGGCAGAAGAAGCTGGGCAGTGTCCTTCTGATGCTCCATCGAGACAGTGACCTGGGACTTGCAGACGCGAACTTAGAAGTGATTTGGACAAACCCAGTTCTCACTCGTCAATGGCTTTATTCTCCTTGGAGAAATTCCATCTCAAAGTCTACCAAGAAGATAGACACACTAGAACCCTACATTTGTCTCCCTGAGAAATGTTTATTCGTCATCCTGAATTATTTATTTATTAAGAAATCAGTTTTTAGGGATATGACAAAAAGAAGAAGGAGAAGGAGGAAAAAGAAAGAGAAGTCTGAAAAAAGACTTCTAAAAAGACCACAGGCCTCCTAGAACTCAGCTTTGTCTCTGCAAGTTAAGGACTTAATGCTATTCCATCATCCAGATACATAGACAAACACAATAGCATGAAGCCAAATGCTCTAACACCTAGTGAGCTCTGGGGTTCTGTGGGGGCCTTGAGTTTTCCCAGCTGCCAAGTATGAACACATGTGACCTCTGACTTAGGGAAGAAACCTTCCATGAAGCGATGGGCTGCTCTGAAGACTTGTCTGAACTCTCGTCCTGCTGCTCCAGCAGGTGTCAGAGACTTGTCACAGAGCCAGCACCTGGGACACGTCAGGTAAGTGAATCTGGGTGAATCGGATGAGATGGAATGACAGGTACACAATTAGTTGGGGCCATAGCGGTGGCAGGAAAATTTCTAAAATATCCCGAATGACTCCATGGCAGCGGTAACTGTATTTAACCAAGGACCTTGACTATAATGTGACTTCAAGGAAGGCTCTACAATCTAAATTAAGATAGGAAGGAGTGGGAGGTATGGATGCTAAAGAAAACTGACTCTCCTTTCCCCAGAAGCATCAAATGTCCATAGTGCCTCAGCTAGGAGGGAGGGCTCATGAGCTCAATATATTTTTATTAAATTGAATTTTACCCTTGCTCTGCTGTGTTCCAGCTATCAGAATATCAGAGACAGGCCACTCGTAAACAGCAATGTCCTCCTTACAGTCACGGAAGTTAGGTCGATGTCCACATTGAGACCCTGCCCATGACTAGCCACTCTCACCAGACTCCCCTTCCCAACGGTGCCACTCTCTGACTTCCACACAGGGATTCTGGGGGCCAAGGAAAGAGCAGCGATCTGATAGGACAGTCACTAATTGGTCTCCATGGCCCTAGTACCCATATATTTGGTCTCAGTTCTCCACTGAGCTCTCACCCTACTCCTTAGGCTGCCTGACGATGCCTTTTCAGCTGAAGGCTTAATGCAACTGTCAACTAGTCAGGTGGATGTGACTTTCTATTCTGGGTTCTCTGCCCCTGCTCACAACTTCCCATCACCTGTCACGGGCCCGTTAAACACTTCAAAGTCACTGTGAGTATCTCCCTCTTCAACATTCTTTACCCTCACCCAAGGAAACAAACAAACAACAACAACAACAAAAAGCTTTTGTAAATACTACCATAGTATCATAGTTTACCATTCATCCCTCCCTTCAAAATACATATATTGAACATCTATGCTATGATACACCTATTAAGTATCATTCCAGCTACAGGAAGATGAACAAGGCCGTTCTGTGAGAAGGCATAAATGCATAAGGAGCTGGGCAGTGGTGGCGCTCAACTTTAATCCCAGTACTTGGAAGGCAGGGGCAGGCGGATCTCTGTGAGTCTGAGGCCAGCCTGGTCTACAGAGTGAATTCCAAGACAAGCATCGGGGCTGTTAAACAGAGAAACCCTGTCTTAGGAAAAAAAAAAAAAGAGCAGGAGGGAAGAAGAACTCTAGCTACCCTAGAGAGATGTCTTCATGAAGGAAAGGCTTAAACCCATATCCAACTAAGATCCCAGCACACATGAGACAGAGGCAGGAGAATGCTTCAAGTCTGAGACCAAACTGGTGTACGCAGCAGATTAGGGAGAGCCTGTCTCAAAACCCTGCAAATCTCGCATAGCCATGTGCAGCACCGAAGTCGGGGGGTGGGGGGTTAAAAAAGCAGTAGACTGCTATGCTCTTTCAGGGGTGAACCCAGCCTCTCTGCTTAGTCTCCCACCTCTCTCTCCTTCCCCAAGGTAAGAATGGTTAGGTTGGCTTTAATGGTCACTTGAAGCAGCCTGGAATCTGTGAAGACAATCTTAATGAGAGATTAGGTCAGGTGGGCCAGTGGCCGTGTCTGTGGGAGGTGATCTCCGTTACACTGGGGGTGGGAGGGACCACCCTGGGTTTAGTTCTGGATTGTCTATGTGTGGAGAGGGAGAGGGAACTGAGCTCTAGTTAAGCATGCATGGTTCTATTCTCTCCCTCCATTCTTGACTGTGGGAACCACTAGATGCTTCAAGATCCTGCTCTGCCTCTCTCTTACAGTGATGAATCTGGGATTGTAACTAAACTAAGTCCCTCTCTCCCTTCCCTCCTTTCTGTCTCTCTTTCTCAGACACAAAACCTCACCAAGACCATAAATCAAATCAAATCAAATAATATCCAATGCACGGGTGGGCATAGAGTAGTTATCAGAAAGACCTGACTGACAATGAGTTGAGCTGTTGTCTTTATGACACAGCTTTGGTACCTTCCTTCCTACTTCCGAGAACATGCTGCTGGGGTTCCCACTGAATTTTTCTCCATCTCTGGCTATTTTTCTCTGACAGATCATTGCACACTGTCTCTGGTCTTATTGGTTCTCTGGTCAAGGATTGGAATCCATAGGCCTGTGCAGGTCAGGACGGTGCCTGAGGTCAGGAGACACTCGGGGTTTATTGTAGTGACAGGCACTTG
The DNA here is from genome assembly GCF_014885135.2 of Alexandromys fortis. Lineage (NCBI taxonomy): Eukaryota > Metazoa > Chordata > Mammalia > Rodentia > Cricetidae > Alexandromys > Alexandromys fortis. Next base: position 891,095 of record NW_026067911.1, read on the forward strand.
GAGCCGGAGCCTACTCATAAAAATTGTGGGTGGAGTCTACTTGTAGAAATTGTGCGAGGCACTTTGACCATTCTTGTTTCATTTTGGACTTTCCGCTTGAATCTCTTCACAGGACAGGAGAGAAGCAACAGCCTGTTTAGAACAGCTTCGCTGATGGAGCTGAGCAGAGCTTTGAGTTGTCTGGAGCCCCATTGAGTGGACTCTTGGTGAGCTGCAGCTGCGTGCAGAGCAGAGAGAGAAATGAACCAAACCGGCCCAACTGCTTGAAGCTAAGGCTTGCAACAACCCCGTCACACTAGAAAACAGTGAAGAAAAAACCAACCAAAGCACACACACACACACACACACACACACACACACACACTTTTATTCTTTGCCATCAGAATTAGCATCCTCCTTTCTTTTCTTTTGGCCCTGAGGCAGTTAAAATGAACATGGCACGGGAGAGAGGGCTGCAAACACCGGTTCTCATGAAAGAAACGTGAAGTGGTTCTGACATCGCCAGCAGTTTCCTGACACACATCTTTCCTACGGTGTTTTAACAAGCGAGACTATTTTTAGGGAAATTCTCTGCCTTGAACTAAATTTATGGCCTTAAAGTCTTTTCTTCTATTTCTCATGTGTGCATGCTCCGACGGCTGACGGTCCAATTTATAACTGGCACCTCTACTACCCACCGGCGTATCGGTTTCATCTCCCAGAGGAAGAGAAAACCAGACCCTGTGACTAGTGAACTGCATTGAAAATCTAGTCTAATGCTGACAGATAAATGCACTAATTTTCTCCTGCAACCGGTTCTGCATTGCAGGGTGAGCCTGCTTCTAACAACTCCCTCAAAAGGCTCTGTAACCGGTCCAAAGGATGATGTCAAGTGCCACAAGGACCCAGGTCAGCCTGCATCATAGGTAACAGTTACCTCAGTGATAAAGTTACCAGGCAGGTTTTGAATGAGATTGTGTTTTTAAATGAAAGGCTGGCTGGAAATGTAGACTTGGACCAAGCATTAATAGGGGAAAATTTGAGACAAACAGGGGTTGGCATTTGGTTTCTTTGTGGTGTTCAACAAAGGTCAGGGAAGGTTCTAGTACAGAAGGGACCCAAGTTTCCATCGAAAAGTCATGGTGTTCCACTAATAAGCCGGTGTGTAGTTTAGACAAAGTGAACTCTAGGCTTAGACAGGAGCAATTTCATGACATGGAGGCCCTAGCCACTCAGCTGGAACTGGTCCCTTAATTCGGGCAACTCCCTGGGCAGTTGAAGTCAGGTGTAATTTTATTCTGAGGAAGAGGTAAATCCCCTTCAACCACTACCCCATGCCAAACTGCTTGGACCAAATGGGGGTGGGTGGTGCTTAAACAGCAGACAGGGAACTCAGAGAGTCTCAGGACTGAACTTTATATCCCCCACTGTTGTCAGCAGAACCATGGCTGTGGAAGCAGCTCATGAATCCACCAGAGCCCAAATGGCAAGCTCGTTCCCATTGTCCATCTGCTCTGCCTCACAAAGGTTTAAGTACAAGATTGATTACGCATGTCGGACAATGTGAAGTACCTCCGAGTGAGGACAGGAGGGGTCGTTTCTCACTCTGGACAAAAGAAAGAAGTTGGACACCCACAAGATAAATGGGGGAAACTCGGGCACCAAGTATGCAGGAGATACCTGTGGTGTATTGTTTTGGTTTTTGATTTTTATTTTTTTCTTTTAAGAAAATGAAAAAAAAACTCTGGATTTGAAATATTTAGATTTAAAGTACCTGTACAAGCTGATCTTTTTTTTTTTAAAGTACATTAAGTACACTTCAAAATGAACATGACTAATAGTTAATTATGTCCCACCAAAAACTGGCTTTCCTACAAAGTGGGAGAATTTAAACGGTACACATCTAAAATGACATTATCCGCCACTAAAAGACAAAACCAGATCATTTGTCCAAATGAAGAGTTTATCATTTCTGACAAACCCAACTTACGGTATCTTCAGCTTTAAAAAGACAGCAGAGGTTTGGAGCTGGTTAGTGTAACTGGTACTGGAAAGTGGGTTATATACAAGGTCGGCAGCACCACAATTAGCAAGGTGGCCAGCCTGAGGGGTCCTTTCTGTGCTGAGCCTCATGGGGCTTTGTGCAGAGAAAGCTTGCCCCTTGGGGCAGAGCCCCACCCAAAGCCTTCCCAGGAAGCCCCTGTTTCACTCTGATCCTTTGAAATAGGAAAGAAAGCTGCTTTGTCAACAACCCCACCCCAGAGAGCTACAGAACGGTTCCCTTCCTTCCTTCTTCACCCTGACCTGGCAATTGCTTCCAGTGTCCACAGCAGTGATCAGAAAGCCTTCATCACGCTGTACCTGCAACAGGCCATCCTGAGGTGCCCTTCCCTGGTCTTCTACAGCACCGTGAGGGGAACAGGTGTTCCGGAGCCCACCTCTACCCCATGACTCTGGTGACAACCCCAAGTCTCAAGAGAGGGTAAAGCTTCCCCGGGCTCACACCGCTAGGGAGAAAGGACCAAGCCAGGGACTCTAGAGCCCTCAGTCTGTGATTCCTGCAAAATACATAAGCTTTTACACTATAAAAATTCTACAGCGATTTGAGGGGTATCATGACGACTGCCCTGCCATTGCTTCCTCGTTATACTGTGGTTGTTGCTTTCCGGTCCAAAGGGATTTATTTGCTATCTGTTTTGTTGAGAGGTAGGTAATTAGACGGGTTTTCATTTATGTAACTGTAGCCTAACGGTGGGCTCATAGATAGAAATAGACATCAGAAATAGACATTTAGATAAATGGCAGCCAAATCCTAGACACCCTTTTGGTATTGACAGCAATACCTTCATTTTCGATTGTTCCCTGAAGAAATTCTTTTAGTTGATGATGTTACAAGTTTTTTTTAAGTTTCATTCTAAATTTACTAAAATTTTTAATTTTTCCAAAAAAATTCAAACAGAGTTTAGGAAGAAATCGGGGCCATCTTGCACCCCGAATCTTCAGTGATTCTAAAGTTTCACCAGGGGGCGCTCCCACTTCACAGCCCAGAGGCTGGAAGGACAAAGAACCACGGCGGTCTTATGTTTAACTTAAGGCATACACTGTTTTATTTATTTTTTTTTTATTTCCAACTCTTTCTCCTCTTCTCTCTCACACACTGTATTTAAAAACCCAAGTGAGATTACGCATGCCTCCTTGAAACATCTGAGCACAAACTAACACCACCGCAAAATTAGCAGACACAGACAGCCATGAATTACCCTGCTCCTGGCAGAGGCCACTGAGTTATTTGAAATCTGCATTGAATTTTTGGTTGTCAGCATCAGTCTAAGAGTACATTAACTTGGGATATCAAGAAATATGCCTCTGTTGGGCCACCCTGGGACGAAGCCTGCGGTTGCTCTGCGTTGGTCTCTGGGTGGCAGGAGCTTTGTCACCCTCTGAGGCAAATCTTTCGGTAAGTCCAAGCCATAAGAAAATGCAGAGTCAGGAAACAGGCTAATTAAAGAAAAATCTCCGGGGACAACCCAGTGACATTGCTTGAGAAGACATTGTCCCAGAAGCCCGCTTTTCAGCTCGTGTATAAGCTTCATATACTAAGAAGTCTGAAGATGGTTTTAAACACACAATTTAGGCAAACAAATAGAGCATTTCTTGTGGGAGGGAACTAAGGTATTTCAAAGTCAGAAGGGACAGTGCCAGTTTGCCAAGTGTAGAACCCCACAGAGCCCTCTGGCCTGAAGTTTCAAACTGATCCAAACCCTTTGGGGGTTTGAATTTCTTTGCTGTTGGCAAAACACAATTCCTGCTTCAAAGAGAAACGGCATTAGGAAGGCCTGCTACAGACGACTCAAAAGACTTCGGGGGCACCAAATCACTCTTACAAAACACCATTTTGATGAGTTTAGTACAAATTAATGAGAAACATATGGATTAACTTTTTCTTTAAAATTACATTGGTTTATAGCATGAGTGAAAGGAACTGGTGAAGCCCATCCCAGCCTTGCAGGGCTCCCCAGGCTTGCAGGGCTCCCCAGGCTTGCAGGGCTCCCCAGGCTTGCAGGGCTCCCCAGGCTTGCAGGGCCCCCCCAGCCTTGTAGGGCTCCCCAGACTTGCAGGGTTCCCCAGACTTGCAGGGCTCCCCAGACTCCCAGGGTTCCCCAGCTCGTTTGCTCTAGGTCAGGTTGCAGACGAACCCAGGAAGCAAGCGGGACGTCCCCCGCAGATACTGCTGTCTGCCATTGCTGTCCAAAGAGGACACGAACTCTGCTTCTCCGGCTTTGCAGACACCAGAGGTCAACCAATCCCCACTCAGGTGGCTATTCCACAAGGACACAAACCTGTTTACTCACATGGCCTGGAAGCCTTCATCGTGTTTGAATAGGAGGCAGCACCTGTCAAGGAGCCGAGAACCTCTCTGGAAACACACGACAAACAAAAATAGTTATTGGAATTAAGTTCTTCTCTGAGGGCCCCAGTAGGAAGATCTACCTGTTCCCAGGACTGAAGTGGCCATGGAACAAGGAAGATCCTCCCTCCAATGGCAACCTCTTCTACATCAGCCTCCTCACCAAAACCAAAAATCAAAGTTAGCCTTAAAAACACTGGGACTGGACAACCAGCAACCCAACAGAGTCCAGAGTCTGTGGCAGAGACCACCAGAATCAGGCAGTCCCTGCCGAGTGTGCTTTTTCCCTTATGCAAGGAATTTTTCAGAAATGAGGCACAATAAACACAATACAAAAGTTGGAATATAGCAAATGGCCTTACAAGACATGAGACGAAATGCCTCCCATTCCTGAGAGAAGTGTCTCTGCCTCTGGAAGTGTGTGTGTGCGTGTGTGTGTGCGTGCGTGTGCGTGTGTGTATGTGTGCGTGCTTGTGCATGCTTGTGCATGTGTGTGCGTGTGTGTGTGTGTGCGTGTATGAGTAGGCAGACATTTCTATTCGTATCAGCATTAATCTACCAATTGCAGCATAATTACACAAATTTAAGAAATCTTGTCTTTAGAAATATTTCTAATAAATTCTGTCATTTCTTGCAACTAAATGAAAACTGTTTCCTCGGTGAGTGTGGTCTGTAATCATAGCTTCTCAGGACCGAACACGTCCACTTTGCTCTCAGCCACAGGCTGGGTTCAGTCCTGTACCGAGAGCAAAGGTAACTGCTGCTTGGGCCTGGGCGGTCATGTTCCTAAAGCGCATGATCCTAGTCTCAAGGTCCCAAGTGCTCTGTCTGTCACTGTCCCTGTCAAATGGTCATTGTTTTCTGTCCGGCCAGCGGTTATTTCAATCGGGACTGGGCTTGAGGACAGGCCACACTGTATTCGTGATGTCAAGGCTAACGGGATAAATGTACTTTAAGATATTTGTTAGTTTGAAAGATTAAATGAGGTTTTCTTTCTCTGGAGAGAACCACAGCTAGCTGTCTCACCAGGGAATGGGCCCTAAGTGAGAAAAGGAACACATGTTATGCTCCAGCCTCCATTGCCTTCTCCTTTATTGTCCAACGGTGTCGGGCATGGAGGGGTCTGGAGGCCTCGGGGTGGACATTCCTTAAGTGGGAGTGATGTGCCCACTTCTGAGGGGGTTTGCTCATGCTTCATGCGCCATGTGCTGTAGAAATTATTGCTGAGATTCTAGAAATACTGCCTAGATCCTTCAAAGAGTCCCCGAAAGACAGAGTGGGATGCACAAGCCACCTGATCCCCAGTGTTCCACAGCCACAGAGTAAGAACGCAAACAGGTCATTGCGGAAGGAGCAGCCTCACCAGCACCACCGGAGTGCTCCGAGGAGGACGGTCAGAGTCAAAACTCCAGTGACACACACCAGCGCACCACAGCTATCTGACAGATGTCTTTGAAACAAGCTGAACAGTGCTAGCTACTTTTGTCTGATAGAGTAGAAGAACAAAAAACAAAACAAAGCAAATTTAAAAAAAAAAAAGAGAGAAACACTTTCATTAACATTAGATTTTAGATTTGTTTTTAAGCCTGGTAGCCATCAAACAGAACAGGCCTCTTCTTGGGCAGGAAAGAGGACTCCTTCCTCTCTCTGCACCATCCCCACGTGGATGGCGGTGATTTTCTGGCAGTCACCATTTTCTAAGCCAGAGTCACCCGAGGCATCTGAATAACACAAAAGAGCCAGGAGCATTTTGATGTGCTGAGGAAAGTTGTTTTGACAAATGTCAGTGTCTGGGTCTCGCGGGCTGAGGCCCTGTTGTTGTGTTGCCCAGGCTGCCTGCCTGCATGCTGCAGCCCAGCGGCTTCTGTCGGGAAATTGGGCATAGCCAACACAATTCCATTTCCATTTCTCTACAACGCTACAAGCTTCCTTGGCAGCAAAATCACATATTCTTATCACAAAAATAAATGAGAGAAAAGAAGACATACATTTCTGTCAAAGTTATGTCAAGACATATTTGGTATGTGTTTCACTTCACCGCCACTGACAGCAAAGATGTCACACGCTCCCCACACACAGTAAAGAAGTATTTTCCCTTCTCCCGCCAGGCATCAATTTCATTTTATTCACTTATAAGTGCCAATGACAGGAAGGTGTCTTTTTAAAACAAAGCTTTGAAGGGGGAGGGGGGAATGATTTTGTGTATTGCTGGCTTTCTGAATGGACATATTGTGTGAATCTAGCCTGACAATATCATAACAACGGCAATAATAGCCGTCCGTCAGCACCTATTACCATTTCCACAGCACACGATCCTCGTTCTGATTTACTTCTTCCATGAGTGTGATGGATAGAACCCATAGGGGGGCCTGTGTTCTCTTTACTAATGGAATAAGAAAGCTAAAAAAAAAAAAAAAAGGATTAAAATGGCAAAAGAAAGAGAGAGGAGGGAAGGGGAGAGGGGAGGGGGAAACGAGAAAGGAAAAAAGAAAAGAAGGGAGGTAAGAAGGAAGGGAAAGAGTAAGAATTCTGAGAAGGAAGTAAGAACAAAGGGGAAGAGGAGGGCGAAAAGAAGGAAGGAAAAGAATCAGTGAGATGAAAGGGGAGGGAGAGAAGAGAGGAAAGAAAGGGAAGTGGGAGAAAGGGACAAAACAGAAAGATGGGCAAAGAGTGAACTCGTTTGCTCAGAAAGAGAAACAGGCACAACGCTAAACAACAGAAGGATGCTGCCCTGTGACGCCCTAGAAAGGGCTAACCCTACAGCAGCCTCAGGGGTTCCCCTTGAGAGGGCTAAATTCCACCTGTGTCGCAATGCTCTACTGTGTTTGGGGGGAGTTCAGCTCAGTGAGAAGATGCTTCCCCATCAGCAAAGGGGTAGAGCCACACTCAGCCAACCAATCTATAGCGGGGCTGGTCTCTGGAGTCGGTCTCAGCCCTGCGATCCTGAGGAGCTATCCGCAGGAATGTTCTGTTGATTCTTGTATCTATAACCCTTTTAAGTTGGTAGAATTTAGGAGTTGGAAATTAGTTGAGAGCCTTGTTAAACAACCTCGTGTGTAGCTGAGATTGGAAATTCAATGCCGTTGAGGACTGAGGGAGATTTCTGTGTGCTGAAGAAATACGGAAGACGTAACAGGTGTACACGGCTGATCGCTAGACCGGTGCGATCTGCAGAAGAGTTTTGAGAATCCTCCTAGCCAGCACACACAGCTCTAGACCTGGGGAGGCAGATAAGTCTTGCCTGGTACTCTTGCCCTCTAGAGTACCAGGCAGAAGCGTAGTAGCCATTCAGTAAATATTTATTAAAATTGCCAGGAGAGATATTTTTAGCAGGAAAAGGTTTTGAAGCTCTCCATTTAAAATACAAAACAAAACAAAACCCCTTGAAACTCCTGATACTTCCTGGAGGCCTGGGTTTGGAGGGTACCAGCTTGGTCTACTCTAGCTGCCTCTGGAAAAGGCTCAGGTGGTCCAGGCCGGACTGAGGCTTCGTAGGTTCAGGTCGCTTCAATCACATATAAAAAGGGAATCATAACAGGAAATTCCTGACCACTACTCCCTATACAAGTTCAATGGGAACTTAAGTGGGAAGCACCTGCTCAAGCCATAGATGTTCCGTGAATGTGAGGTACTCTTCTAGTGTAAAGGGCAGGGCACTAGATTTGGTGATCCTCTCAAGGATTAAGTGTGTGTGTGTGTGTGTGTGTGTGTGTGTGTGTGTTGTATGTCTTCACCTTGTGGGGTTTTTTGTTTGTTTGTTTTACATACATACACATACACACACACACTCTCTCTCTCTCACACATATATATGTGTGTGTGAGAGAGAGAGAGAGAGAGAGAGAGAGAGAGAGAGAGAGAGAGAGAGAGAGAGGGTTTTTCTGTAGCTTTGGAGCCTGTCCTGGCATTAACTCATGTAGACCAGGTTGGCCTCGAATTCACAGAGATCCGCCTGCTTTTTCCTCCCGAGTGCTGGGATTAAAGGCGTGCATCACCACCGCCCAGCCCCAGCCTTGTGTTTTGAGGCAGGGTCTCTCGCTAAACCTGGAGCTCACAGATTAGACAAGATGGTCTGCTCCAGGGGTTCTTCTGCTCAGCCCTAGAATTACAGGTACACGCCATCACGCTAGGCTTTTCACATGGGCTATGGGGATCCAGGCTCACATCTTCACATTTGCTGCAAAAGCAAGGCCCCTCAAGGGTTAAATAAAAGCAGAACAACCTTTTCACTTGCAGTCTCAAGAGCATGGATGCTAAGGAAGGAATGCATAGGAACAGCTTCTAGAAGAAAGCTGAGATGGTTGCTCAGGGTATCTTACCCTCAAGGTTACCCCCAGCTGTGTCCTTCCGCAAACACCCCAACTGCGAAGGGCTTACCTATGTCCTCTCTATCTGTGACTGCACCTTGGCTGTGGAGTACACACACACATTGTAGCCATGTTTATACTCCTACAAAACCAAAGTGGCTTACAATGGCAGTCTGCAGAGAGTGGGCACATAATTCATTTGTTCTTTCCTCTGTTGATTCATTCATTCATTCATTCATTCCTTTACCAAGAGTGTGACTTTCAAATATTTGGTAAATATCTATGATGTTAAGTTAAACACCTTGCTCAAGAAAGCCAAGAGTAGGAAAGCTGAAAGCAGCCGGAAGCAGAAGGCGTGTGTGGAAGATAATGGCCGGAAGTACACGTGTACAGACCGTGAAGAGCAAAGTAACCCAAAAATGTTATGAATGAGAAGTGAGCAGATTCCAGTAGACCAGATTAGAACCAAAATTCACTTAAAACAAGCAAGCTTCTTTCTTTTCTCTTGAATGAAGTCCTATTGTGGTTTAGTTATTACACGGGTCTTATTTTATATTTGGCTGCCCTAGATTTTATTTGCATTAATTTCACGTTTAAAAACTATTGCAGTAAGGTAGCACTGACCTTGGTTATGGGTTTCTTGTCTCCCCTTCTCTGACTGCTATTAACTCCTTAAATGTTGGGTCGAAGACTAGCGCAGTGCTGGTCTCGGGTAAGCTCTTGGCTGGGGACATAGGCCAGAGACAGCATTTGCTTAGCAGCTGGAAAACCCTGAGTTCTAGCCTTAGAGGGGGAAAGGGAAAAAACCAAGTGACAAAACCCCCTCATCTTGGCCTGGAGAATCACTCTAAGGAGAAACAGGCACCATAACAAGGGTTTCAGAGGCTTGGCGCTGGATTCTGAAGGTGGCTGCTTTTGGCAGTCTAAGCGAGTGGCTCCTCTTTCCTAGCCCACTTCTCTTAGAGACAGTGTTTCACCAGCTTGTCCAGGCAGACCTTGAACTTGGAAACCCCTTGCCTCTGCCTCCTGAGGAGCTGAGGTGGCCTGTGCCACCAGGCTCCGCTGGACTTCAGGTGAGTTCCTCGTTGTGACTTATTTTCGAAGCAGAAAGTAATTCTGTTTCGTTGTTTCATGTACTGCTTTTACTGGAAACAAATCGTACAGAATCTGTTTCCCTCAGTGTGGCTGTTCACTTCTTTGCCCACTTACTCCACTTTAACGTAGGAGAGAGAGTTGGAGAGGAGACAGATTCATCAGCAAATGAGAGAGAATGGAGGAGGAATGAGCGTGAGTAACACAACCAGGGGACCAGGAAGCCCAAGGGTGGGAAGCTCTCGGCGAGTTGGAGAGTTGGCTCAATGGTTATGAGCACCGCTGCTCAGGGACCTGGGTTCACTGTACTCGCACTGACTCATGGCTGCCTGTGGCGCCAGTTGCCCCGTTTTCTCGTGTCTCCAGGCACTACTCACGCACGGAGCACATACACAGGAGTAAATAAAGGTGTTTTCAAGGTCACGTTTTGAATCTTCCCATAGAAAAGCTGAGTAAAATTTGCCTTTAGGTTAAAATAATTAGCTCCATCTATAAAGGTCCCAACTGTAGTGGTGCAATGGGCTTTTAAAGCACTTTCAAAAGTACCACAACTTACAGTTCATAAAAACAAAAACTACTCGCATTAGGCAGGAAAATATAAATGAGCTTTAGCCTCATTTATATTTATATTTTTATATAAACGTAGATATTTATATATCTCATCCAGAGAAGAACATGGCTGCAATCTCCTGCCAGCTTTATTGCTATTCTTTCTCATCCAATATTTGTAATCCTGGATCCTTTTTATTTGCTTTATGTCTTAAGTAATTTTTCACATCTTCAAAGTTACCAACATGCATCATTTTTAATGACTGTATAATATTTTACTGCATAGACTTAGCAAGCTCCTCTTTACTGGACACGGCTTATTTTCATTTATTAATATTAAAATAACAATACTAAGTATCTTTGGGCATATTAATTGAATTGCTATCTATTAGTTTTGACAAGCTGGACTCCTAAAGGTAAGATTCTTTTGAAAATGTCTTTCTAAGAGCTCTGGTTTTCAATATTTTTAATTAAGCTCCGGTTCGTGCTCTATCACGTACTCATTCTCCCAGTCTCCTTGGTGGCTTACTGAGAAATGCCCTGCTTCTTAAAATAATTTGGAGAATGTATGATTGAAAACATTAATAGCAGATTTTTTTTTATTCAGTTTGAATGTTCCTGAGCTGGGCACAGTGTGGCCTATGCCTGTGACCCCAGCACTGGGAGGCAGAGGCCATCAGGGCTATGTCGTGAGGCCTTGTCTCAAGTGAAGGAGCAAAACCGTTGCCTGTTCTTTGTGATGCTTTCCACTGAGGATTCTCATTCAGGAGACCACGCAGAGAGCCAGCCTCAGGAAGAAGCCCCGCCCGCCCCTCTGGGCTTCAGCTCTGGTTTTTACAGACAGGGGCTAGCACTCCGGTCCGGCAGAACCTGAGGATATGACCACGTTTTCTTTCTTCCAGAGTCTAGCTAGTCTGGGATATTTGAAAAGTCAATATACAGGCACATGTCTAAGTGTTCACTCTCGCACACTGAGGCACTTGATTTCCCTGGCGGCCAGCTGAGGCTTCCCCTAAGTAGCTCAGGCCCTTCTTGCCCTGTGGTCTGACCAGTCACATGAGAGCCCCATCTCTCGAGCTCATGAGTGGCAGATGGACACAGACCTTCAAGGATTTCTCAAGAGCCACTGGAAGCTGACTATGACATTTTGACTGCACAGAGTGAGCCAGAGGCATCTACGGATTTCTCGGCTAGCAGGCTCCATGGCCTCCTGCCTCCCAGTTCTAAAAGTGGTGTGTGAGAATAGCCCTTCTTCAGAGCTGCCGACATTTGTACTTTCCAAATCTCTGTCCATCCTCAAGACAACATCATGAAGTGGCTACTGACACTTTTTACACTTCACACATAAGGACAATGAACACCAAAGGACCCCAAGTTCAGACCTCCAGAACCCAGAAGCCACTATTCTGTGTGACACACACATCTCAAACCTAGTCTCTACTCCCTAACCCCCCAGGATTTACAGGGTGCTCATAGCAAACTAAAGCAAGAGTTAGAGGCTGAAGGTTCCTTTTGGGGTATAGAGATGAGGTAGGGGAAGGTCACCAACAAAATGTCTCCTCCAATCATCTTCTGGGGTCTCCACCCACCTCCTAGAAGCATCTCTACCCCCAAGTACACCCTGTCATGCCAAGAGCTGAACCTCCTCTTTGTCTCAGGGTCACCCAGGTGCCCGCTCAGCAAAATGCCTCCCATCTACCAAGCTCTGAAGACCAGAGAGCTGGCTCCTTCTCCCAGTTCCCCAGAAACAACTCGGCACCCATTAGTGGCTCAGCTTGGTGTTCATGGTGCTGGGGTCTGCCACATATAACTGCTGTCCCCACCATACAACGGCAAAAGAACTCGATGACGACGATGAACGCTAGGCTTCTTGTTCTAGATTTGTCATTTGTCAAGGGTTTGCCAGACCATCTGCAAATGATTGCTAAGGACCAGGACTGTCTGGATGCCAATGTCTTAGACTGGTGTGGGGCACCCCATATGTGGTCACGTGACTAAATTAGGATGGGAATCATGAGGAATTTGGTCAAGGAATTCTGAAGGTACAGGAAGCAAAACTTAATTCAAAACTGAATGCATGGTGCCGGGCAGTGGTGGCGCAAACCTTTAATCCCAGCACTCGGGAGGCAGAGGCAGGCGGATCTCTGTGAGTTCGAGACCAGCCTGGTCTACAGAGCTAGTTCCAGGACAGGCTCCAAAGCCACAGAGAAACCCTGTCTCGAAAAACCAAAAAAAAAAAAAAAAAAAAAAAAAAAAAACTGAATGCATGGTGAATCTGTTTATGGAAGCTCTCACCTGTGTTGTATCACACAACCTCACTGCAACCTGAGTTACAAACACAAATGTGTGCTTTGACATTATACCATATATGACATCATACCTTGAACCCCAAGGAAAGCTGCATGCTGATATTTAAGATTATTATGTTATAACCTGCATTGATTTCACCGTACATACAAAGTTTTATGCAGAAACCTAAGTTTTAATTATTGAAAACAAAATATTTCCCTATTTAAGCATAGAAATAAAAAGTTATCGTGCCTCTGGATTTTACTATGCTATGATGATTGATTTTTAAAATTGTTTGAGTTGCTGATGTGTTTAACAAAAAAGATCATGAAGTGAATTTTGGTTTTGGATTAGTACAGAAATTCTCATAATTTCTGAAAGGGCTTGAGACATATATAATTTTCTTGGGTGAAAGGGGGTAATGAGTTGATAAAGTTTAAAGGACCCTGGCACAAACAAAGGAAAATAAACACAAACCAAAACATTATTCTCTTTGAGAAGCTTCAGTCAGTAGTACTGAAAATCGGACCAAGTAGACTAGTTAGATTTTAATTTCACTACCAGTAACTTGAAGTAGCCGCATCCTGTCCATTCCCACCTGCCAGCCGTTCTTAGCTGCCAACAATTGTCTTTAAAGCAATGCCACATCCGTGCTTAAGACTTCAGTGACTTCCTGTCACTGTGTCCCTGGTCTGCTGTGCCAGGCCCTCTCTGGATAGACACCTGCCTGCCGGTCATACCTGTACTGTCTGTCCCTCAGGTCCCTGCATGTAGCCATGTCTGCATGAATACAGCCTCCTCCAGCAGGAATCTGTCCCCAAAGCTCTCTTGTTGCCTTCTCTTCTTAACTGTGAGCTTCTAAGATAGGAAGCCTACTTCTCACAGTGTCTAACTTCTAATAGGTACTTAATAATGCTCACTTAAAAGAAAAAGGAATGACCAGCACGATAGCTCAGTGGAAAGGGCTTTCTGCACAGGCCTGAGGACCTGGCTTCAATCCCTGGCACATGTATAGAAGGGTATCCATGGTAGCTCATATGTACCATCTCAGCCTTAGCAAAGTGGACACAGGGAAAGAAAGCTCTGGGGCTGGCTGGAGAGCCAGCCTAGCCTAATCAGCGAGTCCCAGGTCCCTGGGAGAGACCCTTTCTCAAAGAAATAAGACGGACTTCTAGCCTTCACACACGTGTGTATGACCACCCCAAATACACACACATAAAGAAGGAAGATCCCCCAAATAATACTCAGACTGTGAAAAGGTTATATGTCAACAGCTTGGTCTCCTCCATGAACCATGGACACTCACAGCAGAGCATCTGTTAGGGTGTGTCCTGTGCTTGGGGTGGGGACAACCCAACTCTCCCGTTTCTTTCCACTTCTTTTTTGTCATTAAGAGAGCATTTGTGACAGCTGTAGTTTCCTCCTGGGCTACTGTAACTCGAAGGTGTTCATCAATCCATGGACATGATAGTCGACAAGATAGCTTCAAAAGATTCTATCAAAAAATTACAAGCTAAGAATCAAGAATCAAGCTTCTCCCTTTCCATGCTCCAACAGGGATTGGCCAGGACAACAGGAGAGTCAAGTCAACAATGTAGAGAAGACCTGATTGGAGCTAGACCAAGCTATAAAGGTTTCAGAGTTTCCAACAATCTGGTACTAATATCTTTCAGCCAAATGCAGAAATGTCCCTCTGTCTCTTCACTCCTACCCCACCTATTGCCTGGGCCAGTGGTATTCCTGAGGGTGGCGGGAGAGACACAGGGCCTAGATTTTTCTTTTCCTGGATAAGGTCAAAGAGTAGCCTTAATCAGAAAACTGACTCACAAAGCCTGCTCTGGCTCCAGGTCGGACTCTGGCCTGTACCACTAGCCTGTGAAGTTTTCCACAGGAAATAAGAGTTGGTTCAAATGTGGATACATTCACAGCTGACGCCTGTCCTGGCAGGCTGCTCTTCAAAGACAAACTCAAGAGTTTTTGACCTTCAGAGCCTCCCACACCATGGACCTTCACAGTTGCCTCTGATGAAACCTGCCATCCTCATAGCCAGGGGGACCAACCATCTGCTGCCTTGGTGGGAAAGGTAGAGATGATGATTACAATAAATTCCTCTTAAAACTTGGTCTAATTTTATATCCATTGTGTGTGTGTGTGTGTGTGTGTGTGTGTGTGTGTACTCTTTGACTCAGCTCTCAGTTCCACTCCCCCATACATATGTTCTTTGTTTCGCCACTGTTTCCCTCTGTTTATGTCAAGAACATGCTTAGGACTTATCAGAGTCCCATTTGTCTTTCAAATCCAACATGATCCCCCCTCTTCCTTCACGCTAGTATCCTAAATCCTCAATCCAAACCCAATTTTAGCCTTCATTGCATATTTTGAAATTGGAGGCTAATGTGTTTCCTTCTATTGGCCTCTAAGTTCCATATAGCCTGTGACTTACTTGGCTCCATCTCAGTACTGGAAGTCATGGTAGGCCTGGTCAATGTTGGCCAAACCCAACACTGTAATGGGCTGGGGAACTTTCTTTGACCTCAGCCATTGTGGTTACTGCCTTTGTTGAACCCCAATGGTATGACTCAGTGCATCTAAGCTCAAATAGACTGTCCTTAATGTGGTCCCTATTCCATCAGTCCCCTCAGGTCCTTTAGCCTACAGATCAAATTACAGGTCCCTTCTATCAATTAGCCCACGGTACCTAGAAGCGCTGTTTGGAGAGAAATACAAAAGCAACGCTGCAGCTGGTTTGTTTCCTAAGAAAAGAGGGTAGTTACAACCTGATCATGAACCACAGCAAGCACCCTGTTTCTGAGAATGGAACCGCCCAGGTCAAAGGTGATGGTGACTGGTCTCTGTAATCAACTCCCATTGACCCCTGCTTTTCTGCAAGCCAGCCATGTTACATATAGGAACATTGACTTCTCATGACAGATTCCTTTGTCCTCAAGAGAGGCCACATGAGGAAGAAGAAGGTAAGGTTCAGTGACTCTGTGGGGTCACCCAGCTCTTTTAGAAGACCCACAAGCAACACCAGGAGGATCTAACACAGCCTGTATTCTCCCATCACTACAGGGCTCAGGCAGGGTGGGGACCCTTGCCTCCTTCTTTCCTATGCTTGCTTAGTTATGGCAAAGGTCCACCACATCTCCCTTGGGGAGCAGAGAACTGCAGCAGCCACGTTGGGCCGGACTTTTATGTGTGACTGCATTTCTGTTGACAGTCCGGATGTCATCTTGGGGCTTGGGAAAGCCCAGAGGCACCTGAAGCAATCTGGTTTACCCAGACTTGAGAGCTTAGAATGACCTAGGGCCAGCAAGGAGGCCCCCAAGGGTCAGTGCTAATTGGGGCCGATTCCCCAGGGGTACACAGCCCAGACTGTTCCCAAGGAGTTCAGCTGGAACCAGAGAGCTTCAGGAATGTGAGCCAGGCAAACAACTGCTCAATTGTTTGAGCCCCTGTGCCTGGTGGCCGTGCTGCTTCCCAGCTAAATGTAGGCCAACAAGATTGCCGCAAACTGTTGGCAAAGCTAAAGGCAACACTTCCTTCATTTGCATTTAAAAATTAAAGCTCAGCCTTGAAGTGGGCATTAGGCAAGCCCTCCCCGAATGAATACTGAACAAGTGTATGAGATCACCCTGCCTCCCCAAGCATTCTGCTCCCCAACTCATGCAAGCAGAGGGAGATTTTTTTTCTCAGACTCTTTCTCTACCACACTAAAGACCTTGAAACTTCAACCTTCTCTAAAACAAAAGTATTTTAACCGAGGGCCTCACAGGTAACGCTGGTGCCTCTCCCTGTCGTCACTGTTGAGCCTGTGTTGCCTGTGAATTACCTGTGTTGAATACATGTCCAGAATCAACCCCATCTATGTCTGGCGTTTAAGCTTAAGGCGGACTCCTGAGATGACTTTGGAGATGTTCAAGGTCGGTCAGAAGAGGCCAGGGAGTCCTCCACTCAGCCTGTTTGCTCCTTTTTCTCATCCCCAGCATGTCTACACTGTAGATTTAGTGAAGAATTTTATTAATTGACTAGGCTCTTGAGAAAGCAAATATTTCTCTGCTTCCAGCCTTCTACATCTCTTGCCTAAAGGCTCTCTAAAATTCACAGCAATATCAGAATTGTCAGAGTTGACAGATTTCCTCCTGGCATCAGGTGTCTGCTTTTTATAATCAAACTCCACCTCCCAGAAGTACAGTGGTCGGGCAGTTCAGGTCCCACCCCACCAGAACCATGTCCGCAAACAGACACTTGACTCGTACTGATTAAGGTCTCGAGGTCTGTTTTGAGGCTTCATTGGATCTTACCTACCCTCACAGACTTTATCCACACACATCTAAGACACCGCCACCTACTTGACTGGGCTGACAGGACAGATATGGCCAGACAGTCCTGGTTAACTCATGGCCAAAATGCTTACAAATTCAATCACAGAGTCAATGTATTTTCTCTTCAGCTTCAAATTTTCCCTTCCTCCTGAAGCTGGGGTTTCTGATGCCATGGGATGGGAGTCTTTAGGGAGCATCATCCAGAGTGCGTTCTGACGTTAGGTGACTGAACAAAATGGCTGTGGCTCACTAGCTTAAATGAGTTCCCATGTGTTTATTTAGAGTATCACTTTCAGCTGGGGGTATCCAGAGAAGCTTGTTCCAGAGAAGCTTGGTTTGTTTTCTGTGTTCGTAATCAAATTACTTATAAACAACACATACATGCTGTTTATGTGAATTTTTTTGGTAGATGGACATGCACGCACACATACACAGTTGAATCCACCAAAGCTTATTTCTAAACCATGGTCTGAGCCATTTCCACCAAAACAAGGTAAATGCAGATGTTGACGATTCGGTTCCACTCAGCCCTTCAAGGAGGCAGAACCAGGTAAGTGTGGCTTGTCCATGTCGGTGATAATATTCACCAGGGGGCCAGGTCTGACTCTGTGGGCTCACCCCTACTCGGTCACACTGTCATTTCTGAACCTCCGTCTCCTTCCCCCCCCCCCTCTTTTTAATCACTGCGAAAAGTTTCTTAAGAGCTTAACTTCCAGCCGAGCGCCAGCTCCCCCGTTTAATTTGTCCTGCTTCCCCAGCACTTGTCTGTGTTCAGGCAGCGGTGAGGCCAGTTCTCAGGGCCCAGCTCTCAGGACACCCTCAATGATGACCTCATTAGAGGCACAGATGTTTGCTGCACTTTGGGAGATGTGGAAAAAACAGAGCAGTAAACTAGGCCAGCTTGCAATAAGGCTGTTACCCACAATTCAAGATAAAATGCCGGATAGTTCCCACTAGGTTCTGGTCGGCTAGGAGACGGCAACTTATTAATCTTGTGTCAGAGAGCCAGCTGCAGCATGGCAGCTACCATATTTCACCACCAAACCTATGTCTGCACAGCCATTGTCTTTTCTTTATGAAAAAACTCTACAAATCAGCTGCGCTCTCTCTCTGCCTCTCTCTCCTCTCCTCCTTTAGCTCGGCAAAGCCCCCCACTTGTCCTCTTTGGAGAGTCGGGGTGCACCCTCCAGCCTGGGCCTGGTTTACTAATTCAGAGCGGTGCTTACTTTCTAACTTTAATGATATTCCCTCGGCGTAGCACTTTGGTTGCTTGGCGACCGGATTTGAGCTAGGCCTCTCATTTGATTCCCACACATCAGACCCTGAAAAGCACTTTTTTCCCCCGTCCCTCAGCTTTTGATTCTTTCTGCTCTGAAACCCTTCCCCCGCGGTGTCAGTATGGGTGGGCAGAGCGGTGGTAGAAGGGAGGCCAAGGGTGAAGGGCGGCCTACAGTGCACTGGTTACACATCAAGGCCTCTAGACAAAGCCCCTGGGAGCCCTCCCTGACCAACACAAATTCCCCTCAGAAAAAGCAAATTTGGCTTTCCCTCATAGTGTGGGTGTCGTTTTGAGACTTCGCTTAGATACTTTATTAAATCTGAAGCTTCTCATTGTTTTTTCTGCTGTTTCTCCCCCAGAGACTTCCCATATCAACAAGTTGCTGTAGGCATAAGCAAACAGATTACGCAGAACTGAAATAATCGAACAGACAGCAGGCTGGCACCCATGCTTCTGATAGCCTCCAATTAAATCATAGGATCCGTTAGAGAAGGATTCACTATCTTCATGTTCAGGCAAATGTGCTGGTTACCCCCAGGATGAGGAAACATTTTATGCTAAAATCCGTATGTGAACGTATACAGTGCAGCCGGCAGAACATGATGGAAATTTTGCTCCTTCCCATCTTTTTAAAGAAACATGAAGATGCTGTGTCTGGTGTTGAAAAGGCTTTACTGTGGGGGGGGGGGGCAAAACAAAACAAGGTGTTGAACGTGCTTCTGATTTCTCTTGAGGCTTTAATGCATGAGAAGGACAGCAAAAGAAGGACCATGCATGAGGGGCGCTTGCATTTTCCTAGAGTGTTGCTTCTTCAATCGAAATTATAACATGCAACTGTGTCCATTCAAAGCACACAACAGAGGCATGGTGTTGAGAACTCAGCTGCTTCACTGATTAAGGCAGTGAACAGTCATACGTCTACATACAGAGCAGACACACATTTCATACATGTACGGAGATTCATGTCTATACATTTAGACATATACAGTCTATCACACAGGACTATGTGTAGCCTGTTCTATGTAGACATGTATAGTCTATTATGCAGCCAGACACCCAGGAGTGTTTCGCACATGTATGTAGACTCATGTCTATACAGTTAGACACATTTGTATTGGTCTGTTACCGAATGTAGCTCAGATATTCGTGTTTCCTTTCGCACAAAGGGTTCACTCGCACGATGCCCGTTTTTACACGCCAGTCCTGTGTTCTGATGGGGACATGATCTTCTCACTCCCCCCAACACCTGAAAGCTGGATTCTTAGCCTTTGTTGACTTGTTAGACCTACATGAGACCCACAAAAGTCCGTTACTGCCTTCTCGGTAATGATTAATGCGGTGGGCACAGTTCTTGCCTCCCGTTCCCCTTCTCTAGATCATCCCATGTGCCCATCCCAGCCTGCACCAGCTGGAACTGCAGACTGCCTCCGCAGCTGTCCGGTGAGCGAGGAGTCAGGCTCAGACAGTATTTTCCTAGTCTGACATGCCAACAAAGATGCTTCTAGATCCTGCTTCACCTTTCTTCGTCTTTCTGTCTAATGTGTTAATCCAGACATTATTTGCATTTTAGCTGCACAGATGGGCAGATCTGTTATTTTGGTTATTCTATAACAAAGTCTATTAGTCATTCTAATATATGGTAGCTTTCTACTGTGTGTCTGCCAGAAAGATGGCGGGGAAACGTAGGACGTGGCTACACCAGCAGATAGCTGGTGACTACCAGATAAAATGTCCATTGGTGAGAATACCAGGAAAACAGTAGAGGTGTGCGCCCTTCAGTTTACAAGTGTCTTCAGAGTAGACTGGTTGATGGGTGACAGACCACAGACACACCCATGCTCGGACTGTGTGTGAGGAGGCAGAGGGACAAGTGAAAAGGGAATAAAACTGTCGCAGGGGATGGATCCTTGGGGCAGAGTTAATGACATGGCCGAAGCAGCTCGGGGATCCTTCACGTGGCCCAACCACCCCCGTGCTGAAATCAGCAATTGCTGATCTGCGTTTCTGTGGCTTCTCACAAATAAACTGTTAGTAATAAAGAGCAAATCACAACCTTTCCTCAACTCGACGCAAAGCCTAATTGTTATTGCATCTGTTTTTCTGCTTCCTACCACCTCGCTCTAACTTGATCCCAACTAAAACTAAAAACTCAAAGGAACAGAAGTGCCTTAAGAAAGATTTCCTTAAAAATAGCTTTAATCTTCCCCCATCTCGAGTTTCTAAACTCCTGCAACGGAAACTTGATCATTCGGCTCCTGTTCTGTGCTGCCCCTGGGTGGATGTGTGCTTCTGGAAGCTCGCCTAAGCTGTTGTGTGTGCATTCCTACTACTAATGGCAACCACTCACCCTGCAGGTCCGCCATGCTTCCAGACCCGTCTGTACAACGGGGCAGAAGACACGCGTGAGACATGGCTGCCTCCCTCGTTACTGCTGCGGAGGACAGGAGAAAGTTGGCTCCAAATGTGGACGGAGACAGGCTCGCTGTTTTCATTAATGAATGGTTGGCCGGCCGTGAGAAACAAGATGGTTTATTTAGTGTTGGTTAAGGCCATGGCAACAAAGTGAGAGCTCCAGCAGATGAGATAACAGGGAGAAAAAATAGCTCTGATATTACTGGGGAACCCAATCACCCTAAGGAGAGCCGAAGAACCCAGAGATGTGTCTTCACCCTCGCCCTGGCACCACAAGCCTCGTTTCCTTAGATGTAAACCCAGGGAGACAGCCACACAGAGCACGTCAATTTTCCTTCATATTTGGTTCTTACTCTGTGGCTCTGTGATCTCTGGGAAGAGGGGGTTTAATGACTGTTCCTATATACATGTAATGGAGAGAAAAAGTCCCGCCCACCCACAAATACATTTACATGTCAAGGAGATAAAAGAAGATTCCACTGCATCTATATGTGTGTGCATGGGCTTGGTGTGCAATATGTGTAGTACACATAGTGTCTCTGCATGCTGGGTGTGTGTGGACATGTAAGATACGTGTGACGTGCACGGTGTATGCTCAGCATGTGTGAGTGTATGCGTGTATCACAGAGTCAACTTGCCTTTCCACCCTGATACTGCCGAATGACCTATATGTTCACAACTTTAAAAACACAGCTCCGGAAAGGTATCTATCGTGCCGCCAGTAGAAATCAGAAACCACCTCCGTTTACCGTTCTTTGTGCATCGAAGGCTTTTAAAAAGCCACCCCCGAGTCTTTTCGGGAGTTTCTAGCAGCACTCGCTGCTCCTGTTGCATGCACCGAGCTTTAAATTCTCAGCACAGATGAACACGACCCAGCGGAAGTTCTAATCCTCAAGAAGTAGACAAATAACAGGGGAACTCCAATGGCCCCTTAATACAGCCGAGCTCTCAGGCCTCCCCAGGATGCAGGATTCTAAGGAGTGCCCAGAGCTGGAGTTGCTATTTTGTTTGTCCCCATGAGCCCCACCGCGGCATGCCTATGTACTGATGTAAGAATTCCAAAGAGCTGCTCAGAAGGGCCCAGATTAGCTGGGTTGCTAGGCTCTGGCCATTCCAGCCCCCTTTTCCACTTCAGTGGCCTGAGCTTTTGACACTATGAAAAGCACCATTTAAAATTAATTAAAGCTTCTTATTTGGTACCAAATCTCATCACTGCTGACTACATTTAATATGTTTTATGTGTGGCGTTAAGTCCCTGTCACATCATGTGTCGTATGATCCTTCGATGGAGCAGCTGGGAGTTAGAAACACTGAAGCAACACAAATTCAGATCTTTCCTAATTTTTTATTTTTCTTTCTTTCTTTTCTTCTTCTTCTTCTTCTTCTTTTTTTTTTTTTTTTTTTTTTTTGGTTTTTCGAGACAGGGTTTCTCTGAGTTCTTTCCTATTTTATCTGGAATGTGAGTTAAATTGCATAGCTAATCTGTCTCCTGGGTCAAGCAAATTTTATAAAATGACAAAACGGTGTTCTCTGGAATGGAAGGTGCGGGGACCTGTGTTCTAGGTCTGCCCAGTGAGGAGTTTGGGGCCAGAACTAGAGCAATGGAAACTGCTTTTCCCAACTCCGATCCCTTTGTCTGCAGAGGATGGGACTTGACCCAGCCCCAGATTAATCTCCAGTTGAAATGGTTTGGAAAGATGCTTCTAGGTTAGAAATATAGGCCTGGGGGTCAAACAGACGTGGGGTTCACTTGCTCCATAGTGCTGAGCAAGTGACTGGACTGTCTAACTTCAGCTCCCCATCTGGAAAACTGGACCAAGGGTGGCACCTCTTCCTCCACTGCGTCCTTCTGAAGATGAGAGACAGAATGTTGAGAAGTGACCGACATAGGGCTGTGCACAGGAGTGAGGCCAGCGGGTGCGAGTCACGATATCAGCCACCACGCCAGTCCTCTCCTGAGTATCTGCAGGACAGGGATCTTCAGATTAGACACTGTCACCTAAATGAGCCACAGATTAGTTTTCATTCTATTAGCTTTAAGTAAGTTATTAACTTTCCCTAAAAATCAAACCAACTTATCCAAGCCCATCCCTTTTATGTTTTAATAAATGCCCCATACCTTCTACTCCTCCCTACAGCAGCTACTGGCTATGGAAAGAGGATAGATATTTCCTTAATAGTGTAACCACAGGAAAGGCCTTCGTGCTTCTGTAAACAGCCCCTCATCCATGTTCCTGACAAAACTCACTGGTACACACAGACACAGCACACACACACACTCATATACATACATACACACATAAACACACATGAACACACATATACATACTCATATATACACATATTCACACACACACACACACACACACATACTGAATGTAGAAAGGAGACTGGTTGGGAAGAGGAGGGGGATTAACAGGATTGGGAAAGGACAAGAAAGTATGACCTGGTGACTCAAATCAAAATACACTATATATGGCTAGAATAATTCGGGTTCTTAGAGAAGCTAAATAAGAAGGAGAACCCAAAGAAAATCATATAGGCATCCTCCTGAATATTAAACTTCATCAGGCGATGAAAGGAGACAGAGACAGAGACCCACATTGGAGCACCGGACTGAAATCTCAAGGTCCAAATCAGGAGCAGAAGGAGAGAGAGCACAAGCAAGGAACTCAGAACTGCGAGGGGTGCACCCACACACTGAGACAATGGGGATGTTCTGTCAGGAACTCACCAAGGCCAGCTGGACTGGGTCTGAAAAAGCCTGGGTCAAAACTGGTCTCGCTGAACATAGCGGACAAGGAGGACTACTGAGACCTCAAGAACAAGGGCAACGGGTTTTTGATTCTACTGGACCTATTGGTTTCGTGGGAGCCTAGGCAGTTTCGTGGATGCTCACCTTACTAGACCTGGATGGAGGTGGGTGGTCCTTGGACTTCCCACAGGGCAGAGAACCCTGATTGCTTTTTGGGCTGACGAGGGAGGGGGATTTGATAGGGGGAGGGGGAGGGAAAGGGGAGGCGGCGGTGGGGAAGAGACAGAAATCTTTAATAAATAAATAAATAAATTTAAAAAAAAAGAAAATCCAATTAAATCATTTGACACAGTAAACTAATAAAAAAAAGTGTGATACGAGATCCATAAAGTAAAAAAAAAACAAAATACACTATATAGTGTGTAGGAAAATATTATAATGAAGCACATTATTATAAATTATTAATTCATGATAATAAAACACTAAAAAATTACCTAAGTCAATTCGATTAAACCATAGTTGTAACTATATAAAAGGCACTTCACAGTTCAGAAAAGACTTAAGGGCAAGCAAAAAGGAGGCAAAACTACTCAAACTGTGTTAAAGATGGCGTGAGCTGTCACCTTGCTCCAGTCCGCTCTGAGGTTCCATCTGTCTCAGAGTCCTTCTCTTCTCATGGCGCCATTTTAAGCAGCAGTTTGTGTGCGCCCGAGTCTGCTATGGCGACATCCCTGCCTGATCTCCTTGCACGTTCGGTTTAAAACGGCAGAAAAGCATAGAGCTTGAGGAGAAACACAATTGTCTTGAATCATTGCCTGGAGACTTCTGTGGTGAAAAGGAAGGTGTTTCTTTATTGGCTGGAAAGACAGCAAATCTGTGCTTACACAGCGCCCACGGGCGAATCGGTAACCCAATTCGGATGTTCTCAAAGGTGAAACAGAACGATCGTCAGCACTGCTCATGAAAACTCCTGACATTTAAACAATAGGCTGCTTCTGACATAGCTTCATTTCTTTTCTTGCTCACACTCTGAAATCGTTTTCAGAATAACAGCTGCACAATGGGAGAAAACCAGATGGCCACCCACAGTCAGCAAGGAGTCTCCCGCACTCACCTGCCGAAGCAGCAGAAACAGGGTAGCCACACCATTGGGGTCATCCCAGGTTTTCAACAAGTCAAACAGGAAAATGACTATTAACTTGCCGAACCATCCCGAGCAAAAGAGCTCCCAAACAACAGAAACTTCCGTTTCTCGATATCAATTGGCAAGCTAATCAGATTTATCTAATGTTTTCATTCGAAAACCTGTAGGGAAGCCTCCTTCCCAGAGCCCCAGCTTTATCTTTAAAATGGGACATCTAACCAATTGTGGCTCAGAGGGCATGGTGAGTGGCAGTTTTCACCAAGCGTTTGCACCATCTGTGATGTCTATAAAGCTTTGCCACGTAGCTGATCTTTTTAAAAGTTTCTGTCACGTGACTGTAATGGGACACTTAAGGGGCCTGAATTTGACTGTATGTGGTCATGACATCCATCAGCACAGAGCCATCCCCTTGGACCTTGTCTGTAGTCTGGCTTACTAAGATTTCATAATCAGTACACGCCATCATCCCCTTGAACACTGTGTATAGTTTGGCTTGCTAAGAAGTCATAACAAACCCATGACTCAGAAACTACCAGAATGGTTTTCCTGTGCAGGAGTACAAGAAACACAAAGGGGTTCTTGGACAACTATTTCCTTGCATAGAACCATCCCTATCATTTTAAAGCCAACACACAGCTACTTCCAAAAGAAAGCCCCCATGCATCAGACTTTCTTTTTCCTGCGCATGACTGAGATGAACAGACAGATAACCATAGACTTGAGATCAATTCCTCTTCTCCCCCAATATGGCTGTGTGTAACTTTCAGAAAAGTGTGTGTGTTTGTGTGGACCTCTTTCTAAACAAAAGTCTTAACTAGGCAAGTGAATAAGTAAGGAAAAAGCCAAGCAGAAGTGAGTGATGAGAGCTCTTCAGTTGTCAGGAAAACTTAAAAAGAGGAAAGAAATACTAAAATGTTTGTTCCCCAACAAGGAACAGCAAAATACTCATTAAATTTAAATTTCAATTGTGTGTGTGTCTTTGTGTTTTAATCTCCAAGTTTTATCATAAAATATTTCAGGAAATCCAGCTTGAATATTAAATGTTTTCCCTAACAAGAGGGAAAACATTTCTGAACACATTGTCCTAACAGTTTGGTAGCAGTAGAGAACAACTGTAGATAAGATGTTAGAAAAGAGAAGTTAAAGAGTGTCTCCAGAGACAGCACTGTGCTGCCAGATCGCCTATAGAATTAGAATTGTCTCCAGAGAGAACACTGTGCTGACAGATCGCCTATAGAATTAGAATTGTCTCCAGAGACAGCACTGTGCTGCCAGATCGCCTATAGAACTAGAATTGTCTCCAGAGAGAACACTGTGCTGCCAGATCGCCTATAGATTTAGAATTGTCTCCAGAGAGAACACTGTGCTGCCAGATCGCCTATAGAATTAGAATTGTCTCCAGAGAGAACACTGTGCTGCCAGATCGCCTATAGAATTAGAATTGTCTCCAGAGAGAACACTGTGCTGCCAGATCGCCTATAGAATTAGAATTGTCTCCAGAGAGAACACTGTGCTGCCAGATCGCCTATAGAATTAGAATTGTCTCCAGAGAGAACACTGTGCTGCCAGATCGCCTATAGAATTAGAATTGTCTCCAGAGAGAACACTGTGCTGCCAGATCGCCTATAGAATTAGAATTGTCTCCAGAGAGAACACTGTGCTGCCAGATCGCCTATAGAATTAGAATTGTCTCCAGAGAGAACACTGTGCTGCCAGATCGCCTATAGAATTAGAATTGTCTCCAGAGAGAACACTGTGCTGCCAGATCGCCTATAGAATTAGAATTGTCTCCAGAGAGAACACTGTGCTGCCAGATCGCCTATAGAATTAGAATTGTCTCCAGAGAGAACACTGTGCTGCCAGATCGCCTATAGAATTAGAATTGTCATAAAAACGAGCCCTCACCCGGACACACACAGAGTCTGATGGACCACTCACCACTTCATGTCCCATAACACACAGAGGAATACTCAATATTTTTTTTTCTTTAGCTGGAAAAAAAGTCTTAAACCATTAAAGAAATAATGGTTTTACTCAAGTTCAGCTTGTACACTCTGGGTGACTGCTTACTCCTCCACGTCCGGTGTATAATAACCCTGAGGCAATTAATGTCTAGGCAATGATGCTTTGGCCACAAACTGTAGAAGGAAATATATTTCTTGTAAGTCCAATTTTGAAAAGTGGGTGGAACTAACACCTGAAAAACCTCCTTCAAATAATCTCTAACACGGGACCCCAATCAGTAACTGCCAGCAAAAGATTTGGTATATTCTGAGTGAAAAGGGAGCAGAGCTACCCATTTACTAGCCATCTGCAGTGATGTCACTAGAGTCTGGAAGACGCGGTGGGTCAGGTCCACCACTACCACATTTCCAAACTGTATTATTGATTAAAGTGGAAATGATCTGTTATAGCTATGACTAACAATCCCCAGTGGGTCCAAACTCAAATGCTAATTTGATATGCAATTGATCAATTTTTAATTCCTACAATGTATTGTATGCCACTCCCATAAATGCTGTCTCTTCTTGGTTAAACACCTTTGTGAACAAAGATTTGCCTCAAAGAAAACTTTGAGGAGAGAAGCAATGTAAGAATATGTTCTCCTTCCTGTCAGGATAAAATGGATGAGGGTATAGTGTCCTGGTGCAGTGTATTTCTTTGTTTGTTTGTTTAATGCTCCTGCACTTTCTTCCAGGAAGAAGTAGAACACTTGTCTCTGTTGTTTTCCTAAGCAGCTCTTTGAGAAACATCGGTCTCCTGTGAGATCTAGGAAGTCTGTTGTTCTGTCTGTCTAGGAAACGACACAAGAGTCGACACGTCCTTTCTGAAGGCTGAGTGAAACCATCAGACTCACAGAACTGGGTATCGAGAACTGATTAGTCAAATCAGACCCCACCTTCGGGCTGCCAAAGTAATGTCTACTTTGGGCCAACAGCAATGGCTCTTTACTATTAGAATACGCACGTTAGACTGGAATTTCCTGGTCCCTGACTGCAGAACTGTCCCTTAACTTTGAATTTAGTAAGCATAATGAAGGCTCACTTCAAAGGATGAGAATCTGGAAATGGTAAGGAATCGCAGAGATTTCACATTTAGAAGTTGTTGAGAGACCAGTTCTGAGGAGAGGCTCCCTTCCTGAGAATCTGAATTGTCTTTCGCTGCCACAGAAAACTGTTCCACCATGGGAAAAGAAAGGGGCATGTCACCGTACCAATAATATGGTGTCAAATCTGAAGCCGTGAGAACATTTCACCTGTACCGAGAGACGAAAATTTTCAGATTTGCCCAAGAGGACCAAATCTGGGTGTGACTGTTGATTGGGCAGTTAGTACCAGTAGTGTGAAACAGGCAGCTCCAGGGGAAATCCTTCAGACCAGGGGCAGCAGAGTGTGTGTTCAGACCCAGGGAGTCTCTAAAAGGGACTAAAGGGAAAACCAAGCTTTCTTAATTCTGTGTACTTGGTCTCTATAGTAATATGAACAATAAATGTGATTTCTGACAAGTAACTTATCTAGTGGTTTTTAATTTTATTAAGATAGTGGACTGTAATAACAACAAAAAATGAATTCATCCATAAAAAAAAGAAAAACAAAACAAAACCCCCTAGAAGTGGCCTTCTGCAGCGGACCAGCATAACAGAGCACAGACTGCTGGAAAGCCAGTGTCCTCATAACCTGCTATCTGACTCCGGAGACTCACACCCTTCCTCTCACTGCAGAGCGTACTCCAAAACATCTTTCTTTACATCATATGGGGCATTTCCTAGCATTAAGAGGGAAAGTCATCGTAGTGTGCTGTGTGTAGAACGAGTTTGTCATTATTTGTGGGATGACATTTGGCCACAAAATTAAACAGTTGGCTTCGAGTATTCCAGGGAAATGGTGAGAGAATGCAGGGGAACCAGCTTTCTAAGTGTAAGATATGCTGCGATCCAAGGGATTGCTCCGCACCTCTGTCTGTCTTCAGTGTTTATTTTCACTGTACAACAAAGCCTTGAAGAAGAGCTTCTCATCTGTGCTCATTAGTTGATTGTCTTTTATTCTGAACTAAAGAAGATTAGAAATACAGACTTGGATTTTTAAAAAATGACAGAAAGATAAAGTTAGCTGTCGGTGATGTCATGGGGATTCTCAGTTCCTTGCAGGAGTTCTGAATTCTACAGTGACCAAATTTGCCTAGCATGAGCTCTGGTTGGCATCCCCATTAACGCTTGGAGTATTGGCTTTCTAAAATGAAGCTGATTTGCTTAGAAGGAAGTCACTAAAAATAAAAGGTCAGCTACAAGGCTATCATAGAAGGAGAGTAGCCAGTGGGGGACATTCTTACAACCACCATTCCAGAGCCCCCATCCATACTATCCTCAACATAGACAAGGAAACAGAAGGGCTCTGCTTAGCCTCAGGTTAATTCTTTTTAATTCTGCATATTTTATCAAAATGTTCAATGTACAGGTAATAATTTAGTTTGAAGATAGCTGTTGAGACGAACCTGATGTGTTAAAAAAAAAAGTTGATACCAAAAACGTTGAGTGTCAGTGAAACTCAGCGGAGTGCCGAGAGGACTGGCCGTCTAATGGCGATTAAGTATGCTATAAATTTACGTCTTTGAAATACTTGTTGAGATTTATTCAGGCAGACAAACAAAGATAACAAAAGTCTTTTGTGTGTTTGTCAGTCATTTCCACTCTTCTGTTGTTGTGGTGTCAAATAATGTCAGTTATTTAAGGGCAATTACTGTAATTTTAAATTCTCAACAAATTAAACTATAAAGCATAGAAGTCCAAGAAGGACCCTGCTCAGCTCTCAGCTCCCTTTCCCAGCTCCCATTTTTAAAGGTGTTTTAATTGCCTGGATATTTAGAAAGAAAAAAATCTTTTTTGTCTCTTGGTGTTTTTTTTCTTTCTTTCTTTTAACCAGCTATATTGCAGCATTTTTCACTGAGCTTGGCTTTATATTTTCTTTCAATATCATGATTTCTCAGATGTGTGAATGATCTTATTTTTCATAGACTTTATTTGTTTTTATATTGTAGCACCTATCTTTTTAGCCTTCACATATTCTGTGAGCGCTTATGAGCCTAAAGTTCAGAGAAGAAAAATAAATGCTCAGGATGTCAAGTGAGTCTCAAGGAATAAAAGTCCACACTCATGTGGTCTTTGACAACAGAATGTTCTAGCAATGAAACAAAAATGAGCCATCATTTATCTGAACAGGACTGTTAAAATCATTTCATAATATAATCTACATGAAGCAATAAAAACAAATTTTTGCTACAATCTTTAAACTGCATTGACTATATAACTGAAGAGGAAGGACTTGGTGCATTTTATATTTAATGATTTTTTTTTACAGTTTAGTGCTGCATCTAGGATTTCTGTGCGGTAATAAAGACAATGCTCCATTATGTTCTTCTGTTACTAATGATTCTGTAAAGATAATGAGAAAGGGTGAAACCTAATTCCATTAAACAGAGTTCTGCTGGGACGGAATGAGATTTTGCTGTGAAGCTGAAGACTTTGAAACCGAAATGAAAAGCTTTTACACAGACAGAGCAAATGGTTTGGGAGAAGTCATTCTCAACCACAGAGAGCATCTCGAGACAGGCTCTGGTGGGATTGTCCTGGCTCCTGATACATTTTCAGTGTTCAGCTAGCACAAGCGTTTATAGTGTCTGCTTCAATTTTTTAAAATACAAAGTAATCGACACAGACACTTTAAGGTTCCAGATTTCTTTATTTATTCAAGAAATCTTTTGTGTGGCTGGATGATGATGCTTCAGCCTGAATTTTGGATCAAGGTTGGTTGTACTTTTCTATGAGTAATATCTTAAGAATATATTCATTTGGTCCCTAAAATAAAGAGGGTCCCAGGCCTCCTCTCCTCTCTTCTCTCATGGAGAAGTTTATAATCCTGTGGATTATAATTCGCTGAGGATAACTATGACATCTCAACCCCTGAAACTCACGAGGCTGCTGGTCAGCTGGTCTTGGGAGTGAGACAACAGCAAGGCAATCCACAGGGTCTCTGGAAATGAAGGAAGGGAAGATGAGGAGCCGAGAACAGCACGGCGCGGCCTTGGCAAACGTTGCTAATTTTAAAGTCGGAAGATGAAGATGGGGAGAGAAAGGATAGGTGGCCTGTGGAAGCTGGACCAGGCAGATGGAGGAACGTGTCCAGAGCCTCCACAGGTGAGCCGCTGGCACGAGGTTGGCAGAGTGAGCCCATTTCAGGTCTTGCAGCTGGGAGAATTAGACGAGACAAGCATGCCATCTTAAGTCACCAGGTTTATTGCGGTTCGACACCACATAGTCGTCTTGCCATTGCAGGGAAGCTAACACACGAAGGGCTCGGCAGAAAAGGCACAAGGCTCTGCATGCTGCTACTGATGCCAAACATCTCCAGGGAGAGAGGCTAAATGTGCTTTCAGAGAGTCCCATTAATAATGGTGGAAGTAGAGGAATGCCCTTTAAAGGCCACAGTCGCAATTGCTCCAGGCCCAATCCAAAGTGATTGGTGCAAGGCACTCAGTGAAGAAAGCAATGTCTGTATAACTGAGATGTGCCCACCCCAAATACTCACTAGTTAATGTCTGCACAAAGGCTTTGGTGCTTCTCTGTCTTAGACGTGGACATTAGTGCCCCCCCTTTCTATGAGGGTTGATTGAATTTAAGGTCTTGATTCTAAGAACTGATCAAAGAAAGATAACCAAAGTGGCAAGTTTAGAAAGAGAAACAAACCAGCTGACACTTTGCAAAATGCTTGACCAGTAATCTTCAAAGAGTGTCAAGGCTGGGCTGCAAGGTGGCCCTCCAGGTTAAGGCACTTACCACTAGGCATAACTACCTGATTTGGCTCCCCAGAACCCACATGAGAGGGGAAAGAAGACTCCCAGGCTGTCTGTCCTCAGGCTTCCCTATGAGCACCATAGTGTACACCCACAAATCCACACACAAACTAAAGAAATAAGTGTAATAAAAATGACTCTATGTGTAAAGGTCATAAAAACTAAGCAACTACTCAAATGGTCACCAACTGAAAGCCAAAGAAGGCAGCCTGACAGAAACGCCTCTGGTAAACTGCACTGGCCAATGGGAGAGAAGGATAAAATTGAGGGAAAAGATTCTAATGAGAAGAACTGAGTGAAGCCTATAGATTTATTAATTATCTTGCAACCATGCTAATCTTGGTGGCTGTATGAGGACAGTCCCTAACCTAGCCTTCAAACTATTCTGTTAAAATTAAAAATAAGAGTTAGAAAGTAAGGGAACATGATTGCAACTCACTGGGCAGACTGAGGAAAATGTTTAATGCGATTTGGTAGGAAAAGGACTGATGACTTTACCATGAACAAAGGGCCTTGCAACCCCACTGAGAAGTGAGAAAGGGAAGGCAAAAAGCAGTGTACACGGAGAAATACAGATATGAGACCACAGTGCTGCGATCCCCAGCCACTAAGCACCAAAGACAGCAAGGAAACCACACACCTCTCTTCAGCCAATTCCTAAAAGCTGTGGAAAGGTTACACCATCTCCTGGAGGCTGTGGAAAGAACTGGTGTTTTCATATAGATCTACCAGAAACATAAACTGATCTAAATTTGTGGTCAGTCAATTGACACATATACTTAAAAAGGTAAAAGTCCTATCTTTTACTGTAGGATTGGTTATCAATTTTTCTTTACTTTCTTCTCTGTTGTCTGACTTTCTTTCCTATTAATGAGTTCATGGGGCTTTAAAATTTGGTTTGTAAAGAATATTTTCTATAAAATAAATAATTATACACAATGAATACTATAAAGGCAGAAAAATGATACTGAAGTCAAACTTGCAAAGATGCTCCGACTAGTCTGTGAAGTGGAAGGAACCTGGTGAAGTAGTCACTATGACCTGCTTTATTTTCACAGAAAGGATGCTTTTTAAGAGATGGAAAGGACAGACACCAAAATTTTAACTGTGGATATTTTTTCCCAGTGGATTCAATCCCTATCCATCACTGCTTAAACACTTAGCCACATGTCCCCATAAACACATGTCCATCGCTGCTTAAACGGTGTGTGATAGCACAAGTCTGAACCCCAGCAACGAGACAGTGGAAGTGGATGAGAAGTTACTCTCATCCACACTTCAGCTTTGAGGCCAACCTGCACCAGGTCTTCATAAATAATGTAAAAGTAAAAAGTCTATCAACCAATAAAAAAGAAAAGAATGCAGTCAGCACATCTCCATCGGCATTATTCCTTAAGATGGTGTATGTGTACCTCTCTCCTGGCACTCCCCTGCCCATCTCTGGGCTCTCAGGATGCCCACCTGTGACCCTGGCCTTGGCAAACTGGTTTCGAAAAGACTATGTTTGTTCCAAGCCCACAAGCCATAGGAAGCAGGCTTTGAGCTGACACTGGCCCTGGGTAAGAGCAGGAATGAGCCTTTTGTTGGGAACATTGTGTTGACAAGATGATCTTGCAGAGACATTCAGCAGGAGGTGCAAACCAGACACCAGGAACGAGGTGAAATCCCTCTTCCATTTGCCCCAAAACAGGTGGAGAACCATTGCTCAGCTGCTAGCTTTAAAGGAACCACTGATGAAATTCAAAGACCGCACCAACTCATGAAGGCACAGGACAGTTCTCAAAAGTCCTGGGGGGTCTGTCCCAGCATAGCAGTGACACCTCAGGGCTCCCCTAGTGCAAGTCTCAGAAACAGAGGTTTCTGGAGAAACACCTGCTGCCAGATCCCTGACCAACTCCTGAGAGCATCTGTCAACCCTAACATCTGAAGTCCTAGAAGGAAGACAGCGGTGGTGGCAGAGGGCAGTCACCACAGCTGTGTTTGGAAATGGTGTGTTCGCCTTTCTCCTAAAGGGTCACCGGTAGTGACCTGCCCGAGACAAACACAAATGCAGCCCAAAGTGTGGTCCCCAATAAGAAAAAATCTTTCAGGCATGGCCAGAGTGGTGTGTTTAGACAGAGTGTGAATGCAAGACTTGGGGACGATTGGTGTCCAAGGTATGCTTCAGAGCTTAGGAGGAGACACATTTTTGCTCAGACAGCCCTCTCTCCACAGTGGCCGTGGGTACTAAACTTAACCCCAGGCAGCAGAGGAATACCTCAACTACTTTCTGTTTTTTGCCAGATCCTCCCTACTTTGAGTGAGCGTGAGCCACCTGAAAGAAAACACACTGACGGGAAAGTCAGCCAGGAACCTGAGTTGGAAACCTGCCACGGGTCAGCACTGAGACGTCAGACAATGTCCTAACCCCTTCACAGTCCTCAGCCTCCTCTTCTATCATCTGTAGACGTTCAGGAAGAAACCCCTTCTGGAGTGGCTACAAAGTGGTGGCAGATCACACGGCAGGCATCCTTGAGACGGCTGTCATCACTGTGACCCTCCTACACGCGGGCTGACCATCCATCTGAAAATATGGCTCCTGATACCTGCCCTGAAATATTTAAAAGGAGCCAGCACAGATCTGGGGGCATGAGATCCTTTTCTCTGGGATGTAACAGAAAGAAACAACCAAGTGTAACCATCTCAGGCAACACCAACACCACATTCTAGTGGCCCGGCACTGTCTGGCTAGAGATACGGAAAATTCTCCCCGTGATGAATTTTTAACAGTGAAATCTGACTTGTTTCTTGTGTTCCACTGCCTTAAATGCATTTGGGAAACAAGTGGGGCATCAATAAGTAAATAGTCAACTCTTCCTTTGATGTTTGGGGCAAGGCAGATGGTGAATGAGAGGGCACAGTGAAAATGGGCGGAGTCCTGTTAGCAGTATGGGTGAGTTGGGAAGTTGTGTTCTCCCCAGCCTGCCTCGTTCCCGGTTGTTCTCTTTCCTGTATGGACTTCCCTTTCCATTCCTGTATGGAACTCCATGCAGTATGCTGGCCACTACTTCGACTTGGGAAATCTTCTCTTGTTGCTATTCCCCCCACATCGGCTTGATTTCCTATCCTCCTGTCTTCTTGTTTGTCCTTGTGTGTTTTTTGGTGGTTGTGGTGGTGATGTTTGTCAGGTTTTGCTTCTATCCTTTCTGCTGTCTGTGGTTCCGTGGCCTTGTGTTGGCATACTGTATAGCTACCCAGCTCTCCTCTCCACACTAGCCTCCCGTGCGTGTTCCCCATCAACGATTTCTCCTTTGAGTAGTCCCTAACAGAGCATTCCACGCGAGCTCAGAGCCGTGCCGTGTGACTGAAATGCCGCCCACTACCCGGTGCTCTCTGTTTGGACCAGCAGGCCTCTCTTAGGGCTGGCAGCCTCCATTGTAGGAGATACATGAGGGACGGTGCTTCCATCTGTATTAGTGATTGCCTGTTGGGCAAAGGAGCGGTGTTGAAAAAAATTAAAAAAAAAACAAGCATGAGAAACATCAACATGAAAAGCAGCAATAACAGCACAACAAAAATGGAAAGCAGACACAAGCAAAAGGCAAAGGAAGAGCGGTTTTAACTTAGAAGACCTCACATTCGTGTTTTGAAAACATTTAAGTTGTGTTTTGAGTTCACGTGGGAAGGAAACACCACTAACCATCCAGAATTCAAGGCCCCCTCCCTCCTAGATTTGTAGTCTCTGCTTGACCCTAACAAAGCAAGTTTTAATTAATTAGTTTTGGGGAGAGATGGGGTTTCATAATCCAGGCTAACCTTAAACTCCTGATCTTCTTGCTCCATCTCCCAAGTGCTGAGATTATAGGCGTCCAGCACCAGACTCAGCTTACGGGTGCTAGGGACCAACCCTCCAGACACTCTGCCAACTGACATCCAACTTCAGCTCCTTAGGAAAGAGTCTTAAGTGAGGTCTGCAGCCCTCCCTGCAGCCGTGCTCAGGAGCACCTGTGCATCTACATTTGAGATGAAGGTTTAGAGACTGCTCTCAGGATCTCGGTGGGGGGGGGGAGGTGGGAGAGGCTGAGAACCTGCTCTTTGAGAACGGGGGACCAGTGAGCTGCAGTGACGGCTGTGAGTCAACTCACCTTGCTCAACCAGGGTGAAGCCAGTGCTCCGCAGAGTGGTACACAGTGCTAGCTGGCACGCCAAGGGGGATTTCAGGGCACACATTATTAATTTTTAGCTGTTGTTGTGTATCTAAGAGACATCATTGGAAATTCTGTGATCCTACCCTGTCATGGTCAAGTAAAACGGTCAAGTACACCTTCATTGTAAAAGCACAGGTTCTTGTACATGATACACATGTACACATATACCACATGCAAACGTTTTTACTTTAGAACTTCGTGAATGGTTTCACAGGCTTTGAGTGCTCAGGACAAATCTTTGGCTTAAACTTGGTAAGACTGTTGTTTATTGTGTTTTAATATGGAAGTATCTTACTATATGTCAGAATCTTTTTAGGCATCTCACTTTCCCTTTGTGCAGAATAAGGCAGCTTTTTTTTTTTTTTGATAGATGCTCCACAAAGCCAAGACACATTCCTGGATAGATGGATAGTACCCTACTGTCAGAGCCCCTCTGTCACCTGAGGTGAACAGAACAAAATCCCTACTGATCCTGCGACAGCAGCTCTACCTGGCCTTGACAGTCAGGGGCTCAATCCTACCACTAATATTCATTGAGGGTTAAACCTAAATTTAGAAAAAAAAAAAAAAAAAGGCCTGTGTATCCGCCCTAAAACTAAAAAAAAAAAAAAAAAAAGGCCTGTGTATCCGCCCTAAAACTTCTATTTGAACCTGCATGCTTATGAAAATACAGAAATGTGGGCAAGTGCTTCAGGGAGAAGGAAACAAGCCCTTGAGACTCTGCATTGACCTTATGTGGGAAACGGGGCAGAACTGCTCTCGGGGGAGATGCTGTGTTCCCCGCTCTCCTTCCGTGTGCATTGCCTGTGGACCTGGCAGGACCCTTGACCAGCTGATTCCTGAGAAGATCTGTGCTGTTCTCACTGTGGCCCTGCTTCCTTGTGAAGCTCTGCCTTGCTTGTATCGCAGCTGTTTGTTACGCTCTGGTCATTCTATGGATGATGTATTAGAGCGCAGAGCCTCGCCTTCACACGCTGTTGGGTTTGGTTGCTTGTTCAAGGACAGTGGCTGTCAACCTTCTCTTGCTGTGACGCTTCAATACCTGTTGTAGTGAGGCCGGGCTGTAAAATTACTCTCATTG
Source organism: Alexandromys fortis (assembly GCF_014885135.2). NCBI lineage: Eukaryota > Metazoa > Chordata > Mammalia > Rodentia > Cricetidae > Alexandromys > Alexandromys fortis. The sequence goes on from NW_026067911.1 coordinate 927,747, forward strand.
CTACTTAAATAACTGTGATTTTGCTACTGTCAGGAACTGTAATCTAAATATCTGCGGTTTTTTGATGGTCTTGGGATACCCCTCTGGAAAGGTTGTTGGACAACTCTCCAGGAGGGGTCACAACCCACACGCTGAGAACCACTGCTCTAAGAGCAATGAATGAATCTAGCTTGTGTACTTATAGTGAGCGAGCTCTACAGATGTTTGGGCTTGCTCTAATGATACCTCCGCTAGCCGGATGCAGCTGTGGGGTACCACATGCGAGATAGAAGATGCATGATTCACTGTTGTCACTGGTAACGCTGCTCTGTTCATCCCAGTGGCTGGGTATAGAGGCCTCTGCCTTTGGCACACCGAACATATAAGGTTTAAAACAGTGATGCTTTGATACAAGAAAGCCAGGAATGTTTTTAAAGGAGTCAACAAACCCGTAGTATACACAGGAGAAAGAGTAATTGAGGAGGGATGCGCCATTTGCCCAAATCCAACATCTACATTCTACTACACAAATGCCCACCTAGCAACTCGGAAGCCAAGGTTTGTGCCAATTTGCATTCCATGCATGTGGCCGCAACTTAGCATTGCCCCAGCAAGTGGTCCAACGCTCAGGAGGAGGGGGAGATTTTCCTAGGGTTATGTGAGACTCAAAGGAAGCAATTTGGTCTTTGCTCCATTGTACCCCTTGGGAACAATAATCTGGGGTCTGTCACAACAGGTGTTTTTCCTTCTGTAAAGATCACACCGAGCACATACGTACCCTTAACATGTTTAGACCTGTGCCTTCTGTTTTGCTGTTTCTGTGGCCATAGTGAAATCCAGTCTGTGTGAGTTCTTGTCAGCTGCTTTTGTTAGTTCCTGTTAGAGATTGAACATGTTTCCCCCACAATTCGTATATTGAAGTTTGAACCTTGAAACTTAGGGGACCAGACCTTTGAAAGTTACTGGGATGAGATGACGTGGGGTTGTGTTTCTGATGAATTTAGTACCCTTATCTGAAGATCTCTTTCTCATCTCTTTCTCTATCTCTCTCCCTCTGTCTCTGTCTCTATCTGCCTGTCTGTCTGTCTGTCTGTCTGTCTATCTTTCTATATATCTCCCTTTCCCTCTCTCTCTTTCTCTTTCCTCTCTTCTCTTTTTCCTTCCTCCCCTCCCCCCAGGCCCACCTACATATGAGGATATAGCAATGGCTGCTTGCATGACAAAGAAGCTAGCCCCTTCAGGATTTTGGCTGGCACCTTCATCTTAGACTCGCAGTATCTGGGCTGTGAGAGTTCTGTTCGTTCTCTGCTGTCACGTCACTTGGTCTGTGATACCTCACGATAGCAGCACAGACTGAGACTGGACTTGGAAAGGAAAAAAAGCCCAGAGAACAGCACGGCGTTCTCTAAGACACACAGCTGGGATTCGGGCCAGGCTTGTCCAACTGGCTTTAGGTTTGTGCTAACCTGTTTCTCGCCCTCGCTCTCTGAAAAGGTGATGAAATACAAAGCCGCACCCCACTGCAGAAACGTTTGAGTCAACAGAGGTCAAAGAGTGCTGATTCTAGGTGGGAAGTGAATGAAGGTGTGAACACACTGTGGGTAGAGTTGTGAAACTTGGCTCCTGGGCAACTTGGGAGCTTGTGCTGTTACGAAGAGGCTGTGGGTATCAGAACTTCCTGTTTCTCTCCGACACCTGACCAGTGCAGAGGAAGGAAGTTTGTTACAGGATAAAAGGTGCTTCTGGAGAAAACAACAGTTCTGTGGTGTGGACAAAAGCTTCCTGAGAACTTCAGCCACCAAAACGCTTTGCCAGGGCACCATCTGGCCTGCTAGTAACCAAATCACAGATCCGGAACTCAGCAACTCTATACTTGTGCTTACTCTCTCTCCCATGGGATGTGAACTCCTGGTCTGTTCTCCCATGCCCAAAGTGGGAAAGGATCCTGTAAACTTGCCTGGAGGAAATAGCCAGGCCTGTTCCTTAGCAATGAGTGAAACCTAGGTGTTGCAGAGCCCCGATAGATGCTAAAGTTCGTCAGACGGTTGAGCGAGTCTCCAAGAGCGTGGCAAGGTGGCTGGCACATGTCAATTTTCCTACCACGCAGGAGGATTGCCACAAGCAGCCAACCAGTTGGATAACATCTCAATACCTCCCCCTAAAAACAACCCCTGAAATACTCATGGTGGAAAAACCCAGCCTCAGGCTTGGCAAGGGCACGGCTCTAACATTTCCCAGCCTGGAACTTTAGGATATGTTTATCTGTAGGTGTGCCTCAGTTTCCTCGGTTAAACCAGCTATACGGGAAACTGACTCAGAGCACGCTGGGAGAACTGCGCTTGTGTCTGGCATTTGCTAGTGCACACACAGACTTGGCAGGTGCTTCTTTGTTTTTTTAAATTTAGACACAAAGATGGGTCTTCTTTAGTGACACACTTTCCTTTAGAAAAGTAACAGAACATGCTTTTAACATCAACTTGAGTCTGGCTTTAAAAAAAAAAGAATAGACAGGATAAAGCTGCAGATATATTCTAGAATTTTCTTGAGTCAGTTCTATTAGTACGCCTGTAAGAAGAAAAAAACACCTTCACTGTAGACTGAGAGGGAAGAAAAGGGGAGAAACTTGCCTCTTTCAATAATGAGGGATATATATATTTTGTCAGTATTTTTAAAGAGGCTTTTCTTACACAAACAGAACTATGCGCTGGTCAGTACCCAGGTCTTTCCTTTTGATGTACATTTTAAATTAAAAGGAATATTCTTAGAAAGACACCTGCACCTGGGTGAGTCACATTTGATCAATCCTGTGAACAGGGTTTCAGGGGATGTGCAATTATTTGCTCAGTTAGGCTTAAACTTTTTATTTATCTAATCACCCCCTGTAATGCTTTGATCTGAACTCCCAAAGCCCATTTTTCAACCACTTTAGCTACATATTTTAAGTCTTATAGCCTAATCAGCCCCAGCCCATAAAACATGCAATGTCCTGTTGGTGGATCCTATCAGGAAATCAGCCGCCACATGCGTGCTGTAATCCTCCACTTTGTGACGGGTGAGCTCCTTGGAAGTGTCCTTGCTGTCATTCTTCTGGGCGAGCTAGAGCAAACCGGCAGGCAAGCGCATCCTCCCATCCAGGCTGGCTTCTCCTTGCTTGCATTTGCAGTGACTCAGTGGTGAGTCACTGGTTTCTGCAGGTGTATGCTTGGAGTCCTGGAAGCTTTCCACCTCCCAGCAGGGCAAATGTTTACTTCATCAGTTCATGGGGTTACACAGCAGTTCCAGCCGACTTCATCTGACTGTTCAGCAGTTTAAAAACTACATGGGTATACATGTGTGTGCCTATTGATTTAGGTCTCAGGAGACCACTGCCACTTAGAAGTTAAAACAAATGTATTGTTGGGTAATGCAAAACATTGCATTGATTGGAAATATTAGAAGGGAAAAATAATTTCTGGGTGTGTTGTCCTGTAAAAAATACATTGGAGCTGTTCCTTTCTGGGGACTGCAGCCACTGACAAATTGGCACTCTCTTTTCTTTCCTACCCTCTGGACTTACCCAAGTATCTTCAGAAAATTTAGTTCAGTGAATTCTTTTTCTGTATATGAGACACTCAAATTTTTGACAATTATGGAAACACACACACACACAAAATCAAGCACTCAATTTTCCTTATTGATCTTTGGCTAAATCTTATTCTTCCCTATTAGTAAAACCTAATACAGACAAGCGCATTAACTGCATAAAGGAATAAGATTGTAAACTGTCTGACTGTGACCACGGGGCGCATTTGCTGAACTCTGGTCTGATAGGCTAGCACACGGGCAATAGTTGCTATTTGATTCTTTTCTGTGTTCAGCGCAACTTAAAAGGCTCTACCTGGACTAGTGTAATTAATTATCAGAACAGCCCTTAGCAAATAAAAATGTGCAGACAAAGACAAGCTGAGCAACCTGACTAAGGTCACCCATAGACAACCAACAATCAGAGGCAGAACTGAAGCTCAGTTAGTTGGATCCTGGGGCTGCTGCCACAGCACACAGTTATGCTCTAATGAAAAGTTTCCATTTTTATTTTCGCTTATTTATTGATCTTCACAGCGCTGGAAATCAAACCCTAGTCCTTATGTAGATTAAATCTAGATGAGAAAGAGACCGACTCAAAATGAGTAATTGTGTACAGTTAAATAAAGGAGAACATAGAAAGCTGTTCAGTGTGGTTTATGTCCTAGAGAGTGCCTGTTCCTGGTCACTGTCAAGAGGAGTACTGGCTTCGAAAGCCTTTATTTGGAAGACAGAATCAGCCCAAGTGCTGATAACAGGTAGAGATAAGGAATGCACACCCTGTCTCACTCTCCTGCCCTCATGAGCAAACTCAACCAGACGAGAGACGGCAGCGATCCTTTGCCCAGAGGCCATCACTGTGCTGGAAGGCACAGAAGACCAGAGGACTCAGAGGAACAAACCTGGGCACAGAGACCCCATCTGTCACCAATATCACAGATGAAGCCCATGTCCACTTGGCTGCCACACTTACTTTTCTCATTCGTAACTCTCCTCAAGGGCAAAAACAAAGGGGCGGCAAATATATTTAATTGATAAATTCTTTATTGATTGCTGACAACCCAGAGGAGGAGAGATGGGCAACCTGGAAGCTACTGGTGCCTTTGTGTGCTAAGGGTCTTTTCCTCTTGTCAAGATTGAGTCAGTGAAGAGATGTTCACGCTACATCTGTGATTTCCCTCACCCAATACATTCTAGTTATGATGGAAATATGGCCAACTCAGATCTGTATTGAAGGCCATGCTATAAAACAACCAAGTAGTTTACTTGAAAAATGTGACCGTCTCAAGACCAGGAGTTCTGGGAAACAACCTCAGAGAAGAAGAGCCAAAGGAGACAGGGCCAGTCGCTGTACCATAGGATGCTAGATGGCTCCTCAGAAAGAAAAGAGGTGCTATGCAGTCTGTGGTGGCTTGCACCAAATGAAGACTAGCTAACAATGGTAACTTGCCGATTGCAACTGGACCAAGTGAACAGAAGAGGCTGGTAATGCACAAACTGGTAGAGGGTGGCTGAAACTGTCCCATGGTCATCGTGATTCCTCTGTAAATCTGAAAGTATTCTAGAATATTCTTTTAAATACCAGTGGTAAAGATGCTGTTGCCAAGCCTGACAGCCTGAGATAAATCTCTAAGAACCACGTGGTAGAAGGAGCAACCATGTAACACAAGTTGTCCTCTGACCTCCACATGAACACTGTGGCAGATCAGTAAGTAGACAGGTAAAGAAATGCCCACCTTAGTACCTTTCTTAGAGAATAAGAATAAGAAGAAAAAGGGAGACAGGCTATGGCTTCTCTCTGGCCCTGGTGTCCAGTCACTGCTGAGTGAGCCAATGGGCCCTGCCCCGACCGATTGGGTATCTTCAACCAAACATAAACACTCTCACCTTGCAACATAGACTGTCCCACTGATTATTAAGTCTTAAATTTCTTGAAGTCTCATGTACCAAATAATAACTAAGTGGTATGAAAGCTATAACACATTTCTCTATTAAAAAATACCTTTAAAAAGGAACAATTAAAAATGGCACATGCCCAGTAGAAATCATGTAAAGGCACACAAATATTATAACAAAAATGATATTGCTGACTTTAGTACCAGAAATAATGGTTTTACACCTGAAACCAATTCTAAACACTGAAAGTTTACTGAAAGAACATTTTCTTACACATATATTCAATTTCTTTCCTGTATAACTATAAAGTATACTATGTGTATAGTAACCCTGTGTTCTGTGTGTATGACATCTGTATGTTCAACACTGTACACTCTGTCCCAAAGCACACATGGAGAGCTAGATGGGTAAGCAGAAACACGGGAGGCAGCCTGTGGCTGAGCACAGCTGCCCCTCCATCTTAGCATGGAGCCATAAGGAGGGCCTCACATTTCCTCTGACTCTTTATCAACAGAGACCAGAGAAACGGGGATGGGTTTATAAGACAGAGTATGACTGCTACCTACCTCATCTGTTTGCAGCAAAGGCTGCTCTGCCCACACCTGTGTGGCCCTTCCTAGCTCACCCAATCCCCAGTCTGAATCCCCACCCCCTCCTTCACACCCCACCTCACCTCTTGGCGCCTTGTGTTTGGGTTACAGCTGTCCATGGATATAGGGTCTGTCCTGTGGAGGGCATAGCAAGAGAAAGAACAGTCCCAGCCTGGAACCTTGGAGTGGTGGTAAATAGGGATTGTAAACTGAATAAGATCTAGACTCAGCAAGGCATCTGGGCGTGCCTGCAAGGAAATGCCCAAACTGTGTTAACTGAGGTGGGGAAACCTGCCCTGAATATGGTTGGTACCATCTCACAAGCTGGAAACCCAGACTGAATAATCGGGGGAAAGCAAGCCCCGACCACGGATACAATGAGACCATTTCTCCTCTGTCACCATGGCTTCCCCACGCAACCGGCTGAACCCATACTCTCACTTAGAGGGAGCCTTGGCTTTCCTAAGAGCCTGGGAGGCAGTGAAGGAGCCTGGAGGATCAAACGCAAAGACTTTGGATTCTTCCTCTGCCCCGCCGCTGAGTATACTTGGACAAGTCCGGGAACATCTGTTTTCCCGCTCAGAAAGAGGCTTGGGAGCAAGAGATCACACCTAGCTTAGTAGACAGCACTCTAGTAGAAGCTATTCTGTAGCTAAGGAAGTGACCTTGTCATATCTGAGGGTGTGAGAACTGGTATTTCCCATCCTGTAACCCCTCCCACTGATGGCTGCCTCTTGGCTGGGCATTTTTAGCATCTCAGGGTTCCCTGACGTCTTCCTCCTTCACAGACTACATCCGGGATTCCTTTGAGACCATGTGCTTGTCTAGGAGACACATAACTGAGTGAGACTTGTCTAATGTATGAATCAGAGGACCCTGAGGAGGCAGTCTCAAAGCCAGGTGCCCAAGAATGCAGCGTGCATGAGAGTATGTGTGCGCATGCCCAAATGTGTCTCTGAAACATTCACTAACACACAAACGTGTGTGCATACACACACACACACACACACACACACGGTCCTGTGCTTACAGAGACACCCTTACGCAGGCATATTCGTGACTCAGAGCCGAGTTGCCCGTTCTGTGGTTTCCAGTGGTTCTTTTCCACAGCTTCACTTCAGGATCTGAACGTGTGGATGAACAGGTGTTGAGCTGGTGCGACTGTCCTAGAGAGTCTCTGAAACTGAGTGCTAAAAACCATGTTGCAATAAATAACCAAGAGTAGCGACGTAGATCTGTGAACAAATCCCCAACAATAAGTGGCCTTTTGGAGTTTTTAGAACATTCTTCAAACACAGTAGTGGAGGTATGCCAATTTCTGGAGAGCTCTCCACCTTCTGCCAGTAGGAACTCAGTTTTGTCAAGAAAATGCTATCTAACCATTCACCTGAAGTAACAGCCAAATCACAGTCTTATTAGTGCTTTTTCAATCTAAAAAAAACAATCCATTCTAAAACATTAGGTTCATATAACTCTTGCCAGCTCAGCCTTGATAAGGGTTCTCTCCTTCCCTTGCAGAACACAATCTCTGACTGTGACAAAGACACCCATGGGTATCGTCCCCAATCCAGGAAGCACAGAAGGAGCAATGGAACATGAAAGTCAGGGATGTAAGGACCTAGTGTTTGAAGGACAAAACCAGCAAGATCCGATGGGTTTTGTCTTCTTTTCAAGTCACTAACCTGCTATGTCTCTACAAAACCCACCCATGTGGACTCTTTGATCACGTCAAATGAGATGGTGAGAAAAAATGTCTGGTGCATACTTGGAACTGAAGGATAAAATATTTGATTGCAAAATGGTTAGGTATAGACCAAAACAAAAAAATAATAAACACAAATCCATGGATAGATCCATTCCAGGCTGGAGAGATGGCTCAGCTGTGCAGTCCTGAGGACCAGAGTTCAGATCCCACCTCCCCTCTCTTATGTTTGCCTGTTTCTGAGGCAGGTGTAGAGACAAGAGGGTCTCTGGAACTTCCTGGGTTCTAGAACAGCCCAGAAAACATGAGCCTCAGGTTCAGGGAGAGAGCTTTCTCATAGGAATGGATGAAAAGTGATAGGATTCAGACAAACAGTTTTGCCCTTTGTGTGTACATAAGAACACACACACACACACACACAATAAACAAATCTCTTAGAAACAGCCTTTCCTTCTTTGTAGAAACCTAGTTCTGTCTACCACAGCTGCAGATGGTGAACTATGGCTGGCTTCAGCTATGGTGACTAACCTCCACCAGTGCACTGGTGTGTCACTTGGAATGAAACGTATGCTGGTTCAGCCCCTGCCCCTCTCTAGGTGGCATAGAAACTTGGCTTGCATAGACCCCTCCACAAAGACTGACATTTGAGAGTTTTGAGAAACCACACTTTGTTCGTAAGTTAGAAACACCGCTCTCCGGTTACCACCTCAGCTGTCTATTCTATAGCTGCTCTGTCGGGGTCAAATTTATCTAATGCCCAACTCTCTGATAAGCACACACTAGGTCTTCAATAAAATGTGCTGTTGGTGGGATGGGGAGCCAGCAGGAGCTGCAGAGGAGGAGCCAGCTGAGACCATTCTCAGGACTTCCTCCTGCCCCTTAGGCTTCCTTGGCATTACCAAAAGCATCCCCTGACAGCTTTTCTCTGCTCGCCTCTTCCAGGATAGACTGTGTTGTTTCGCTCTTGCCCAGCGCAGGGAGTTCACTGTCTGCACTCTCCCCAGAGCCGTGCACAGACTCTACCTGAGCTTTTCTCAGAGCTCAAGTACAGTGTTTGGGCAACACTTTGTACTTTCCCTGACTTTGGGTTTTATCTCTCGCTTTCCTCTAGGGCAGAAATTGTCTCCAAAATCTTGAACTTTTTAAAAATAAGGTTTTAGCGTATTTAGGCAACACAACAGGCTTTATTTATGCAACATGGCTTTAGTCGGTGGTGCTTCCCTCAGAGAAGAGCGGATCTGGGAAGCCACGGGGTAGACAGTGAAGAATGTGGGAAGACTGACGGGATGAAAGCAAGGTTCGCCTCTTTTCACAGACGGTACTCTCGGGCACTGGAGGAGGCACACGTGAGTCAGGGAACATCACAGTGGAGAGCTCCACTCTGGGAGGAGGGGAAAGCAGACAGAGACGCACATGGAGCAGGGAGGGGTGTGGTGGACATCTTTTCTGTCAACTTTGGTTTAGAAGGGTCTTCACACAATCTCTCATTTATTCCACACCACGGCCAGGTAAGGATAACAGGATATTTTTGTCTTACCTGCTTATTGCTTGCTTATTTTCATCTCTTTTCTTCCTTTCTTATTTATTTATTTATTTATTTATTTATTTATTTATTTATTTATTTATGTCTTTCTTTGTGTGTGTGTCTCCTGTTTTCTTTGATGTTGCTTTGGTTTATTTTTTGTTTGGTTGTTTTAAAGAGAGAGAAAAAGAACACAAAGTTGGGTGGATAGAGAGGTGGAGAGTACCCTGGAGCAAGGAAGTAGGGGGAGGAAAAAACATATTCAAAATATAGTCTGTAAATAAATAAATAAATAAGTGAAGGAAGTATGATGTTAGATGAGAGGGGTCAGAGATCCTAAGGGACATATTCAAACAAACCATAATTGTCCATAGAGCTGTGGTTTGACCCCACACCGCTTCATAGACGCTTACTCTTTACACAGGGCAATGGTTCCTGCACAAGCCTGTCACCGTTGGTGACTGATGGACAACGGCTCGGTCTGGAGGAAGGGTTAAGCCCCCCCTCCCTCCCTTGATGAGGGCACATTCCAAATCCCTGTGGGTACCTGGAAGCATCCTGAGAACACTGGGTACCAAAAGATGAGATTGGATTAGATATAGCCACCACTCCATGTGTGGATCCTGTGGGCAGTTAACAGTGCCTCTGAGCCTGACTCAGAGAAATATTTTGAATACCTAAAGAGTTTTATATTTATCTTTTATATTTATAGAAAATGTATTTTATATTAAATTTCATTGTTAAATATTCTAAAAACAAATGTTTGCATGATAATATAAGTACTTCTTTGTTCATCGACTAAATGATAAGAGATGGTAGAAGCTGTGGAAGTTTGAAGAATGGGTGATTTTCAAATATCACCAACAGCTGCTTAAGGACATGGAAAATACCTGCTGTGGCCAAGTCACAAATGCTGTGAGTATTTGTTTCACTAAATGTAGAGGAAAATGCACAGTTTTTTCAGTGAAACCTAAAACGTCACTATTTCTATTTAAGTTCATAAGCCACTTGAATTATCAAATTTCCTTCAGTAACCTCAAGGTAGGTACTCCTAGGCCAGGCTGTGCTCTCTTACATGGTCAGAGCCTTGTCTGAGCTTATTCTCAGTCCCACTTCATCCTGTGCTGCCTCAGGGGTTGTGCGTGGGGGTGGGGAGAAGGGGCTAAAAGAACAGCTTTAACAGGGGCAGAAGAGGAGTGCTCGGATGGGCCCAGAACCAAGACCACAAGGCTAAGCATGGAGGAGAGGAAGGGCCAGAGTGGGGAACTATGAGGTCACTTGGTATCTAGGTAGGAATAGAAAGAGAAAGGCTTGGGATCGAGGCCATACCATTTAACTCGTGCTTGTCCTGCAGCCAAAGGGAGGGAGGGTTGAGAAGGGGGGATGGAGAGAAGGGAGGAGTGAGCAGCAGGAACACCCTCATTTCCCTCCGCCACCATCGTTGTGAAGAAACGCATCCAAAAAGAAGCCTAAGCTGGCTCAGTGACTGGGCTCAGGGCCTCTGGTAGATGACATTGTCCCTTGGTGCCATGACCTTACTCTCCAGGCGAACGGTCTCAAGTAAATGGTGCTGTCCCCCAGCCTCAAGGCCTCCTCTACAAGGAGGAGTCAGTATAGCATTGTGCAAACAGGCAGTTTGAAGGGCTCAGTCACTGGTGGGCACTGGACAGAGTAGGAGGAGGCCGTTTGTTGGTTCCTGGCCACTTAGCCCCGAAATAATCACACAGAAACTATCATTTAAATCACTGCTTGGCCCTGTTAGCTCTAGCTTCTTATTGGCTAACTCTTACATCTTAATTTAACCCATCTCCATTAATCTGTGCTTCATCACGAGGTCGTGGCCTACCCGCAAAGTTTCAGCACATCTTTCTCTGGTGGCGGCTCCACCGCTTCTCCTTGACTCCACCCTTCTTTCTACCAGAATTCCACTTAGTTTTCCCCATCCTAGCTCTGTTTCCCTATAGCTCTGCTATAGGCCCAAAGCAGTTCCTTTATTAACCAATGATAGTCACAGCATACACAGGGGAATCCCATATTAGGACAGAGCTCTTAGCATGCTGAGGTTCAACTCCTCAGGTGTTGCTACCTTTAAAAAAAAAAGCCTTAATAAGTAGTTTCTTGTGGCTCTAACTATATTTCTGGCAAAGAGAAGTCACTGCCTTGAGTAAACCAACTCTCCTTGGTGGATTAGGCTGTAACATGGTCACCCTTTCTCTTTCCAGGCGGGTGGCATTGAATCCTTCCCCACGCCTGCTCTGTGGTCAGAGTAAATTCTGTAAAGAATTCCCATGTGGAGAGCTCTCTTTGGTGTTTCAAGGGGACAACAGGAGTGACAGAGCTGCAGGCTGCGCCCTCAGCACACCAGTGGGTGAAGACACAGGAGAAGAAGCTGTACTTTATGTTCCTAGCACCAGCGTGATTTTTCAGGTATTCACAAAGCAGCCATGAAGGGTAAATGGTAGAAACTTACAGGCTAGCTTGGTTGAACCTAGCCTCTATCTCTACAATGGCTTGTGTGATATTACAATCTCCCCAGACCTCCTTTAGAAGAAGACACAAGAGTGTCACCAAGCACTGTCATGGATCACGTAAAGTATCTCTTTGTTGGCCTCTGGGCTCAGACACCAGGATGTTACATGGTGTTCTGAGTCTCAGCTTAGCCTTTGAATCAACAGTGCTACATCCTGACTTGCCTCAAAGACGTTGGGAACCCAAACCAGGGGTGTGCACTAATCCCCAGGCTGCAGAACTGGAGAGCTATGCACAGAGTGGGGAAATCTGTCTGGGGTCATTTTGAAGTAAGGTGTTTTTCAGAGGTCGTTTCATATTAAGTTGTAAAGGGCCTGTGCAGAAGCATTTACAAGCTCATTTGGTAATAGTATAGCAGCCCCCAAGGCAGGGAAACACGAAGGCAGAACACAATGAGAGCTCCTTGGTTTCCCCTGGCTTGTTGAAACCAAGGTAAGTGTGCAGCACCTGACTTGGGGAGGTCACACCTTTTTCTTCTAATACCATTTTGGCAGCTTTTCATTCTATCTTACCACAAATCTTTGCCAAAACTTGAATCTACTTCTGTCAGATTAACCGTCCATCTCTACAAACAAAGTGGGGTTTCTTCTGAGGGCTCCTAGGGAAACGATAAACCCGAGTGACACGTGTCATCACAAGACTCGGAATCAGAGCTGGGAGAGTGGCTGGCAGGCTCAGTCTGCAGTTGGGCCTTCCCGTGCAGGGTGTAGGAATATGGAAAACTGTGGTGTGAACCCGCGCCTCACCAACCTTGCAAATCTCTCAACCACGGCTTTGTTCTAGTCCAAGTCCTTTGTTTTAAATATCACTTCTAATGATTTTAACGATCAAATGAAGCTGGATTCCCTACAGCCCCAAATAAACAGAGGGCCTCTTCTGGATGCGCAGTGGAATGCCTGTGGAATTTGAATGAGTATATATGACCGAACAGTTCTCTAACATTCCAGCAAAGGAGAGCGCAAGGACAGGAGCTGGAAGAGGCCTTTACCACTTCCTATAGCCTCACTCCTATCAGTTCATAACCCGATCCCTCCAGAGTAAGAGTCAGGGTAAATGTTGTTTCCTAGGCAGCTTTGACTTTTTTGTCTGTTTGCATATTAATTCCTTTTGAGTGTATTATGTTCGGGAAAGAGGAGGGGGAGGGAAGAGAACAAGAGTGCTGACTTCAGCAGGTTACAAATCTGAATGACTGTCAAACGCAAGATTCAAAGCCGTTATTGTTGCAGGAACTTGGTGGAAATGCAGATTTTGGATTCCTCAATGTTACAGGGCGTGGAAATGAAGGGCCCTACATCAGGGCAGGGAGAGGCTTATGACAAATGTTGAACTAATCTCAATTCTCTAACCCTGTATCGAAACTAACCAACCAATGAGATGAAAACATAAATAGTATTGCTTAGTTATATAACCAGCATATATATTTTCTTTACACCAGAGAAGATACAGTAAATATTATTCTTAATTTATTCCAAGAAAAAAATTACCTGTATTTATACCTAAGCTTTTAATCAGCAATATTCAATTTCTATGAATGAGATGCTTCTTTGGTTTACAGAAACAGCATTAGACTCTTAGTTGATGTTATCCACCAAGTGTTACAATGTTATGAACACTGAAAATGAGCAGGATGTTGTTTTGCAGGTAAGTTGTTATGAGCCAATAAGAGACTGGCTAACATGGAGGCTGACTAGCTGCTGCTGGCTTCTCCTGCTCTCCTAGGCTCCTCCAGTGCTCTCAGGGGTGGCAAATACGCCACCAAGTTGGCGCCCTATATAAAGGCTTACTATAAACTGAAGCAAGTTACAGAACTGACATCAACCAGTATTAGTTAGGGTTTCTATTCCTGTGATGGAGCAAAATGACCAAAAGGCAAATTGGGGAGGAAATGGTTCATTTGGCTTCCACTTTTATATCATCTTGTTCATCATCCAAGGAGTCGGGACAGGAACTCAGACAGGATAGGAATCTGGAGGCAGGAGCTGATGTAGAGGCCATGGAGGGGTGCTGCTTGCTGGTTTGGTTCCCTGGTTTGTTCAACCTGCTTTTTTATAGAACCCAAGACCACCAGCCCACATTGGGCTGCTACTTGCCCATCAGTAAATAATTAAGAAAATGCCTGACAGCTATGTCCTTTTTTGTTTTATTATTTTGAGACATGATTTCTCTGTGTAACAGCCCTAGCTGTCCTGGAACTAGCTCCTATAGTCCAGCCTGGCCTCGAACTCACAGAGATACACCCTCCTCTGTCTCCGGAATGCTGAAATTAAAGGAGTGTGCCACCATCATCCAGCAAGCTGTGTCTTTTGGAAACATTTTCTTTGTTAAGTTTTCTGTCTGTCCTGGAATTCACTCTGTAGACCAGGCTGACCTCGAACTCACAGAGATCCACCTGCCTTTCCCCCCCAAGTGCTGGGATAAAAGGTGTGTGCCACCTCCACCCCACCTATAGGTCTATAACTAAATTCATTTACTTTAGCTTGTTATTCGTGACATCCAAACTCAAACAGATTATTTTTAGTTCATGTGCCAAACAGCACCTTTTCCTTGGGAAGGGTGGTTTTGGATGGTGTATCCTTGTTCATTTGTTTTCACTTTACCATCCCTAATTTTAATGGACAGCTACTCTAAGGGACTCTTCTGTGAGCCACTAGTTCATTTTGTGGGAGGTACTTTGGTTCTGGTTAGACCACACAACCCACACTCCTGTTAGTGGAACACAAGCACGTGATGACTTACAATACGCTGACAGCCAAATGGGAGAAGGTCCTTTTGGTCCTGTGAGGTGGTCCCCTCTTTGTCCCCAGACTCCTTTGCCAGATGTCTGTCACACCAGGCAGTGTGAAACATGCAGTGGGCAACGGATCCAGGTCAATCCAGGCATGGAGCAATTAAGTTAATAGCATTGCATGTAAATGCCTGCTTGTCCATGCACTTACAATGTGCACATCGGTACAAGTGCATATCCTGGTGCACCCACGGGTTTGTTTCTCTTTAAGCCACCGGGATGAGAATGCCTGACTGAAGAAGCCTCTTCTCTGGGCTACTTTATAAAGTAAGTTTTATGTTTAATAATAATAATAACAATAAAGCAAATAAAAGTTTCTGAGAATCATAGTCAGTAGCTGTTGCCCCCGAAGCATATGTTCTCTCATGATTACTATCAGAAAAATAAAAGCACAGATAGATGCAGACATTTAGTTATGACTGTTCACTGCTGCTTGGAAAGGGAGCGTGTTTTCAGTTGGTGGGGTATGGAGAACGGCTTGGGAGCCCGCCTCCAAAAATGATCACCAACGTGTTCTAGTGCAGTGTGGCTGCGATGCGCATGGTTGGCCGAGGGCTGACAGCAGCCCCAAAGCCCTGGATGCAATGGTCATGGCTGCAGAGGTCAGCTGTGCTGGCACACGCCCGAGACGCCAGCCCTTGGATGATGGAAGCAGGAGGACCAGAAGTTCAAGTTCATCCTTAGTAACTTAGCAAGTTTGAGGTCAGCCTGGGTTCTGTGAGGCCCTGCCTTAAAAAAGGAAAAAAAAAATCCATGATAGGAGTCTCCAGGCCCTAACTAGAAGAGTGGGTGCGAAAGTCCCTCCCCCTGCTGTCAGGCTCCTCTAATCATCCGTTGTCATCTTCCCACACAGCAGCCACCTCATCTCCAGCCCGGCCCCCAGACACCTGCTAAGGCGCTCGAGCTGATCCCTGGCACAGACTTAAATGAGCCCCGGTAGATGGAAGAACACTTTAAACATGACTTGAAAAATGTGGCTCATGCTGTTCCTCTTCAGGAAAGCTTCCCAATATCATGAAATAGCATCTGTTCATTATATATAAAATCTGGTGAATAGAGGAAAAGGTGGAAAAAATTAGTGTTCATTACTGCCCCCGTCACAATTAGAGCTAATATGCGGCAATACGGTCTTCTGACATTTTTTCTTTTGTACAGTTGTAAATATGTTGGGCATGTGAATTTTGCACATTATTTATTTTTATTTTTGCTCTAAACATCATTCTTGTTATAAAAACTTCCTAAACATTTCTATGGACAAGACTATCAGGTGAATAGTTTCACACTTTTATATGCTCAAAACTCTTGAGGTAGAAAAAGATCCAAGGCAATACACTCAATATAGTCACAACTTCAGTCCGACTCTAATGAAAAGTATGAGTGCACAGAAACATTGAAAATCAAATGTGCTTTCCTTCTGAGTGAATTCTTCTGCCAGAGGTTAGCTCTACTTCTGGATTTTGCTCAGTGTGTATGGGGAAGACTTCATAAGAGAAGGAAGGTGTCTTGAGAACGCGCTAACTGGCAGAGGAGAAACAGTTGTTTTCAATAACAGAAAGTTCATAGAGACTACCTGTAATTTGTCCCTTATTAAATATCACACGAAAGCATCAATGGATGCTGTGTTTCCGTGTCTTAGAGGCCATTGCTTCATAGAAGACACTTTAAATTTTTATTGAGCTCTACATTTTTCTCTGCTCCCTTCTCTACCTCTCCCCTCCCCGTCAACCCTCTCCCATGGTCCCCATGCTCCCAATTTACTCAGGAGATCTTGTCTTTTCCTACTTCCCATGTAGATCTATATATCTCTCTCTTAGTATCCTCATTGTTGTAGAAGACACTTCTTGCATCTAACAAGATTGCTAACGTTGATTTCCTCTACAAAAGTTTGGCTGTCATTGTACAAACATATTTCTATATCTCAGAGAATTCATTTTTAAACGGAAAGTTTTTAATAAGAATTTCTACCCCTTAAAAAATAAGCATTGGAGCCAGGCGATGGTGGCGCACGCCTTTAATCCCAGCACTCGGGAGGCAGAGGCAGGTGGATCTCTGTGAGTTTGAGACCAGCCTGGTCTACAGAGCTAGTTCCAGGACAGGCTCCAAAGCCACAGAGAAACCCTACCACAGAGCGCTCGCTGTAAATTCAGAAATGCTGAGGAAGGAGAGGGCTGTCCCTGCTCCCTCCTAAGGACAGCTTTAAGTAAAAGGGAGGCTGTGTGATGACTTGGAAAATCACAGATGCAAAATTTAAAGAGCCCATAATGGTATGTGAGGCAAGAAGGTGAAATATTCGAGGTCAACCTTGTCTATGTAGTAAGACCTTAAATAAAATGGTTAAAAGTCAAGGGGGAGGGGCTTCTATTGATATATAATATGGAAAAATGTTGATGATCTGATTACTGAAAGCAATTATTAATCATATTTATATAAATTGAGTGGGGATGTATACTACAACAAAAATGGTTCCTTTCTATTTAACATATACAAACCAAACTGGTTAATCATATTTGTGAAAATGGACATTTTTTTGTATAACTCTAAAAACTTTGTCAGGTAGCTATGGTTTCTATGTAGACAAAAATATTCCAAAAGCTCCCTCTGCATGCATAATAATATGCCAGGGAAACTGGGTCCCTTCTACCGGTTCTCAGTCTCAACACAATATAGAAATTTATTCAGACAGAAGCTCAAGGGCAATTTTGTTGGAAGTCCAAGGAAAAACAATAAGGTCAGCAGGCTGCAAATCTTGATAGCTCTAAGAGGAGGCAGATGCATAGGAGGAAGAGAGAAAGCCATGCCGTTTATGAGCAGCTGCAGCTCAGAGAAGGCAATAGCTGAAGAGACGAGAAAAGAGCAGAGGAGGCAAGCCAGGCTTTGGGAAGACAGCTGGGATGAGTCCTGCTTTCTGAGAACTCAAGCCAGGTTTTGGGAAGGCATCTCGAATGAGTCCTGCATTCTGAGAACTCAGAAAAGAGGGCAGGCTCTGTGGGCTGCATGATGGGAGCTCTGGAGTTTCTGTCGGGGAGGGGCTTTGGCAAAGGATAGGTACAATGTCTCTGTGGGGGGATAAGTGCTTTCCCTGTATTCTAGGTGTGACTTCAGGTGAATCAGCCTTCCTGCATGCTGGTCTCTTGCCCAGTTGTTGACAGGCCTAGTTGGGTTAATGACAAGAGGAGAACAGAGCCAATAGCATGCTTGAAACTCAGTCTCTCAGCTTGAACTCTAAGGAGTCACCTACCTGCGACTGAGGAAGAATGAGACATTCCAATAGAAAGGGGAAAGAAGGAATGGCCCTGCATCCCACTAGGTTGGCGCTCATCTCTCAGACAACCGGCTTTACCATCTTCTGGAAAGTTCTGGAAAATTGATAATCTGTTTGCGTTCAAACCTAACTAATATCCCCTGCACCCACAAGATCATTAAGCAACTTGCAAGAAGAAAAACAACATTTTTGTGAATGAAAACTTTCTTCCTTCAGAGCCACGTCTCGCCTTGCCAGCTTTGGGTACTCCCTATAGGCGCCTTCTGCAGCCTCATCACTGACTGATCCACTGCTATTTTCCTGTTTCATTTAAACCCAAAGTGTGGGAGGAGGGAAGCACCTGCAATCTGACATGTATGGGCTGGAATGAAAGTATTTTTCCCAACATTGGATTAATTAGCATTATCAGAAGCACAAAGGGAACAAAGGCCCCAGTAAGTAGTGTATTAATCACATTGCTAGTGATCAGAGCCACAATAGAAATACAAGACAAAACAGAGAAGCTGGAAATAACTCTCGGGCGAGTCATACACGGTAGGTATCACTGGGTACAAAATAGACACACTTGCATGTGCGGAGTAAAACAGGATCTGGAAATGACACAAGGTTGAAAGTGAAAGAGCCAATTGCATAAACACTAAATCTCTGAAAATGGAGACATTTTACACTGGGCTAAAGCCCGGTAGAAAAGTAGATATGGGAAGGGGGGAGAGATTTGGAAAGGTAGAACATATTTCCTTTTATTTTGTAAAAAGAAAAGAAAACTTTGATATTGCAAGTAATGTCAAGTCTAGCCACCTCATACATGTAGGATCTCTTTATTAAAACTCAGAAGTGTGACATTTCTCTTCGCATGTAGGACTGGATACCATTGGAAAATGCAAAACTATCATCGGAGCTATCAGACTCTAAATTAGTCATAACTTTCCAAGAATAGAGTAAGTCTTACAGGTGGCTGCTTGTTCCGTGTCTGCTGTATTAGAGTCTATCCTAAAAACCCTTCACAAAGAGGTTTTACATGAAATCGCTAATTTGTACTACACACTTCACAATGCAGACCAAGCTTGCAGAGGTCCAAGAGATTATGGAGGCAGGAAAATGAAGCTTTTCTTCTGATTTCCAACGGTGAGTTCCAAGGCACTTTTCTGTGCTCCAAATGTTCTTACTCAGAAAGATTCACCTTGAGGATGGGGAATGCTGGTAAAACATACCCAAAGTCCTGGGTTTGAGTTTCAGCACCACAAAAAACTGTACATGGTGGCTGCATTAGTCAGTTTTCCCTAGAGGGAACAGAATAATTATACATATCTAGGATTATATACACAGTATTTATATATGATATACAATGTTATATATAATATACTGTGTATATAATCCTAGATATATAATACATATATGTGTATTATATGTATTATCTATGATAATACATATATACCACTATATATCATATATAATACATGTGGTTATAATATATTTAATATGGGATTAGAATGGTTTACAGACTGTAGTCCCAACAGTTCAATAGTGAATATTTCCCAGTGGAAAGGCCAAAGATGGATCCAATTGTTTTTCAGTCCAGTCCATAAGACTGAATGGTCTCCACAGTCCCAATCTAGGGCTAGAGTCCCAGGGAAGTCCTGGCACTCTCTGGCTTCAGATATTCAGTCTACTTTGGAATCCCAAGGAAGTAAGTTCTAGTACAGCAAAGGACTGTCTCAGGAACAGAATAGATGAACTCTCCAATAGGAGTGGAGGCAAGCAGGCAAAAAGGAAAAGCTTCCTTCCTCCATGTCCTTTTATGTGGGTGGGCTGCCATGATAAAGTGTAGTCCAGAATGGTGGGCCTTGGGATCTCAAATGATCTTAGCAAGAAAATTCTTCCCAGGCATGCCTGGCAGCTTGGATTCAGTTGATTCTAGATGCAGTCCAGGTGGCAATGACGATTAGCCCTCACAGTGGTACACACCTGTAATCCTAGAACTCAGGAGGTGAAGGTAGGGAAGAGAAGTTCCGGGTCATTCTTGGCTTCATAGAAAAGAAGAGCCCTTTAGGGGAAGGAAGAAAGGGGTGTCTCCTACTCCTCACTTTCTCCTTCTACTATCCTTCCAAATGTCACCAAATGCTTTCCTCGGTATTGAACCCCTTGTTCCCTTCTTCCTTCTCTCCCAACCCCACTGCCCCTGCTCTCCTCAGTGGACTGACTTCTCCACTCCTTAGCCGCTCTCTGCTGCCTCTCGTTCATACCTCCAACCTTTCAGGAAAAAAAAAAAACAAATTTGCTGCACACAACCCAGTTTTTTTTGCAATTTGGCAGCTACATATCTAATACACCGGGGTTTCTTTTGTTGCTTTTGCTTAATTTTTTGTCATCTTCTGTCTGTGAGTGTTTTGCTCACATGCATGTCTGTTCACCGTGTGTGCCCAGGGCCCTTGGGGGCCAGAAGAGGGTATCAGGCCCCTAGAGCTGGAGTTACAGAAGATTGCAAGACATTGTGTGGGCTGGAGAATGAACCAGGGTCCCCTGGAAGAGCAATGAGTGCTTTTAACAGCTGAGCCATCTCTCCCGCCCCGTAATTCACTATAGAAGTCCACATGTGTAGTAGGGAGATTCAGGCTGCTTTCCTGCCGCCCGGCTCCTGGCCGCCAGCTAGCTTATGCTCCAAAATAATTACATGGAAACTGTATTCATTTAAACACTGCTTGGCCCATTTCTATTAATGTGTGTATCTCCATGAGATGGTGACTTACCAGAAAGATTCTAGCCTACATCCATCTTGGGTCGGAGCTTCATCGCATCTGCTCTGGAGAGGGAGGCATGGAGTCTGAGCTCACTTCCTCTTCCTCCCAGCATTCTGTTCTGTTTATTCCACCCACCTATGTTCTAACCTATCAGGCCAAGCAGCTTCTTTATTAATTAACCAATGAAAACAACAGATTGATATATGACACTCCCACATCACACGTGTGAAGTACAAATATGGCACCTGATGCCTAAAACTTGTAGAAAGGCTGAAAATGCTGATGTGTAAAATCAGTTCTTATACAGGCAAAAATAAAAGTCAATGTTGAACAGCACAGTAGGCTGTCCACCAAATATGTGTGCCAAAAGGAGGGTCAGTTTAAAACAGATGCACAGATGTTGTCTTAGCTCTGATGTTGTCACAACACTATAACCCAGGTAACTTGAAAAGAAAAAATTTATTTTTCACTGTTTTGGAGTCCAGAAGTCCAAAGGGAAGACATAACAAGTTCTTGGTCCAGCAAAGGTCCACTTTCCCGTCAACAGATGACCGCTGTCTCCCACCTCACAAAGCCACAAGGGTTCACTTCCCGGTCCACAGATGGCAGTTGTCCATTACCTTCAAAGGCAGGAGAAAAAAAAAGCAGCTGTCCAAAACCCATTCTGCACAGGCAAGGGTCTCCTCACAAAAGCCTCAAGAACAAGCCCAAAGCTTCCACAAGCGTCACCTGGAGACTGGATGTCAACACGGAATTTCTGAAGAGATGCAGACAGCTAGTCAGCAGCATATCCTAATGCAAATAACAAAGCAAGACAATTATTCCACAGAAAATGGACCCAGAAAGCTTTTAAGATAGAAGTGGTTGGTCAGTGAGTTTCCTAAGACAGAGAATGTTACTAACAGAGCTGACTGCACTAGGGGGCCAAGAGGCAATGCTGTGTCACCTTGCATTGGAACCGTTGAAATTTTATGACAAACAGCAGGCAAGGATGTGATCAAAATATGCTGCATAAAATCTCAAAGAATTAATGAAGATAGTATACATTTTAAGTAATAAAAATGTTTATTCTTGATGATAGTCTTTATCCTCGCATACATTATACACACTTTTGTCTGTATGAGAACTCATTTCACTCAAAAACAAACAAGGAAATCCAACAGTCATGTGCCCTTTGGGGGAGGAATCATGAATGAAGCTAGAAAACCTTTTTGCAAAGTTTTACTTCGTAAACACAAATTGTTCACATAGCATACCACTCACAGACAGGATCACCATCAAAATCATCCGAACAGACTGCAACTGGGTGCTCATGCAGATTGCCTCTGGACCATCTTTTCTTGAAACAAAGATTAGAGCTAATTACAATAATCCTCTCCAGTAAGACAAGGGAAAGAAAAGTATATTCTCAACCCTGTAAAGTTCAACAGAATGGGGATATATGAGTGTTTCTAACCATCCTGACTTAACTTTAACACTCAGAGTTGCCAGGAGCCTTATGTGTCCCCAGAACTCCATGGGGGCAACCAAGGCTGTTAGCATCAGCTGGGCTGTGCACACAGCCTAGGCTCACCAGGTCAAGCATGCTGTCCTTCCTTTCTCATGACTTAATTCTGAGAAGCAGAAATTAGAACCCAGCACAGAAGCATAATCAATCTGACCTGACCCACTTGGGCAGCCCAACACGGATGAGCATGCCCTGTGGAGTCAGTTTTGCCTTTAAGTCTCCGCTCTACCAGTTTTAAGTTGTGTGAACTTGGACAAGGATGCCAAGCTTCTCCGTGTTTATGATTTATCATATGAAATAAGAGTCACAATGCACACATTTGCCGTGCACGTTCCTCATTGAGTAAAAAGGCTTCTGAGGGAAAGCTGGACCGCTATTGCCTATGTGAATATTGGCGCCCAATTTGTAGGAGTTAGTATAAGAAGAATTGCAGTAGCTACTGGCCAGCTGAGAGAATGGAGCCTTTTCTTTTGTCCACAGATGTGAAAGAGAAGGTAAAGAGAGTGATGGCTTGCCCAGACCTAGCTCTGTAAAGTTGCTGTCTAGCGACGGAAGAAGTCTTCAGAACTGATGGAGTTGGCAACTAGACAGGTTGATGTGCATCCCCAACCTGAGAGAAAACCAAAAATGAGAAAATACATTGCAAATACAGTTGTGAAGACACTGGTCTTACTTAGGTAAGGAAGGGAAGGAGACTCGTGGGGTAGGAATCCCAAGACTGTCTGGATGTTTGTCCCCTGCACTGTCCACAAAGAGAAAAGATGTGAAACCTTCAGAAGACGGGTAAGTCTTGTACCCTGGGAAAGTGGCTTAAAGAACATCTGAGACTGTAGTTCGATTGGTCTTCTGACACGTTGACCTCGGACTCCTGCAGAATTACGGGCAGTTCATTTCCACAGTTTATCAGTTGATTGGCCTGAGGGGTTTTGTTACAGCAGCCTGTGGGATACATGAACACCTTTCTACCTTGACAGCTTCTGAGCCAAGTACAAGAACTCCATTGCTGGGTCCCAAATCAGCAGCATCATAAAAAAGAAGAAAGGATTGCTTTAAGATTTGTGCCCTTCAGAAAAACATTCCATCCTATACTCCCTCACAGGGGCCAAGGAAGAAGACACTAACAGAATCTTGGGCACACGTGTCCCCTTGATTGGAAACATGACTGAGTATATTACTGGTGTTTTAGGCCAAAAGAGGAGAAGGCAGCTGCTAAGTGCATTTGGAGGATTTTACCATCCCCTTGCAATAGGAGTGGGTGATTATGTTGCTAGTGAGAGCAGATGACGACATAGGCAAAAGGAACACTTGTAGCCAGGTGTCCTCAGGCAGCATTCGCAGAACAAGTCTGTCTAGTGATTGTGGAGTTATTGAGTTTCTGTGGCAGAGACCAGAATAAGGCAGGCTAGCTGAAGTCAGGGTTAAATTTACAGTTTCTCTTCCTTAGATTCATCCGTTTCCAGTGGTTCACCTTCCTCCTTCACCACTGTTGTTTATTGCTGTTACAGATCCCCTTATCTTATCTCGGCCCATCTTACCTTTCTATACCTTATCTCAGCCTCGTGCCCTGATGTTAATATTTAGGCTTGAGAGCAACAGAAGGCTTTTGTGCTCTATAGGACCTTTCCAAATCCTTTCTCCTCATGTGTCTGGACACCGAATATGTATTTTTGGCTTTCTTTGCTTTATAAATTCAACATTTAGAAGAAAAGAGAAAAGATACTTTGTCGGGTGTGAGTAGACACACAAAGTATCTCCTATCGAAATCCAAAATAAACAGAAAATCTTACTCTCTCTCTCTGAGTGTGACGGGGTCTAAGCCTTTATTTCAGCAGGAGCATGGGAGCACAGAGCTGTCAGCCTGGCTCAGGACAGCCCATGAAGCCCAGTCACACTTCTCTCTTCTTGCTGCGCTCCAGGAGCGAAAACTCAGTAATACTAAGAAAAGTGACCAAGAGAGGAACTGAGGCGGCTGTGATCTGTGTCTGTGGTTTCATGGGGCAAACAGTATTTGCCTGCTATTTAATTAGTGAGTGGTGTGACCTGTACACTGAATCTGTGAAACAAAACATTTCACTCAAGCATGTGAGAAGTGTGAACAGTCTAGGAAAAATGGCCAATGGCTCACACCATCATGATGGGAGTGGAAATGGGTTAGGAACACCCACTCATCCAAGGTTGTGATGGCTACAGGTACAGGTATGACAGGAGCAATAGGAAAGGGATGTCATTAACGGGAAGACTTAAAGTTACAGTAGAAATGGCCAGAGAGAGGGGATTTGTTCAAGTTTGCATGGGTTATTGGGCCTGATAGTAATTAACATTCTATTGCTAGTTGCCAGGTTGCAAATCCATTGATCTTTCTGTCTCTCTGTGCTAAAAGGATGGAAACTCATGACACAGTGTGGAGCTGTGTTAACCTGTAGGCAGAGTTTTTCTGTTCTACCAGCCAGCTTCCCACAAAGACTTATTAATTATAAATGCCAAGTCAATAGCTTAGGCTTGTTATTGGCTAGCTCTTACATCTTAAATTAACCTATGTTTCTTATCTGTACTCTACCATGTGGTGATACCTTTTTTCAGCATGGTATATTCATCTCCTGCTTCTTCTGCATCTACTAGCAAAGAGCAGTGGTCGTGTGTGTGCAAACGCCACTGTGAAACTCATTGTGTGTGTTTAATTTTGTTTTGTTTAAATTTTGTCAACACAGGTTAAAAGAAATAATTATATGTTTAGTTCTCCAACGTGGACATTGCTTTCGCTGTCTTTGGAAGTGCATCTCTCGCCTGAGAGCCTTGCTCGCTCTGATGACCTCTCAGTCTCCCCTTCCATATCTCACTGCCAAGATGCACTCAGCTGGTTATCAGCGATTGCAGGCCATTCAGACTTTAAGTAAGCTTGTCTTTATCAACTACTGTTTTAACAACTGATTAATTAGGGCTGCGGAGATCCAGGGAGACCTTTATCTGAAGAGCAGTTCAACCATTAGTGGCTCAGATAACAAGGGAAGATAATAGTTCCCAATCCATCTTTGGCTAATGCAAACAGGAGCACCCCATCTCAGTCCAACACAGGAGCCAGGGAAAATGCTCCTGGGTTTCTAAAAGCACCTTGGACTTCAGTGGTGAAACCTTTGCTCATTCTGGGGAGTGATATTTGGAAGATTATTTTTGCAATTCCCTTAGTACAGCTGCTATTTGGAAACGCAAATGATACCCAGTAGCTCTTGGCTGATCAGAAGGAAGCCAGAGCCAAGGATGGAGCAGGGTTGATCTTGTCAGCTGAGGGTTGATATGTGGGCCTGCAGCCAGTCTTTCTGTCAGTTGTGAGTTCTGGAACAAGCCACCTACCGTCCCTGCATTCATTGCCCTCTCTGATAGCAGTGTCTGGGTTGTCCTGGCTCTAGTGAGCCACGCCTTTTATTGTATTGTCCTTCGAACACCTGGGGAGTGCTCAACAAATGTTGACATCATTCCTAAAGGGACTTTTGGCTCTTCTAACCCGAATAGAGCTAACCCGAAATTATTAAAATATAAGCGGACAGGATCCAGGACTGTGACTAGACACAGATTTTATAACTGTCACCTTTGCAGTCATGACTGTGACTTCTGTGATGCGTTAACGTCACTCTTCTGCAGGGCGCATGTCCGACGTCATAGCTCTGTGAGGCAGGTGCCATTTCTGCTTCCCTTTTACAGTTAATAGGTTGGAGCTCAAGAATGAAATGATGGTCTGAGATCACTGGAAATCTAGTGATGGACGTGACTCTCTGCAGTCTGGCCACTCACAGCCTGTCCCGTCACTCACAGCCACTTTGTCATTAGGACTGCCTTTCCAGTGTGTGTGGCTTCCCACATCTGCGAATGTGCAGAGGTCAAATGACCTAGAACCTGAAACTGAGACACTGTTGAAGCTGAAACCTAGACTTTCACCATCACTGTTCCTTACACTTGGCGATTGCTCATTGTCTGGGTTCAGAGAACTTGCAGTTCAAGGCAAAGGAGAATAAAGAAGCTGGGACCCAGGAATGTGGGCTTGGATCACTTAACCCTTCTGCCATCTTTTCCCTTTGGAGAAGAAGCAGCTGGGTGTCTACAACTGGAAGAATCATAAATTACTCCTTATTCCCCTGAGCTATATTCAACAGAAAAATACATGTGCCAAAAGCTGACTTGATTTCCTAATCCCCTTTATTTATGGTACCGACAAGAGGTGTTTTTCTTTTTAGCAAATGGCTCTCAATCTTCTGGCTTTAAAACATCAGAATACAAAAGGCAAGTAAGCTCTCTGGATCACCTTATAGAGCTGAAGGGGATGTCCTAAGACCATGTGGGCAAATTTCACAAGAGAAACAGGAGACAAGCTTCAGATATGTTGCCATCCTTCTACAAACCCAAGTTTAGCACATAGTGAGAGGCCCATACGGGTGAAGGCCTAGCATAGACAAGGAGGCCTATACAGGGGAAGACCTAGCACATCATAGGAGGTCAACGCATGGGCGGGTCTAGGATGAAGTAAGAGGCCCATGTGGGGTCAGGAGGTTTTATTCAAACTGATCCAAACACTCACAAAAGGACATTCAAAGAAATTATTACATCGGGAAGACAAGATGGGACTCAACATTAAACAGTGATAGCAATGGAGACCATTGCAAGGAAATGGAAGCCCTCTGAGGAAGGGAAAAAGTCTGCAGGTGCTTAGAACCAGTTTCACCGTGTTTAGAAAGAAGCCATGTGCCTTATATAGACAAGGTCCACCTTATCTCTCATCCAACAGCATTGCTTCCACTAGCGAGAACTTTCTCAGTGCAAAACATGCAATGCATTTCAAGGCATGCGGGGGGGGGGGGTGTAGATTCCCATCTAAACGTGGGGTTCTTAAGGCCTCTGTAAATCCCCCAGAAACTAAACTAATTTCCTGTTAAGATTTCCATCTCTTATTCACCTGGTGGTAGATGCCCCAGAGGAACTAACAAGCCCCTCGGGCTATGTCCCCAACTTCAGTCCCCTCATCTGTGGCCGAATGGAGGAAAGTTGGCAGGCAGCTGGCATCACAGGCATGAGGAACTTGTTGAACTCCAAAAATGTTTGTGGAGAACCTGACTTGACAAGAGCCTGGGGGCTACATGGATGAGTCTAAAATCCTGTCCTTTGAGGAATATCCAGTTACAGAAAAGCAAAGTAGAGAATGTCAATTGCCAACCATGGGCGTGGCGGGAACTCAGTGGAGATCTGCCCGGATACTGCGTCAAGTATGTGAACATTTCTTCTATTGGCATTTATTAACTATACATGACAATGGGGCTTGTTGTGTCATTTTCAGACATCTATACTGTACTTTGATCACATTAGCCCCCTTTCTTGTCCCCTCCCCACTCCTGCTGATCCCCCTCTTCTTGATAACTGATCTTTCCACTGTGTCCATGTCTTTGTCTTTCTGTGTATGTGTGTGTATGTGTGTGTGTGTGTCCTCATCCCAGTGAGTCTAATTGGGTTGCTTACAGGAGCACGAAGGTGAAGGAGGGATTATTTACAGGAACACAGATGATTTAATAGTGGCTACACCACTTAAGAAAATGTCTTTCTCTCTCTCCCATCCCCAACAACTCTTACTGTTCCATGGCAACTCAGCAAGGGATATGGCTTCGTGAGCGCCTCCCCACAAAAGTTACCTATCCACCCACCCAGAGGAGTGGGGTCTAGGTGAGCCCCTTATGCTGTGTGACAGGATACTGACAGAGCCAGTCTTGAGCCGGTGGCCACGGCTGCCAAGGGTCAAAGAACACGAGGCTGTGATGTGTCCAGAACCAGTGCTACACAGCACTCCACCCTTCCTCCAGCTCTTGCCTTTTCTCATTCTTCCTCGTGTTCCCTGAGTAGTGTCCTATTTAATTCTGAATACTTACCAGTTTCTTATCCTCAGCACTTTGAGCAGTTGAGAGCCCCTACAGTAACCACCACCTACTACTCTCGGTGAATTTTCCTTAGAATGACAGTTGAGAAACACCACACAGAGGAACATGTTTCCTGAGAAGCAGCACAAGGACGGACTGTGGTGGTGGACGCTATACCCTTGCAAGAGATGCTTACATTACTGTTAGTTATAAATACCGCAAAGGGGAAGAAAGCTCGCGGAGTAGTCCTTTCCTGAGTTACTATGCAGCTATCAGAAAGCCATGTGGGATAATATACAGCAAGAGGGAAATCATAATACATTGTTAATATTAAAAGTCCGACTTGAAGATTGAGTCCATCAGCTCCCATCATAGGTGGGGGAAGGCCATGAGACCCATGGTTCCCTGAGGGATTATTGTCAGTTAATGGTGGCTGAGGTCAGGATGACAGTTTCTTCAGTGATGTAGCCACTGATGGGATGGCCTATACTCTGGGAAATTAGGAAATGACTGCACACCCATATTCCTGAAAGCAAACTTAATTAAACTCTGTAAATATCTCTCTCTCTCTCTCTCTCTCTCTCTCTCTCTCTCTCTCTCTCTCTCTCTCTCTCTCACACACACACACACACAGATGCCAAAAGACAAATTTAATAACACTTATCATTGAGTTGTAGAACTATGAGTGGATTATTTTTTCCCACTGAGATTCTGTTCTCAGGTCTTCTAAGCAAGCATGTATGATATTTGACCTACTATTTAAAAAACTTTAAAAATTAATTAAAGTCACTGAACTCATTTTTTCCTTGAATGAATGAAGTAGCTAATTTCCTTTGTTCCTGAGAGAACTTCTTCCTTGTCCATTACCCAGTCCTCTTCCCTGGGAAGTGATGGCAGCCAGACCGAAAGAGCCTGGGTCTGCAGATGCTGTCTATGTGTGACTGAGATTCTTCTACTTGGTTTCTCATGGGAATTGTCCCTCTTGGTTCTGTTTAAATGTTTGTATGCCCCAGTCACGGTTTCTTACCATGTTTCTCTAGACACCCGTCTTAGGGGGTATAGGGTATAACCGAAGATGGCCACAGGATAACCCTCTAGCCAGGCCAGGCCGCCCCCAGGTCAACTGCCTCCCTGTATCGATGTTAAGTCTACAAGGCTGGAGACTTAGAAGGTGTGGTGGTGACAATGTGCTTTGCTGCCGTGCCCCTTCCTTCCGGCTTTCACCCAAGCCTCCTTTTGGCCCTGCTTGCCACCATTCACCAAAGGCAGAAGCATGTGGGTGGCCTGGACCTGCACAAGGCATGGTTTCTTGATGCTTCTGTCCTTGTTGGTCAACCTTGTGTCTAGCAGGGCCATCTTCATGGACTACAGTCAGCCATTGGAGCCCAGAACATCACATGCAAAAAGACCTCAGCCTGGCATCTTACTCGGCTATTACTGTTACACAAATCCCTAGTGAATTTTGAATAGCAGCCCCAGTCTTCCACTGGGCATTGCAGATGACGTGGAAGCCCTGGTAGTTTAATCTTCAGATATAAGTTCATGAGGAGACTCGGGGGAAAGAGAAAAGACTTGGAGTCAGGCAAGCCTGTGTTTAAATCTCAGCCCCCTGTGAGATCCTGAACAAGTTGCCTGATCCTCCTTGGTCCATTTTCTCATTTGCAAAACAGATTCAGAGACACACGTTCTATAGTGTCAGAGATCAATATACCCAAACCACTAACACACTCTGCACAGTACCTAGCACCCAAGCCAACAGCCACTACACAGTACCTAGTACCCAAGCCACCAACACATACTACACAGTAGTTAATGCCCAAACCACCAACACACACTGCGCAGTACCTGGTACCAGAATCACCAACGCACACTGAGCAGTACCTGCAGCTGCTCCCGACTCTGTACCCCTGAGATCCCTGGCCAACTTGCAGTCGCTGGGAAGAGCCCTCAGTTGCTGGCTGCCCTCAGAACTTTGCAGAGGGACCCGGGAGTCATGTGACTTTCTGAGTCTCCTCAGTGAGCTGAGTCTTTAAAGCCTCCCTCTACCCACCCGGACAGAATGCGACAATTGAGAGGAAATAGCTATTCAGCTCAACTCCAGAGACAAAGATGGGTGACAGGCACGAGGGGCACCCGAAACAACAGTTTATTGTACAAAAGCGAAGCTTAAATGCCAGCTAAATTTCTAGGTTCAAGGACAGAGGTAAATGTTGGCTATATCAAAAGTTTCTTTGGGTGGTTACAAGTTAATATGCAATGCCTTTAAAATGGTCACTTGGTGTTGAAATAACCTGAAGTTCCCTATTGTTTTGTTTTTCTCCCCCTTTATGTATTGCATGACTTTAGAATTTTGAAGGTCATTTTCCTTATCTTTCAGTCTATATTAAATTTTTCTTTACACCAACTGTGTGTTTTGTACTTGCGGTGTTGGCCTTTGGCAGGGAGCTTCTCGTTTATCTCACTACCTGGGAGCGGCAGGGGCCAAGTCACCAGCCTCCAGGGTGGTCTAAAAGGCCCCATTTTGTCCTTTACCAAGTGATGGATCCTTTTTCTCGGCCAATTGCATAGTACTTTAATGTGGCCCTGAAAGTGGAAGAATAGACAGATTGCTTGTCAAATTCTCTTTGTCAATCCCATTGTGACCGGGTAATATTTTTACTGCTTTGCAATAACATGTGGGCGCGAAAGGACTAGCCACCTCCTGCAACAATTTCCAGCTCAGAGAATGCCATTATGGTGGCTTTCCGGCAAAGGGTGGCACCCCACCTCAAGGCCACTCCTGACAAAGACAGCAAACCTGAACACTGAGTAGTTATTTGCAGCTTGGAATCGAATTATAATAGAACTTTGAGAGAATGGACACACACACACACACACACACACACACACACACACACACATATATATATATATATATATCACTCACATTGCATTTGGGTAGATGTTGAAGATTAATGTCTAAGCATCTGTGATTTTTACATCTCAGAGGCTGTGACTGTTGGAAGTGAGTCTTCATGACATCGCTGCAGGGGCTTTCAGCGGCCATTCTGTTAGCGCCATCCCTTCGGCACCGTCCCATTAGCCCATTAGCGTGCCAGACCCAAAGTCCTTGAGCATGCGCAGTACATTTTCCAGCAGTACGGGCTCCCTTCCGATATCTGAGAGTTTTCAGCTCACTGGATCACACATCCACTCCGCAGAAGGCAATCAGATACCCCCACCAACAACTACTACTACTGCTCAGGAAAGAACAACCAACAAGCTCTCAGGACATGAACTTTCAACCAGTCAGTTCACAGACCCCCTTCCCGTTGTGAGAAATCAAATTTCCTTACGATACTTTTTAAATCCACATTTTCACACCATAAACAAAAATTTCCGAATATTTTAATGGTAAACACTGTTTCAATGGTCTCTTGTTCGGGGAAGACAGATTCCGTCCCCATGGCTTTAAGTAGAAAAGGATCATCCTACTGAATACCATGGGATTTTGTGTGACATGTTGGGATTTTGCTATCAGAACAGGAGAGTGGGCCAGAGACAGTAGTCACAGTCCATCCTCTTGACTGCCTGGACCTGGATTTTCCTGCAGCTCAGTTCCTTCTTGTCCAAGCCCTGGGTCTATCCCTGGAAAACCAGTGCTAAGGCTCCAGGAGGTATCGGCTTAGCCTCAGGGTTTGCCTGGATATTGCAGGCACTGTCCTCCATAAGATGCTATGCCCCATCAACTCTATCTTCTGAACAAACCAGAATCCCGGAGATAATCTGACCTCTTGATGGTTTAAGAGGCTGAATTAGATCACAGAAAGCCAGAGAGTCAGAGTGGCGGGGCTCAGCCCTGCAGCCCTGCGCTCCCCTAATGGCTCTGTTCCCTGCTGAGGAAGTCCTATGGGGCTCACGTTAATTTAATGCAACCCAGGGACAGACTATGAGGAGGCCAAGGATTGAGGCTGACAGCTTTCCCTCTCGGAACTGCCATTCCTGGCATCTCCTGGATCTTAGGTTTAGACCCTATAAAGGAGACGCCAGACTGTTCCTGCGGAGTGACACTCTCCCCTGCCTCCAGGAGCCTCCAGGTAGCAATTTGCCACATCCTCTGTTTGTCGGAGGGCTGGAAACTAGAGGGGGATCTGGTTGTCCTGTCACTTGTCTCCTCACGGTATAATTATCTGAGTTCCTGGGTGCCACACTGGTACACGAAGAAGTCTGACGGAGAAAAGCAATATGTCTGCGTTTGTGATTTACCATCAGCCCTAGATTGACTATTTCTTCCTCTGGAGGCAAGGGACAAGGAGCTGCCCACCAGGAAAGTGAACCTTTGTCTCTCTCACACAGGTGGGAGCTGAGTGTCTTTGGCCAAAGCACTTAACATTCTGAGTCCAGTTGCTCTCTTCTGTACAATAGGAAAGAGTGGATGATGGATGCGATTTCTCCCAAAGCCGGACTTTCAAAAATGCTGTACCTAATTGGGCAAGCACACCTTCAAAGGAGAACATCTTTAATCCCAGTACTCTGGAAGCAGACAAAGACATAAGTTTGGGTTGATTGAGGCCACCCTGGTCTATATAGTGAATTCTAGGCCAGTTAGGGCTCATCTCAAAAAAACAACAGCAATAAAAAGATGTAACTATAATTTAGACCCCAAATCATGATGGAAATATGCTCTAATTACCAAATAAAAGTGTTTAAAATCCGTGTGGTGTTGCTCTACTGAGGCCCCTATAAGGTAGTTTCTAGTTTCTCATGTACGTTAGTGTCAGGGAGCGCATAAGGATCCAGGCAAAACAGTCTGTGGAAAGAGTGTGTCTTAGTTTGCTTTCTTTCACTGCTATAAAGACCATAACATAAAGCAACTTGGGGAGAAGAGGTTTTCTTCTCCTTTCAGTTTAGAGTCCACAGCAGAAACCCAAGGCAGAGACTGGAGGCTAGCACTGAACCAGTCAGGGAAAGCGCTGCATTTCTTACACATCCCAGGATCACCTCCTGGAGGATGCACAGCCTACAGTGAGCTGGACCCTCCCTCCTCAATCATTAAACAACAACAACAACAAAAAAAAAAAAAAAACCTGCTAGCACAGACTTGCCTACAGGCCAATCTGATGGAGGCAATTCCTCAGTTGAGATTCCTTTGTCCCAAACAACTCTGGCTTTTGTCAAGTTTGGGGGGGAAAATAGGCAGCAAATATGATATTTGAAGGCTTTTTTTTCATAAGTTGAAAGTTCCTCTTGGGAGCTAATGCTCTTTATAATTAAATTGTGGGATTTTTACTAACTTGACATGCAATTGTTTTGTCTGGGAATCTGTGAAAGGAAAAAGGATCATGCTCACAAGCCACATCCAAGGCTCACCTCACTGTGTCATAGGTCATTTCATCCTTTTCGTGGGAAGTTATGTCTTGAAAGTTGCTGGACACGATGTGTCTTGGGCTTCTCTTACTTCTTTCCCAGCATAGACAAAGGAGAACCAGACCCAACACAGCAAAAATGAGCCCGAATCCAACCCAGGTTCCTGATGATGCATGTTACTGTATTTGTATACAACCATGTTAGTTAGCTTCTCCTATCACCCTTTTGAGTTTAAGCAGGAGCTATACCCACTTTGTGAGTGATGAAAGGACAATTTAAAATGAAAAGAAAAAAGATAGGTACCCAGAATGCCAAGAGAGAGGCCAACAAATCGCTTCATTTGTGGAAATAAAGACAGTTTATAGCGCATTGAGTTAGCAGTGCATTTACTGAGACAAACAACAAATAAATAAGCAAAACGCAGCAGAAAGGCAAATTGCCCAGGACTTGAGAATTGGGACTTGGGGGTTTGAATAAAAATGGCCTCATAGGTTCACATATTTGATCATGAGGGAGTGGCACTATTACGAAGTTTGGCCTTGTTGGAGGAAGTGTGTTACTGGGGGTGGACTTTGCAATTTCAGGAGCACAATCTATGCCCAGTGGCTCATTCTCTCTTCTGCTTCCTGCAGATCCAGATGTAGACTCTCAGTTCCTCCAGCACCATATCTGTTGGCGTTTTTTGTCATGCCATGCCCTCCCTCACTGAGAATAGACTAAACCTCTGAAACCATAAGCAAGCCACAATTAAATACTTTCCTTTTTATGATTTGGTCATGGTGTCTCTTCACAGCAATAGAACACTGACTAAGACAGGACTGTGTCAGTCATACAAGTCTAAGTTTAGGGAATTATGAAGAGGAATTTTCTTTCTATGTGCCTGTTCACGTATGTGTGGGCGCACCTGTGTGGATATGCATTTGTGCCTGTGTGTGGAGGCCAGGGGACCACTGTCATTCCTCAAGATGCTGCCCACCTGGAGAGTTTCTCAGTGATCTAGAACCTGCCAGTTAAGCCAGGTGGGCTGACCAATGAGCCCCAGGGGTCTGCCTGTCTCTGCCTCCCCTGCATCAGAATGACAAGGGCAGCACCGTGCAGGCTGTCTTTCACTGACACTGTTGGTGCTGGGGATTGAACTTGGGTCTTCACGTCTGCACATTAAGCACTTTAGCTACCAAGCCATCTTCCCAGAGGAATTTCCTCTTATTGTCATAATTCTTCCTATGCTACATATGGATTTTTATGTCATCCAAATTTCCAAATGAGCTCCCAGAAATTGCCTGAACACAGATCCAAAGACTCTCCAGGAAGCTGAAGGTGACTGGAAAGGCCTGTGTGGCTCCTCAGAGATCTCGTGTAAAATGCGACTTGACACCAAACTGTGTAACATTGTCCTCTGAAAACTGAGTGCTCTCTCTCCACTTTGAATTTAAGACTGATGAATAAGTGACACATATCACATGGGCATGGGGTCAGCAGGCTCAGGAGAGCTCTGAGCAGGAGCAGCAGAGAGGTCAGTCTGGTTGCCACACTGTAAGAGCTCCAAAGTGTAATCCTCCTGCCTGAAGAGCCATCTGCTGTGACACAGTGACCCTGCAGACCCCCCACAGCCGCCTCCCACTTCCTAGCTTAAGGTTACTGCGGGATCCACACGAGATGTGAGATGATTCCTTCCTATAAAACCCTGGAACAAAGAGGCGTGCATCCCGCCTCGTGGCACACCTCACTGAGCTTTCTAGAACCATGGCTTAGCTCCACAGCCTTGAGCCTTTGGCAAACAATGTCATTTCTTTCAAAAGAAGATAATAGCAAGCAAAGCTTACTGTCCTGAAGACTTCTTTTTTCATTTTCACTCCTTTCTTTCTCTGTCTTTCTTTCTTTTTTTCTTTCTCTCTTTCTTCTCTCTCTTTTTCTATGAATGTCTCAAGGTTTTGGAGGCAAAAAAAAAATCCAAGTTTGTTTGCAGGTCAGGAGCAATAACTTGGGACAAATCTTCTTCAGCAGAGCCCTTTGCTGTCTGATTTAGCCGATTTGACTGCAGGGGCAAATGAAGGATCTTAAAAGATATGGTTAACATAAGACAAAGTTAAGATATGAAGCTTAAAAAGGAAAGAAATTGATTTAATTCACATAATTAAAGTGCAGAAAACAATTCAACCAAACAAAATTGCTCCATATGAATATATCATGTCAGCAGGAGAGATGGCTCAGCTGTTAAAAGTTAAGCTGATTACCAAAACTATCACATGATGGAAGACAAGCTACAAATCAGATAATAGTATAATACCTGTGATACCTTTGATAACAAAGGCCTAAAATTCTTAATTATATACAGAACTCATAAAAATCAATAACAGAAGGAAATTAGATCAATAATATCATGAAAAATAGATGGACTACTTATGCAGTAATAATGAATACAGGCTCACTTATATCATGTAAGAAATAAAGATTAAAACAATAGCAAGATCTATTTTTCACATACAAAATGTTGGAAAATTTGGAAATACAGTCTTGCAAAAGAGTAAGGAAACAGACAACCAGAGAAAGGAGAACAGTAAACACACCTACCTCCCAGATGCAGAGATGCAAAGATCCCAAACAAATGGGCAATCAATCACCAAGAATGTTTACAGCAACTTTATTTGTTAAAGCAAACAAACAAAAACTTAGAATTGGTTTTCACAACACAAAATGATCAGTTATGTAGTATTACATTTATCCTCCAACCTCCACGTGGGATCCACCATGACAAGCATACATGTACACACACACACACACACAGGCACGCACAAACACAAATTCTCTTGACCTACCCTTCATGCATAAGCTGTGTTTCCTCCAATTCTGGTCTTCAATGGGTGTTTCCAGTCTCCCCCTCCTTTCCTCTGCCCTCTTCCATGTGTGTGTGTGTCTGTACCTTTCTCTTTCTGTCTGCCACTGCCCACTTTGTGACTCTGTTCTCTCTCTCTCTCTCTCTCTCTCTCTCTCTCTCTCTCTCTCGATCAAAACCCTTGGCCAGGACAGGCACTTACAAGCAGGGACCCTTAGGTAAATCTTGCCAAAAAAAAAAAGATTTTTTTTTTTATAGAAGTCTGGTTCTCAACAAAATATTCAGGGTCATATATGAGTCAAAGAGGTAAAGAAAGTACGACTTCCTTTAGTTTTTATTATTTATTTATTGTATACAATTATTTTGACCCACATCAATAAAATGATTTCTATGTTCACACCGATAAGCACCTCTGACAGTTGTGCGTGCCTACGAGTGCCTAAATAACTCTCAGGAACGGCTGCACTCACAATACACCAGAGGCCACCTGTCCACAAGTGCTCTTGAGGTATAGCGTGTGTGACAGCGAGTCTCTCCCCTCCGACCAGCTCCTCCTGTCTCCTCTCCTACTTGTCCCTGGAGGTCGCTATCTTTTCACGTTCCGGTGAACTTGACTTGTTTAGACGTTTTGGATGAGTGAGGTGGTGAAGCACTTTCCACCTGTCTGGCTTGCGTCACACAACAGTGTTCAGGTGGTTCGTCTGCACAGCGAATGACAGTATCTTCTTTCCTAGAGATAGGGAGAGGGAGCGAGAGGCAGGGCATGGGGGAGAGGGATGGATCTTGTTCATCTGTGTTTATGAGCACAAGCTGTTGAGGATAACACTGCAGTGAACATGGGGTGCACTTATCTATGGGAGGTACTGAATTGGGGGTTTGTATCCAGCAGAGAATTGCTAAGTATATGTCTTTGGGGTGTTTGGGGGGGTCTCTGCGTAGGTTTCATAATACTGCAGTAATATTCATTCTCTCCTCTGGTAAGTGAGGCTCCCCTTCCCCAGTACTCTCATTAATACTCATTACTGGGTGTACTTTTGGAAATACATACCCTAATAGGAGTGGGACTTCCCTTAATACCATAGTTTTAATAGTGCAAACTAAGCTATATTTATGTTTTATTTTTGAAAATAAAACACTAAAGTCAGTAAGCTCTTCCATATTTTGATGCACATTCTCATATACTATTGGTACAAGTTTGCTTTTGTTTTGAGCCTCCCCTCCCCTCCTTGCGCATGCAAATGCCATATAGAGGCCAGAGGCCAACATTAGATATCTTTCTCAATCTCTCTCCACCTCATATTTTGGAATCAGCATCTTTTGCTGAACCTGGAACTTGCCAAGTAAGCGAGACTAACTGCCCAGCAAGCTACAGAGACCCTCCTGTCTTTGCTTCTTCAGCACTGGACTTAGAAGCACCTGTCACTGTGCCTGGCTTTCCATGTGGGTGCTGCAAACCTGAACGAGGCATTCATGCTTTCATGGCAAGCACTTGAGAACTGGGTCATCTCTGCAGCCCAAGATGTTTCTGAACCCTGATGATTTTAACACTTACTTCATTGTTTTGATGTTGTTGTTGTTGTTGCTTGGTTTTTGGTTTTTGGTTTTTTGAGACAGGGTTTCTCTGTAGTTTCGGCGCCTGTCCTGGAACTAGCTCTTATAGACCAGGCTGGCCTCGAACTCACAGAGATCAGCCTGCCTCTGTCTCCTGAGTGCTGGGATTAAAGGTGTGCATCACCACCGCCAGGCTTCATAGTTATTAATATGTGCCTCGACCAACATGTTCTAGGGAAGACAGCTCACTCAACTTTGAAATTTCTGCTTGAACCCTGGCAACATTCAAGGATCTCATGTTAAATAAATCTGATTGTAACCACACCCATAAATACCAATGGGACCCAGTATACTTCCAGCTAGAGAGAAAACTTTAGAAGCCTTGAAGTATCAGGAAACATGCATTTTCATGTTTCGTGTTTATTGTGTATCCTGGGCTAGGTTTGAAGTCATGATACCCCAACTCAGCCTCTAGTTGAGACTAAAACTGTGGACCTTCACTTGACCTTGTTTCTTTTAATTAACTTTTAAATTTGAACTCTGGGCTCTTTTGCATATTCTGGTCTCTTATGAATGGATTCTGTTTCTTCCATTGAAAATGAAGCACCGCATTCTTCCTGTCAGAGGTCAGGGTTGACCTCATGCCCAGTCATCATGAAGTTCTATGGGGTTCTACTAGAATTTTTCTGTTTTTTTTGTTGTTGTTGTTGTTGTTTTGGAACTTAGCTGTAGAAAAGGATGGTTGGTGTGGTATTCCCCTCTGTATGCTGTGAATATCATTGGTTAATAAAGGCACAGCTTAGGGCTTATAGCAGAGCTATAGGGGAACTTAGCTAGGCAGGAAAAACTAAACTGAATGCTGGGAGAAAGAAGGCAGAATAGGGAGAAGCCATGTAGCCCTGTTGGACACAGACTCTGGAACTTGAGCTGGTAATCCACAGCCACGTGGTGATACATAGATTAATGGAGATAGGTTAGATTAAGATGTAAGAGTTAGCCAATAAGAAGCTAGAGCTAATGGGCCAAGCAGTGATTTAAATAACATAGTTTCTGTGTGATTATTTCTGGGCTATTCTGTAAAAGAATAGTCCTGTTGTTGTTTCTGACAGATGAGAAAATAAAAGTCCTGAACTGACTGTTTTTGAAGGGGAGAATGGAATTTAATTAAAAAAATTAAACTGTGTGTGTGTGTGTGTGTGTGTGTGTGTGTGTGTGTGACAGAGAGAGAGCGAGAGAGAGCAGGTCCATGTGTCTCACCACATGTGTGTGAAAGTCAAGAGACACTTGGGTGTTGGTCGTCTTCTTCCACCTCATTAGAGACAGGTTTCCTGCTCCTGTCTCCAGCATAGGTGTATAGACGAGGCCCTGGTATCTTCAGGGAGTCGCCAGTCTCTACCTCCTGTCTCACTTGGAATGTGCTGGGATTGCAGATGTGTTACCAAGTCTGGCTTTGTATCGGATCTGGGGATCTACATTCGGCTCCCCAAGCTTGTGCACCAAGAGCTTCCCCCACTGAGTACCTTCCCTAGCTGCACCAATAGAATCTAAAGTGTGTGAACTGATCCAAGACCAAGAGTCTGCCCAACAAGCCTTCTCTTAATTAATTAATTCAACAAACAACAATCCTCTAGCATCCCAACATGCCAGAAATGGAAAATAATGGGCTCTATAGGGTACAAATTGACTTTCTACCTAAGTCCAGGTGAATACAACGGAGAGCATCATCTTCCAAGTTTACCTGGTAACATTGCAAGCCAGCTCCAGATAAGAGTGTTGTGTTCAGCTGGAACACAGAACCACTCTGTTACAGCCCTTCAGATAGCAACCTCAGTAATAGTACATACTAGGATGAAAAGTTGGGAGTTATGTCTTCCAGGACATATTTTTTATTAAGCAGAATTTCAGCTCCTAGTAATATCAGCTGACTTACTGTGAAGTTCAAAGAAACAACAAAAGGGAAGAAAGTGAAAATGTAAACAAAAGCAACAGCCAATGATTTCAACACATTGTTGTCTACTTTACTTAATGGATTCTATCTGTTGTAGATCACCTGTGTAGAAGAGTCCTTTAGAAAGCGGGGCCTGCTCCAGGTCACCCTAACCTCTTCCTCATCTCCAAGTCCCTGTTTCCTTTTCCTCACTCAAATGTCTTACATTTTCTCCCATTCACTAACTTCTCCCTTCCAACTCTGCTGTAATAAAACTTACTCCAAACAGAAGCTGCACCAGGACTAGGGAAAGAGTCAGTGGATAAATGCTTGTCAAATAAGTATGAAGACCTGCGCTCAGACCGCCAGAACCTGCATGAATGTAGGGGTACTCCTGTGAATGGTGCCGGCGTGTTACCCCAGACCAGTGCAACCAGTGCTCAGACCCCCAGAACCTGCATGATATAGGGGTACTCCTGTGAATGGTGTCTGCGTGTAACCCCAGACCAGTGCTCAGACCCCCAGAACCTGCATGATATAAGGGTACTCCTGTGAATGGTGCCTGCGTGTAACCTCAGAATAGTGCTCAGACCCCCAGAACCTGCATGATATAGGGGTACTCCTGTGAATGGTGTCTGCGTGTAACCCCAGACCAGTGCTCAGACCCCCAGAACCTGCATGATATAAGGGT
The DNA here is from genome assembly GCF_014885135.2 of Alexandromys fortis. Taxonomy (NCBI): domain Eukaryota; kingdom Metazoa; phylum Chordata; class Mammalia; order Rodentia; family Cricetidae; genus Alexandromys; species Alexandromys fortis. Next base: position 968,057 of record NW_026067911.1, read on the forward strand.
ACTCCTGTGAATGGTGCCTGCGTGTAACCTCAGAATAGTGCTCAGACCCTCAGAACCTGCATGAGTATAGGGATACTCCTGTGAATGGTGTCTGCGTGTAACCCCAAACCCTTGCTCAGACCCCCAGAACCTGCATGAGTATAGGGTTACTCCTGTGAATGGTGTCTGTGTGTAACCCCAGACCAGCGCTCAGACCCCCAGAACCTGCACAGATGTAACGGTGCACATGTGAATGATGTCTGTGTGTAATCCCAGCATTCCATTTGTCAGAGTAGAGGCTCCCTAGGCACCTGGCTAACAAGACTAGCCAGAACTGGCAAGCTTCGGGTTCAGTAACAGATCTAACATCAATAAATAAGGTAGGAAAACATCAGAGAAGACACCCAGCATATCAACCTCAGATTTCCACATGCATGCACACACGTACACACACAAGTATGCACACACACATGAATGCACAAGTTCATGTAAAAAAAAAAACAATAAGAAATTGCTACCAGTCAACTAGACACTTAATTATGTTTTTTAATATTTTTCTTCCCTAGAACACTTGTTTTTAAGCTGTTAGTGGTTTTTATTAAATGAAATTGATTAATAGAACTCCAGGCAGAATTTATTTTAAAGCTAGAACTGCTTCTTAAAAGCTTTTTCTTTATTAGAACCACTTGTACTTGGTTAAGCAGTTCTAACAAATTTTCATACAAAATTCTGAATCCGTGGTAAATTATTGATGTGGGATTCCCCTCTATATTCTATGAATATGTTTTATTATCATTGGCTAATAAAGAAGCTGCTATGGCCTATGGCAGGGCAGAACAGAGCTAGTTGGGGAAAACTAAATTGAATACAGGGAGAAAGAAGGCAGAGTCGGGGAGCTGTCAAAAGAGAAAGATGCCAGAAGCTTACCAGTAGGCTACAGCCTCATGGTGATACACAGATTAATAGAAATGGGTTAATTTAAGATGTAAGAGCTACTTAGGAATTCGCCTAAACTATTGACCAAACAATGTTGTAATTAATAAACTTTTTGTGTGATTATTCAGGTCTGGGCAGCCGGAAAACGAACGAGCAGTCTCCACTTACAAATGATAAATTTATTTATTTATCTACAGCACTTTTAATGATTTATCTGTATGACTGTTTTACATATACTAAGTGTGTGCTGGGTGGTCCCTTAGAGGCCAAAAGAAGCATCAAATCTCCTGGAACTGGAGTTACAGATGATGTAAGCCACCATGTCAATGCTGGGAATTGAACCCAGGTACTCTGCAAGAACAGTGTTCTTATCTGCTAAGCCACCACCCCAGGCCCTTGTTTATTTGCTTGTCTTAGACAGGGTCTTATATGTCTCGGGCTATTTAGTAGAGAAAGACCTTGATTCAAAATCTCCCAGTTCTACCACTGGAGTGCTAGGATCACAGGCAGGAGCCACCACACTCATTTATATGGCTCTGTGGATGGTTTTCAGCACTTAATGTATGCCAGACAAACTAAGCTATATCTTCAGTTTCAGGTGAATTATAAGTTGAATTTAAAAGAGAATTATAAGAGAGAAACTTAATTTCATAATATTACCCAGAAAACATTGTACAGAAATAGGAGAGATGGGGCAGGGGAGAGGTATGAAGTCACCATGCCCAACAACCTGACTTCCTGGTACCGGGTAACTGGTACCCATGCTCACTGTCATATAGTCAGTCATGGGCACACATGATTTCAGCACTTGGGGCTCCATATTGGCTTTGAGATTTTTCATTCATTCATTCCTTCATTCATTCCTCCATTTGCTCAAGAAGCATTCTTGAGGGTCTCCGGTATCCGGGGCTCTCTTGTAGCCCTGGGGCAGAGCCATGAGGAGCCTGTGTGTGTTCCCAAGTGGGGAACCACGGTGGGTCACTTTGTCACAGCTGTGGATCAAGAGTTGCTCCCTGGTCTCCATACAGAACCTGCCTGACCTGTGCGGCTGCTGATGAGCAACTTCCAATAACTGCAATCAGCAGAGAGCTGAGCAAGAGCTTAGAGCCACTGACAGAAGTGATTTTCTCACCGCGGATTTCAGGAGAATTCCAGCGCCCTCATTCCTGACTCACTGGCAGCTGTTAGCACAGGAAGACTTGCATCCGAGTCTTTGAAAGGGTAGCGAGCCACACATTCTAACAACAAATAGAAAATAGTCGCGACACACTTTTTTTTTTTTTTTTGGCCTGTGTGTGTCTTTGTGTGCCTGTGAATGTGGACAGAGGACGACCTTGAGTGTCATTCTCAGCTGTCCACCTTGTTTTAGAGACAGGGTCTCTCGCTGGCCAGAAGCTCCCTGGGACAGTTCAGGCCAGTGGACTCCAGGGACCTGCTGGTCTTCTTCCCAGCACTGGTTTATAAACACATACCGTTACAACTGGTTTGTAATACAGTAACTGGGACCGAACTTAAGTCCTCGTGTTTGCAAGGCCAGCCAGACTAAGCTATGCAGAAAGTTCCAGGTACAAGGAGATCTTGTCTCAGAAAGAAAGTAAATGGTGATTGAGGCATGACACCTAAGGCCGCTCCAAGAACACACACATAGACACACAGACGCAGAGAGACATACATCAGAGATACACACACAGAGACACACATACATAGATATACACAGAGAGACAAACACACATACAGATCAAGATACACATACTGATTCACCCCTGCATACACACTCATCATTAACACTTTTCAAAAAGCCAAAGGCTCTGGGACTAGACCTTTCAAAAGGTAATGTTGAATTAGGAGCGGCAGGGCTGCGTCCCCGGCACCCGGCCGCCCGCATGGCTAGTTTATACCCAGAAATAATTACACGGAAACTGTATTCTTTCAAACACTGCCTGGCCCGGCTAGGTCCAGTTTCTTATTGGCTAGCTCTTACATATTGTTCTAACCCATTTCTAATATTCTGTGTAGCCCATGAGCTGGCTTACCAGAGAGGATCTTAACCTGCGTCTGTCTGGAGTGGGAGCATCATGGCGACTCACTCACTCAGCTTCTTTTTCCCAGCATTCTCCTCTGTCTACTCCGCCTACCTAATTTTCTGTCCTATGAGGGCAGAGGCAGTTTCTTTATTAATAAGAAATCACTCCCACATCAAGGTAACAATAGTTTAAACTTTCATTAATGTTTTCCGATAAAATAACCACACTGCTTAGCTGGTGATATGCAAGCAAGCTGTCTCCTCGCTGGTTTAGATTGTTGGGTGTATCACCGGCTGAATGAGTTTGGGAGTGGCTCTTACTCTAAGTCGTCTTCCCAGTAGACCAGCTGCTGACTCTGATGAGATAACACACAGCCCGAAAGCACATTACAGTAGGACAATGTTCATCACTTGCTAGACAGCACCAAGTTCAGCATCAAAATAACATTGGATTAGGATGTAACCAGTTTTTACAAAGCTCATCTTTGTACCTCACAGCTCTATGCTGTTTTCCATAACTTTCTTATTTAGATTTCAAATCAATGAGATAAATAGATTCTACAGATAAGCAAACCAAGTTCTGATAGGGACACTCAGCTTGGGGCGCTATCCAGTGAAAGCCCTTCTCTGACTCAAGGATTTGCACTTCTTCCTAGCATACAGTGTAAGATGCCAGGCTTGACCTGGGACCTCCCAGGAGCATACAAAAGCCAAAGATGTTTCAAGAATCAAGTGCTGAGTGTTAACCCTGGAATGGTGGGAAATGGCCTTGTCTAGTACTATCATTGGACTTATACTTACCAATAATCTGTGTTTACACTTACCCCACAACCACCTGAATCCCCAGATGTGAGGTCATTAGCTCCTATGAAAACCTCCGCTAGTGTCAGGAAAGCCAGCAAAAATTACTGATTAGTAACAACTCAGAAACGATAACTTCGGTAGTGAATTCTTAGCAAACTCTGACTTGAAAGGGGAATGTCACTGTGTTTTGTAGCTAAACAAAGCCCGCATCTTGTAAGTAACAGAACTTACTTATACTTGAAGTCCTCTGACAGGTGGTGGCATTTCGATTACTGAAGCAGAAAGTCGTCTTTAATTCTTCCAGAAGAAATGGCACAGAATTGTCAAGTAGCAAGACTGTTAATATTTAAATATTGGAGTGAGCTGTGTGTTCATTTCCTGAGATGTTTGAGATGGGGGCAGGGTTAGATTTGCATCTTTATTAAGTGCCTTGGTGTTTAGAAGGCATACACAATAATCCAGGAATCACCCAGGTTCCCGAACCCACAGGACCAGTGCCTTTCCAGTGGTCTGTGTTGAGTTTGCAGTTACACGCTGTCTTTCTTATCAGTAGGGTTTTGGTGACCCATGCTTGCAAGCCACTCTTCTTTGTATTTGTCTTTGTGTCTTTGTGAGTCATTACCATGGTTGTTACTGAAGCTTCCTGAGGTGAAACTCCAGTTCTGTTTTTTCTGACATTCCAGGCAATTCTATCAAGCGACTCTACTTTTAATTACATGATCTTACTTTAGTAAGTTAGTGATGTGTAGAAATGTCAACCCCAAATCACTAATCTTTGTTCCGCTTTTCATATAGCTCAGTGAATATGAGAACACTAACCCTGGGGAAAGTACATACAAAATTTACAAATGAACTCTAGGTTGACCCCTACTCACTACCCCAACACACACTGCTGCTCCTGGGTCCCACCCCTGACTATTCTAGGTCAACATGTTGCTATCCTCTGGCTTTTCTTTCCTTCTGTACGATCCTGTTTTCATCCCTTCTGTGCCCACAGAACACATAACTAGATGGATACAAAACACTTCCCTGAAAATTCTAGAAGTTGGCTTCAGCATCCTCAACACACACATGGAGATAATAATCACCAATTTAAATTTAGGGGTGATTTGCCTTTTAGCATCTCTCTCCCCAGGTTAGGAGATATTTGGAAGATAATTTGGATTTCATATTTCAAACTTCTAGCAAGCAAAATGAAGGTCACCAGGGACTGGCTGGCTATGATAGTCCTCCTAGTGAGTGCTCCTCTTGTGGGATCTTCAGAGAGACAGCAAGCACAAGTGTAATGATTTATGATTTTTGTGATTGAGATTGACCTGGGAATCTTGGGCTTCCATACTGACTGGACTTATGGTCCTGCACTGCTTTTGGTTGTAAGATGAGGGTCAGTATCTGGAAAACATCTGTTTATTCTGCTAATAAACATATCATTAACCAAGTGTCGTGAGCTGTTAATCCACTTATTAATAGTAATCCAGTTAGTCCTCAGTAAGGCCCTTTGACGTGGGTATTATTGATGCCCTCATCCACCTATGATGAAACCAGGATTCAGAGTGCTGAAGCAACACCTGGGAGAGGGTAGAGCTGGGGTTTAAGTCTGTAATTTCACACTTCGGCGAAGTTTCTAATCACCTCACTTGCTTAAAACACCACAACCAAGGTGACTTACAAAAGAAAGCATTTAATTGGGCTTACAGTCTCACAGGGTGAGAGTCCATGATCTTGAAGTGAGGACATGGCCTCAGGAACAGCTGAGATCTCACATCTCACAAGCAGGGGGCAGAGAGAGCACACTGGGAATGATGGAAGGGTTCTGAAGCTTCCAAGCCTATGCCCCAGGATGCACTTCCTAATGTCTCCCAGTTTGTCCACCTGGGCACCAAGTGTTCAGACAACTGAGTTCATGGTCACCATGCTTATTCAAGCCCCCCCGATACTCTTCTCCCTCTTCCCATCACCGAAACAAGACCTTGTCTGTAGTCATTCTGTAAAAGAGAAGAATCTGCCTCCTCTCAGTGACTTCCCACGCCACGGCAGCAACATCACAATGATGCTGCTGTAATGATCAAGTTAAACCATTCATGTTGCGTTATACATTTTTATGTCAACTTGACACAACCTAGAGTCATCTGAAAGGAGGGAACCTTAGCTGAGAAAATGCCTCCATAAGATCCAGTTCTAGGGCACTTTCTTTATTATGGTTGATATGCGAGGGTCTAGCCCATTGTGGATGGTACCATTCCTGGGCTAATGGCCCTGGGTTCTATAAGAAAGCAGACTGAGCAAATCATGGGGAGCAAGACAATACGCAGCAACCCCGCTCCCATGGCCTCTGCATCAGCTCCTGCCTCCAGGTTCCCATCCTGCTTGTGCTCCTGTCCAACGTCCTTCATTGATGAGCAGTGATATAAAAATACAAGCCAAGTAAACCCTTTCCTCTCTAAGTTGTTTTTGGTCATGCTATTTCATCATAGCAATAACTACCCTAGCTAAGACACATGTAAAAGACTGTCCAGCTGAGAACATACCTAATCTAAGGTCCCGTCTTTTGCCTCACCTCTCCCTATAAGGGAGACCACAACACAGGAACCCAGGTAAAAATCAAGGAGGCATTGTCTTCATATTTAGAAGCTATTGTCTCATTGCATTCTCAGATGACTGATTAAAAGAACTAATACAGAGACTGAACAAATGAACACGAACAAACGGCGTCAGTGGTATACTGTGGGTGTACGCTCAGTTAATATTCTAAAACCCTCAGATCATTGCACTTTGTCATAGACATCTTTCCTCCCACTCCCCTCTCAGGAGCTCCCTGTCACAGAGATACTGATATTTCTTTTTCTCTGACCTGATGTTTATCAAAGTTTTTCTCTCCGCAAAACTCCATTCACGTCTTTCTCGGAAGGCTTCAGTGTTTGGGGGAACTCCGAGGGTCTCCTGACCAAGAACACTTTTCCTGAATGCATTTCAGGTACGCCTTTCACTCGTAGGCTGGGAAGTCCTCCACATCTCCTTCTGGGATATGTCATCCATTGGTTGAGATGCATTTGTAAGTGGTCTGCTGAGCTCGGGACATCTTAATGATGCCCTGTTTCTGCCTAAGAAGACAAAGGGGGATGCACAGAGGAGAGTGGAAGAGGAAACGAGGTTTTTAATGATGGAAGGGATCTGATGGTATGTAAGTCAGGGTGGGGCAAGGAAAGGGGGGACATGCTGAGACATACAAAAGGCAAGAGCTTTATTTCTATTTTTCATATACAATATTGTGTTAGTGCTGACTCTTTTGTGATAGAGAGAGGAAGAGAGAAACAGGCAGAAGAAGAGAGTGTGTGTATGAGAGGGAAAGCTGACAGGAGGGAGGGATGGGAATCGCAACTGCTCGACATGTGAGAAGCAGTATGGACTGGGAGACCCTGGCTCACGAGGAGAAATTCCACACAGAGCCTGGTCTTGAGGCACACGGGCTGCCTAAAAACTCTGTTGCAGCTGTAAACCTGCTCTCCCAGCCTTTAGAGCTGAGGTAAGAAGAGGAAAAGCCTCAACAGTGAGAAACCGATCGAACCTAACAATGCACTATTGCTCTTCTAGAGGGAAGTTAGCTGGACTCCGGCAGAAACAGCTGTGTGACAGGACACAGAATTTGACTGCTGATGGACAACAGAGACCCAGGGGTTCCTGGGTGGGATTATACAGATCTATATAACAGGTCACAGTCATAGCAAGTGAAGGGTAGACTCGGTGTTTCCAACTTCTGACTCTCAAAAGCAGACTCACAAAAATGTAAGCATTTTTGAGCATACTTGTCACCTGGCAATGAAAGACTCTAGCCATGCACAATGAAAAAAGCTATTAACTAAACCAATTCTAGTCCCTGAGAACCAATATAAACTTGTGATTTTGTAATCCACTTGAATTCACCTAGCATTATAACGGTTTGAGCTGAGCTGACTTAGAGAGAAGGAAGGTGGGCTATATATTGAGTTGTGTTACCAATATCAGAAGAATTTGTTTTTGTTTTTGTTTTTTAATTCATCTCATTCTACTGCACTCGGTAGCTCTCAGTTTTGGCATCTCTGTTTAAGCCCCAGTTCCGGCTGCAACTCCAACTTACCTGTGGGACCTCCTTGCCGCTAGAACGAGTTCAGCCTTTCCTGCTCAGTGCTTTGACATAGAAGGAGGCTTTTCTCAGTAGCAGGACTGGGTTCCTAACCCTGGCCCCCCATGCTGCTGATAGCACCTCTTCAGCTCCTTCCCTAGTCACTCTTCCTTTGAACCCAACAGCGCAGCATCTACCTGAAAGGTGGTCACTTCGCCTGGCTAGTCCATCTCTTAGCACCAGGACTCCCGTGATTTACCTTAATCTTCCTTGTAATGCAATATGACTTTGGAGGCTGGCTGCAGCTGTTCTCATGCTCTCCGGGAAGGAGAGTAAAGTGGGCCATGCAATCCCCAGGACATCGTGAGTGCTGACTTAAATTACAGGGCTCGTTCTGCGAACATCTGAGCAGACCGTACTTCCCCCTTCCTCATCTTCAACCATGGACCAGACATTTCTGATCATAAACGGACGGATCTCCAGATACTCCCAGTGGGAACATCTACCTGGTGTGTCTGACCTTTTGACATTGTGCGGAACGTTGTCATCTACAAGTTTCACACGAGAACTGCACAGTGAAGTTATAAAAAGACAAACCCCATGATGTTTTAAGTAGGTTATTATTTTGTGGGGGCGGGGGGAGGCCGCTGCAGGTTGGGCACACCTGAATCTCTAGACCGAATTAAAACTTCCCAAGGCAGGCGTTAAATGGGTGGGACGGGAGAAGTCACTCTTCTCGGGCTTCTGCTTCAGAGCTCTGGTTTGCGAAGTTTCTCAATTCTGACCACGGCACCTTGTTCCCCACCCCCATGACAGAACATAAAACAGTTCGATTAAGAAGCAACTAGAATTCACTTCTTGTACTACCTACCCCCTCCTCTCCCCCCCCCCCCCCCCCCCCCCCCCCCCCCCCCCCCCCCCCCCCCGCATGGCTGCCTGGCATTGGCATGCTCCATCAATGGCTGGTTGTCTCTGTGGGGTGTCTGAGAATGAGGCCCAGCGATTGTGCTTTCCACAGCCCCTGCCTCCCACAGGGCAGGTCTAGGGTTTCTGGAGACTTCCTGACAAGCCTGACTTTGTTCCCACAACAGTCTTCTCTCAATGGTGTCTCATTTAGGTAGATTGCTGGGGAGAGCCACCCTAACAGTCTTCCTTCCCACTGCCCTGACCCTGCCTGGCCAACTCTGGTTGAGTGGGCCGATTGTTCCAGAAAAAGTTGGTAAGCAATGCGGCGGCAACAGTTGTGTTGTTGCTCGTATCAAGAACTTGTCTTCAGCACACATAACTCACCTTTCACAGCACCATTTCATCCCAATAACTCATTTAGTGACCTTTGGCCACAACCTAAGACCTACTGACAAACAGTACAACCTAAGATTTAAAAGCAAAACACAAAAAAAGCCTCCAGATCTGGGCACAGAGAAACAGTTGTGACTACAAACACCAAGCTCACAGAGACCCTACATGTTAAGTCTCTTAGGAGAATTTTTAGAGGTTAAAACTTTTTGAGAAAATTTTACTAAAAAGTGATAAAAATGCTGTGCATCTTGGGGAAAAATGATCAGTAAAACTTTGATATGGGAGCAGAATGGAGACTTCCAGGTTTGGGTGCAATTCTGTTCAGTCCTTAGGAGACACAGTGTCTGTGATGACTTCTGCCTCCATACGAAGAATATCCCCTCCAAAGCAAAGAGAATAACAATATCTTAGAAGGTAAAACTGCCTGAGAAGAGAAGGCACAGCGTCTTTGTTCCTGAGCTAGCCCTCTGCCTTTGGCCTTTGTTTACTCGTGTCTGTGATTCCCAGGGAGGTTAAAACAAAGCATCCAAGCACCTGACTGCTCGCTTCAGACCTTGGCTCCACCTCGTCATCGTAAGCCTTGTCCGGCCTGTGCCCAGCAGCAAAGTGGAGCTGCGGGCTTGATAAGGTACCGTGTCACGTGGTTAGAATGATTCTCGGCACATAGTAAGTACTAAACATTGTAAATATCATCTTCATGGGAGGGGGTATGGGGGGTGTGTGGGTGCGCGCACATACTCATGTGGAGGCTAAAAGTTGACATGGGTGTCTTCCATCGTTTTCACCTCATTTTTTAAATTTTAATTTTTTATTACAGTAATTAATTAATTAGGTGGGGAAGGCATGTAGAGGTCAGAGGTTAACTTGCCCTTTTGGTGCTCTCTTTCTATCATGTGGGTCCCAGGAATCAAACTCAGAACTTAAGGCTTGGTGACAGGACCCTTTTCCACTAAACTGTTTTACCAGCCTTCACTCTTTTGAGACAAGGTCACACATTGATCCTGCAACTTGTCATTTAGGATAGTCTGGCTGACCAACAATTCCCAGGTATCCTCCTGCCCAGTCTTTCCAGCACTGGTATTTTGGTGCTTTGGAGCTTAGGTCCTCATGTTTGAGCAGCAAGCAGTTTTCCCCCATCTCCCCATCTCCCCAGTCCCAGATTATCATCCTTCTTTACAAAATGTTCTGAGAAATGTCAATAACATATATCTGCCCTGAAGCAATCTCCGCCATTCATGGGTAATGTATGTAAAGGAGCTGCATGAACTTGTCTCTGCAGAGAGGCTGGTGCAAAGTAGGAAAGGGTTAAAACCAGAAGGTAGGGCGTGAAAGTGACACATGGGTACTTTGCAGACATGACTGTAAACTGCAGGACTCATGACCACCTTATTAACAACCATCTCTGTCTAGGGACCAAGTCTCCTTCCTTTCAAAGATTTAGTGCGGTACTAGTGACTGCCTCCCTGGTTCTTCAAGAGGTACCGCTCTGATGTGAATCTTGAAAGATACTGATTGTACTAGCTAGCATCTATCTCTGTGGCTGTGTTTAAACACTGCCCGCAAGCAACTTAGGGGAAGAAAGGGTGTATTTGACTTAAAGATTATAGTCCACCATTTAGGGAAGCCTCGGCAGGAGCTTAGTGGAGGAACATGGAGCAGAAACTACCAAGGAAGACCCCTTACTGGCTTGCTTCCTCTTGCTTGCTAAGCTACCTTTCTTCTGCAGCCCAGGCCCCCCTGCCCAGACTTGAGAGCACTTCCCTCAGTGAAATCAAGAAAATGTCGCACGGACACACCCACAGGTCAATCTAATGGAGGCTGTTCCTGAGCTGGAGGGTCCCTCTTCTCAGTGTTTCAAGTTGACAACGCTGATACGCTTCTCCAAATGCATTTCTGAGCATCTGTGGTACCCCTGTGGCATCTGCATCTTATCTCACAGTTACAGAAAGTGACATGGGAGGTGAAATGCAGCTGCTACAGCCACCAGAAGTCATGAGAACACAGGTTTTGAGAGTGGAAACACATTTTCAGCAGCGTTAGTCCACAGATTCCCTCTATTTCAGGGATATTATTATCCTTTCCAGTGATAGATCAAGGAAACAGATGAGAGCATAGGCAAGGGGGGCATTGAGCCTTCACATCTGGATGCCTAAGTACAATTTAAGGGGCAAAGTGCCTGCTTCATGCCCGGACCAGAGCACCAACATTCAACTGATATGAATGAAGCCTCTGTGCTTTTTCGTGTGTGTGTGTGTGTGTGTGTGTGTGTGTGTGTGTGTGTGTGTGTGTGTTTTGTACAGGGCGTCATGGATGTCAGCTTTGCCTCAAACCCACCATACAGTTTAAACTGACCTTAAACTTCTGGTCCTTCTGCCTTCACCTGCCAAGTGCACCGCCATGCCTAGTCTTCCTGTAGCTAGTTACGGGACAGCCAAATCTACATAGTAGGATCCACCTCAAAACAAACAAAACAAGACCCTGGCCAAATCCTAGGGTGTTTTGTGGGGGCGGTTACCATGAGTCTCTCCTAACAACCCTTACCTGTGTCCACCAGATTTGTAAACAGATTAGAGAAGCCAGGTCAGGAGGGAGGACAAAGGAGGCAGGTTTGGAAACCCATGGCCACATGTCCAGCCCCATGGCCACATGTCCAGCTGCAGATGCAATCAACGGAGCCTTGGACCCAGAAGGCACATTCCCACAGCTGTGCTGGGTGGGGATTCCACCATACCTCCCCAACTGTGAGAGTTCCTAAGCTATTTTTAAAACTCAACTTTGGTTTCTGTTAGGTGGTTTTACTGAAAGGAAAAAAAAATAATTCATACCATGAGCATTTGTCTATCCAACATTTTTTTCTGAATTTACAGATATCTTTATGTTTGCCCTTTATAATTTCCTGGCCCTTTGACAAGGGTGTTTTTGTATTCTCCACTAATATGGCTTCATGTGACTCCTTCTCTGTCCATTTCTGTCTTCTGTTATATAAGATCTTGCTGCTGTCTCTACCGTGATCACACTTCGAGAGTCAAAAAAAAAAAAAAAAGATGTATTTCAGGTGTCGGAGATGAAGGAGGTTGCGTGAGTTTAACCTTCCTCGGTACCCTTGTGAGCCTTCTGTGTTTAATACCTGTTTTATCTGAAGCCTGTGGAGGTTCTAAACTATTAGAAGACACACTTTCTGAGAACTACCTTTCTAGTAGCCTGAAGATATACCATTGATGTTGGGCAACAAAGTTATTCTCTGTAATCCTCTTGATGTCATAAATGAAAAAGAAGACGGAGCTAGCTCCATCTGAACTTCGGGCAAACCATTTGCTCAAAGGGACCATCAAAGGACCTGGTCCTGCCAAAATAATATTTAAAAAAAAAATCCAGCAGAAAGGGAAAACATTGAGAAGCACGTACAAAAATGAAATTGGTGCAAATTACCTTCGGAGTGATGGGAGAGAGACAAAACAAACCCCCACCACCGCCCGCGGGAAAGCCACACAAGATGGATTGAAGTTGTAGCCCTCCCAGAAGTCATCTTTTAAACAGCTTCCTTTCTTCAATGCTTTACCCTAAAAAAAAAAGAAGAAGAAGAAGAAGAAGAAAAGAGAGAGAAGGGGAAAAAAAGAAAAAGAAGAAAAAGAAAAGAAGAAAACCTACCCATTGTTAGGCCCCCTATTCATCCTTCATTCAAAGTCTTTCACTATGCATTAATTACCACCGTCTTGCAGGCGCAGGGCACCCAAATGCATCTTGCTCTCCGAGGCCCACTCCCGCCTCTGCTATTTATATGCAGAGCCTGATAAAAATTTCATCCTAATACTTGGAGATCTCCCCCTAATTTTAGCATACTGTAATTGTTCATAAAGGGGAAAAGACAAAAGAATGATCCCATGCATGCAGGACACTTGTTTGCTTGGCTTTCATTTTTCTTTCCAGCTGTGACCCGGGCAAAGGCTTTAGCAGGTGTCCTGCCTGCCCTCGGGTAATTTTTAACTTTCCTTCCCCGGCTTTCATGTCTGCACACTTAGAGGAACATTTCCCCTTGCTGCCTGGAGCTGTCTCTCTCCTTTCTAATATCAATCTACTATCTGGATTTTTCCGTAAGTCTCACTAGAAGGAAAGAGGTGAGCCGGGAGTCAAAAGTCCCGTCTAGACATTTTAATTGATAGTAAATGACTGTCTGATGCCACGTTCCTCTCATTCTGATTGGTGTAGGCAACCAGAAGTGCAATGTTGGTTAACAGGAAATGAATGAAGAGCTGGTTCATTCACTTCCCAGTTTTGATTTTCTGATGCCATGCGAGAATGCCCCAGGAACGGTGGGATTGAGTCTACAACTCAACTTTAATAAATAGAACTTGATAGGAAACATATTTTCATAAGTCAGTTCTGGGACCATTGCAAAGTTGTGATTTCCAATTTATTCTTCAATAAGCAACAACTATGTTGGTTTAAGGAGTCAAAAAAGAAGGAATAAATAAAATGTATAGTTACAGGAACACAACGGGTTTGGGCAAAGTGAAAAGTAGCCATATGTCGCATACAGGCACAAAATGTTGCATGCAGACAGAAACTGCTCCAGACCTTTCCCCTACTCTTTCTTTTCTGTTGCTGGGGAAACCAAAGCCTAGACTGATAGTGACTTGTCCCTATCACCCAAGTCTGGTGGAAAATTCGGATCCAAACAGACTGGCAGTAGCATGTCTTCCTGGCATACCTGACACTATCCAACTTTTAAATTCTTGGGTGGGCCATTGAGCTATGTGGATGCAGTACAAGTGTGCCTTGCCCATCCCTAGAACCATCTCAAGGCCCCGGGTGTCTTTGGGATTTCATCAGTCTTCCATATCACCGCCTGCAGTGTTTGAAATAGAGTGGAGTGGAGGTCTCAAAATGAGTGTTGTTTGTTTGTTTGTGACTGGTGTCAATCCAGCATGGTCTCATAATGACAGGTGTTGGCTTTTTTACCTGTGTTGGTTCTGTACAGAAAATCATTTGTAGCACATCGATGGTGTGTGTGTGTGTGTGTTTAGGCACCATTTGTGCAAGTCAATAATACCAACTTTAACATCCTAGCCAGCATCACTTCCACGTGAAGTGAATTTGCAAATATGAGCTGTAATAATTGGAGCTCAGAACTGCAAAGCAGCGCACAGATTTTCTAAATTCATTAACCTCATCATTAATAGAACTCCCCCCACTGTAGATGCCTTACATTACACAGTACAAAGTGTCACAGAAGAGCCCAAACACAGTTTGAGAGGAAGTGAATGCTATGAATAACAACCACTGCTTTTGAATTGTTTATTCAGAGCAACCTTGATGTAATTATTTCTAATGGGAGCATACAACCTTGTAGATTAAATGTTCCCAGTAACTCCAGCTTCACATGTGACTCAAGAGAGGCTGTAAGGAAAGCAATGCCATATATGTAACTCTAGGATGCTGCAACAGGTTTTAGGATTAGGATTTAGGAGCCTGAATACCTGGTCTCCAGTTTGGTGGGACTATTTGGGAAGGATTAGGAGGTGTGGCCTTGTTGGAGGAGGCATGTCACTGGGGGTGGGATTTGAGGTTTCTAAAGCCTGTTGTTGTGGGAGTCCTTCTGGAATAAGCACTCTGACACCAAAGAACGGAAGAAAGGAGATGTCTCAGCCAGACTAAAGTCAGACAGCTCCTGAAAGTCAGGTGCCTGGTGAGTCTGTGTTCTCATTTTATACTCTAAAACCACAAGGTGGGGCAGGCAGGCAAGCGAGATTTTGCAGAAGCCTATGCGGCAGTCAGTAGGGTCAATGGCAACAGCCCACTGCTTCAACTATTTCTCCAGGTAATTCTGTTCCAGGTAACGAAGGCAAGTGAAATCATGTTTGGCAAAGAGGCAGCACAAGAAATGTTTTAAATAAATCACCAAATAAATCATTAAGTCAAAATCCAATAATTGGCCTCTGCTATCGTCTTCGTCTTCACCATGGCGTTCCCAGCGTGCTCTCTCTGCCTCCTACTTTGTAGATCAAGATGCAAGCTTGAGGCTGCAGTGCCATGACGGCCTGCCTGCGGGCCGCAGCTCACCTCCCCCCTCCCCCCGCTCCCACCCCCCACCTCCCGCCATGATGGTGACAGACTCTAACTCCCTGAAACTGTGAGCCCCAAGTGAAATGCTTTCATTTATAAGTTGCCTTTGTCATGGTGTTTTATCACAGTGACAGCGAAGCTAGGCCCCTGGGTGGGAGTGGCGCCCTTGAGGTCCCTAACTGGCTCCTAGAATAAACATTCCATTGAATCTGCTGGAGACATCAGAGGCCAAGGCCAGTTTCTGTGCAGCCATGGCCGACCTGCAACCTCCTTGGGCCTGTACTTCCTCGCTTTGGAGTGTCACAGTCAGTCCCTCTTGTCTTGCTCCTGCATTGTGAGCAGGCTGAGGCAGGACAACATGACCCCACCAAAGCAGTCTGTAAACTACGGTGCATGGCCTCAAGTCTTAAGATGGGCAATGTTATCTACATGAAATTTCAGCAGCTTTTGAGGAGTCTTCATTAAGTATGAAAAGTGGATTATATCTTGGAATATAAGCAAGTAAATAAATAATAACTGTCTGTTTTCAAGTAGAAATAGAATACCACTATTGGCTTTGGCTTCTTGAAAAAGAGACGTACAAAGGCACCCTTTGTCTGTGTGTGTGTGTGTGTGTGTGTGTGTGTGTATTTGTGTACCTTTAAGGTAATCTTTATTTAAAATCAAGATGAAGGAAAAGACCTTAGACCCATTGTGACTGTTTGGATTTAGTTCCATTTTCCAGGCATGCATGACACCATTCTTATTTTTCAGTTACAGGAAAGTAATCAACAATATATACTATGATATCAGAAACTCTAGATTGGAACAAGGATTTGGAGAGACAATCTGGGATCCCCTCCACCATGCCGGCCACCAGTTGATTTGGATAAAACAGAGAGGAAGTAGGAGTGCCCAAGTTCATCAAGCCCAAGCTTGAAGCAACCAAAGGCTCCTGACTCCAGACTCTGTGCTTCGCCACATCCCTACCCTGGAGGACAAAGCTGAGTGCCTACTGTGTGCTTTACACCCTGGAGGACAGAGTTGAGCACCTAAAGTGTGATCTACACCCTGGAGGACAGAGCTGAGCACCTACAGTGTGTTCTACACCCTGGAGGGCAGAGCTGAGCATCTACTGTGTGCTTTACACCGTGGAGGACACAGCTGAGCACCTACTGTGTGCTTTACACCCTGGAGGACAGAGCTGAGCACCTACTGTGTACTCTACACCCTGGAGGACAAAGCTGAGAACCTACTGTGTTCTTTATACCCTGGAGGACAGAGCTGAGCACCTACAGTGTGTTCTACACCCTGGAGGGCAGAGCTGAGCACCTACTGTGTGCTTTACACCGTGGAGGACAGAGCTGAGCACCTACTGTGTGCTTTACACCCTGGAGGACAGAGCTGAGCACCTACTGTGTACTCTACACCCTGGAGGACAAAGCTGAGAACCTACTGTGTTCTTTATACCCTGGAGGACAGAGCTGAGCACCTACAGTGTGTTCTACACCCTGGAGGGCAGAGCTGAGCACCTACTGTGTGCTTTACACCGTGGAGGACAGAGCTGAGCACCTACTGTGTGCTTTACACCCTGGAGGACAGAGCTGAGCACCTACTGTGTACTCTACACCCTGGAGGACAAAGCTGAGAACCTACTGTGTTCTTTATACCCTGGAGGACAGAGCTGAGCACCTACAGTGTGTTCTACACCCTGGAGGGCAGAGCTGAGCACCTACTGTGTGCTTTACACTGTGGAGGACAGAGCTGAGCACCTACTGTGTGCTTTACACCCTGGAGGACAGAGCTGAGCACCTACTGTGTGCTTTACACCCTGGAGGACAGAGCTGAGCACCTACTGTGTGCTTTACACCCTGGAGAACAAAGCTGAGCGCCTACTGTGTGCTTTATTGGGCTGTAAGTTCCTAGTGAAAATATTTGTCTTCAACTTAACGCAGCACTTAAGAAATTAAGGCTACCCTGGAAGCCCCCAGACCACTCAGGTCAGAGGAAGGCGTGACAAACTACAGAGTATTTTTTGTGGGTATATATGAGCATGTGTACGTATGTGTGTGCACATGTATGTACATCCACACACGTGCATATGCGTACATACATGTATGTATGTGTGTGCACAGTGACACGTATATATGAGTGAATTATGTGCTCATCCATGTGTATCTCCCACAGCTGCAGAAGGGATAGGCATGTGATGTGGAAAGAGGAGATGTGTCCCAGGAAGGGAGCTGATCTGTGGCTGAGAGCTTCAATGCTGTACCCCCTCACCGAACAGTGAGGACCAAAGCATATTGTAGAAACAACCTTGCTCCCCCAGTTCCCAGCTCGTCTCCTCCTAAAGCATTCAGACCTCTAGGCAGCTCTGTTTTCTTGACAGGGTCCCAAAACACAACCACAGCCTAAAATGATGCTCAACCATGTTGTGATGTGTCTCTCACATGACATCAGGACAGAACACAAGGCTTTGATTGCCCCGAGGCATAAGAAAGTCTCAAGGGACATCGCAGAAGAGGGGCCAGAAAGATTTTATGAGCCAGGAGATCTGGGAGTTTGATATGAGACTGCGTCTCCTAGGAATGTCAGAAGTTACACCTATGAAATTACACTAACATGGTGGTCTAAACACGACATAAAAAAGGACAGCAACAGAGGACATGCTAAAGAGGACAGGGGAAGAAATACAAACAACTAAGGAATGTGGCGGTTGGGGAGTACACTAATAGTTACTTACTACTAAGTGATCAGCCCTGGAAACATACATCATAACCTTACACAGAGCAGGGCATGATTAGGAATGTATATATATTCACATATGTATGCATGTATATATGTATATTCACATGTAACAACCATTAATGAAAAAAAGAAGCCATGAATTTGAAAGAGAGCAAAGAGGGGTACATGGGAAGGTTTAGAGGGAAGAACAGAAAAAGGAAAAGATGTGATTATGCTATTATAATCTCAAAAATAAAAATCAATAAGAAAGAGTGGTTGTTGGTTACTTCTCTAAGAATTGCAATCTTAAAAAAAAAATTAAAACCCATCAACTCTTTTCAGGAACACATAGGAATCAGGAAGGCAAATAAAGAGAAGCTGTAGTTAGGATCCCATGGTATAAACATAAGAAAACACAAAATCCTGCGGTGTCAATTTTTAATATGTATGGATGGTGCCTTTTCACACACGTATTAGACTCAAAACTGACATTGGTCTGCATTTAACATTAAGATAAGATGTAAGCTTCCTCCAGTCTCTTACCTCAGCATCCGTAAGCTTTATATCAAAAGCTTGTTTCCTATATTTTGAAAGAGGAATGTCTGTCTCCCTAAACACAGTGGGCCTGCACCTCTCCTGGAGCTCCTGTGATAGACACTTCTTAGTGACACGTGATGGCTCTTTTGAGTCCTCTGTCAGATGTTTACTTTCTAGAATGTTTTCTTACTTCTTCATCATATGAGAATTTTTTTTATTCGTCAAGGATTATTAAGCTCTTAAGGGAAGTATAACCAGCCATTAATGTCAGTCTTCCTTAGTGTTCTGGCTTCTAACATTGTATTCTCAGGTCACTTGGTGACGCTAATCAGGCAATTTTCCTGGTGTCCTTCAGTTTACAAAGTGCCCATAAATTGCAGTTTTGTTAAAATTTGTTAAGCCACAGAACAAAACTGCTCCCCATATGGTTCAGCCTAAACTACCCATGTTACCTAGAGCACATTTAAAGGCCCCCATACAAAGGGCCAGCACTCCTCCCTGCAATTCCTCTGCCTGAACACCCCACCGCTCCTCCCTCCCTGCCAGTTTTCACAGACTCACAGATTCTTCACTGGAATCGCTAACTGCTATTTTTAGGGTAGAGGAGGAACTCAGCAAACAGAAGATATTCTTGCAGAAAACGTTGATAACCGCCTTAATATTAAGAACTCTGTGTGGGGTTGGGGGAGCCTTCCCTTTATCAATCAATCATGTTCTAAACCACTAACGTGGATTATTAGTCTGTGTATTTTAGAGGGCTAATAACGTTCTCTGTGCCGTGTGATTAAAATATAAAATGAGAGTATTAAGAAGGTTTAGAAAATTACCTATGGACAAGTATTTGTGGTCATGGATCCAGTGTTGGTACTTGAAACAGCATAAGTCTCTGAAAGGCCAGAACATGAAGTCATCCACAACAGCCTGACCGGTTCCTAGCACCCCCAATGCTCTAAGCAACTCAGATGGTCCAGGCACCTAGAGCTCCTGAGCCACTATGGGTGATGCTACCAAGTTCTTTCTGCATATCTAAAGACACACTCAGTAATGCTCACAGAATCATAGCTAAGAAATAGTAAAAACCCCTTTAAGCACACCCTTTTCTTCTGTAAAAATAAATGAACAAGATTGATAGGATACATGGAGCTCTCTGGGGCTTCTGGAGGAAGGTAGATGTTACAGCAAATCCACTGAAAGTCTACTTTTCAATCTGTGATTTTTTTTTCCACTGAAAAGAGTTAGAAATGTCATTCTGTTTTCATCATTTTAATTCCACCTTTCCCACAGTCTTTGAAAGCAGATGTGATTTTTACTTATATTTATATGCTAATTCCTGACACACAAGGAGAGAAATGTTGAGTCCCCTAATTCTCATAACAACCGTGTCATAAGTTCTGAAATAGCTCTAAATAGAACTCAGAAACACGCTGCACTATGCCTCATGATAGTGCTCAAAATTCCAACCTGACAGAAGCGACGAATAGATTAACAACAACAACAAAAGCCTTGTTTTTTAGGGTTTGTTTTCTCCCAAACCATTTCCAGGATTCAGAAGGCAGAAGGAATAAACATGAGGACTTTTGGCTGTCACACGTTTCCACGAACTGTGAAGATTAAACACCTCCGCTTCAGCTGGTCCTTCAGCGAAGCTAGACAGTGATGCTCTTGGTCACTCCTGTGATGAAGACACATGAAGATGGCCCACTACCCTTTTCTCTCTCCTTTGGACCGGTTTTGCCTTTTGGCTACACCTTGGCCAGCAGCACCTGTCCTTTTAGGAAGGCTCGTTCCGAGAAAAGTTGATTTGCTTCATCCCTGTCACATGCACCTTCAAGATGAGTAGACAAAGGTGGCTGACAGTGGCCTTGCATCTCAGGCACTTCCTTACCTACAGTGTTTTTCTCCAAGTAGACGGTGGGGCAGGCATGGCTGGCTCTCTCCTCTGTTGCTTTGTTGTTTGTTTTGTCCAAACTGCTGTGTTTGCACTGCACGCAGCCACAGCTCCCTCACAGCCTTTGCCTCCAGTCTGGTGTGTAAACAGTATCTGAGAGGCAAATCTACAGAGCGGCCTGCATGGATTGGCAAGTGGAGATGCCGACTCTTGGACAGAGCCTGGCTTAGCAAAACATATATTTCAGGTGTGTGGCTGTGTTCTCATTCCACAAGCCTGTGTTCAAACCTTCTTTCTTTTTGGAGATGGTGATGTCTCTCAGACACAGCACTGTGGCTGAGTGTGGCCAGGCTGAAGCTGTCTGACTGGGATATTGGAGAAAGAACCTTTGCTTTGGAGATGAGGATAAATCTTGTGATTCCATGATTCTAGGGGACAGAGGACAAGGTCAAATAGTCATGCACTTAATTAATGCCCAATCAGATGTTTGGGCACAAAAGTGGCATGAAATAGAACTTAAGTTTGTGGGATTTTGTTGTTGTTGTTTTTCTCCTGCGAGCCAGATAGGTAGCTTGTTTGTCTTCTGGATAAACTCAATAAGAAGAAAGAGGGATGGACTGGGAGATGGCTGAGTTGATAATGGGCTTCCCTGGCCAGCATGAAGAATGGAGTTTGCTCCACAGAACTCTTGAGGGGGAAACCAGGATGAAGGTGTGTGCCTCTGACCCCAGAACTGGTGCTCAGGAAGATCCTTGAGCCCCAGGTCAATGAGAGGCTCTGACTCACAAGTAAAAACAAAACAAGCAAGGCATAGAGGAGAGACTTCTGTGGGAGGAGGGGACAGCAGCACAGAAAGACAGAGACTGCCTTAAAAAAACAACAACAAAGTATACCGTGGCTGAAAACTGACACGAGGTTGACCTCTGACCTTCACATGCCTACTCACACACATGCACGGCAGACACATGCGCATTTGAACACATATGCAGCTTTTTCTAAGCAAATAATATACTGGTCTTGTAAGTTAGCACCTTGGATACTCAGTTTTACCTGAACTGGTTTTGGGTGCTGTTCAAGGGCTACCATGGATTCCTCCCGGCACACAGACAAAGGCCGAACAAAGTTCTGCATGCATCTAATTGCTCAGTCAGGCCTAATTCTTGGCTGATATTCAGGAGTTAACCTTATGTTCATGTCTCATTAACACCCCCCCCATCCCCTCCACCCCTGCTTACCATGGCTTCAAGGCTCCCAGAAAACACAACCTACTTCCTGGAAGGTTCCCGCGCACTTGTGTAGAAAACTAAACACCCTGGAACCCAGTTTTTCCGTATGAAAATGGGTTGACATTTGAGATTTATCTGTTTCAGTGCAAATCAATCCAGGGAAATTGTGAAGGTTGGTAAAATCCAGTTCTCTCCCTGGGGTTGTTTCGGAAGGGATAAGAGAACAATGTAACAGGCTGAGAGCCACAGTCTCTAGCTGTATTTATAGTCCCACCGGTAGGGGGACGTGGATAGGATAAAGAGTCTTAGCTTCTTTGGTCCTTATGGAAGGAGCAGAGGTTGGCTTCTTAGGTCCTTTGGAGGGCCTCTCTGATATTTTTATACTGCCCTGTGCAGAGGGAAGCACTCTCCATCCTGTTCCATGGGATCCCTGGATCCCTCGAAGCTTGCTGACTGGAATACTCTCCTGTGTCCCTTTCAAATGTTAAAGAAATACATCTGACCCATGCACGGCTGGTGGAGTCCCAGAATCACTCGGCAAGGCTTGTGCCTCTTTGTTCAGGCTTGGTTGGTAGTCTTCAGGGGCAGCAGACATGCCTCGTCTTCGTACTTGGGGCCAGCATCATCACACAAGGCATCTTCCTCACACAGAGCCACCATTGTCACCACCATCACCATTCAGAGGATTTCTATCAGATTGGTCTTCCATCCTTAAATGAGAAAGCAGGGGCTGGAGAGGTGGCTCAGCAGTTAAGAGCACTTGCTGCTCTTCCAGAGGTCTTGAGTTCAATTCCCAGCTACCACATGGTGGCTCACAACCATCTATAGTGGGACCTGATGCCCTCTTCTGGCCATGCAGAACACTCAAACATAAAATATAAATAATCTCATCTGATGCCATAACTCTGATAAGTCACTAGTTGCTATTGTCCTTACTATTGTAAACCAGAAGAGACCAAGATTCTTCTTCAGTTGAGTGACTGAACCAATTTCTGTGGCAGGGTCATGCTCCTGAACCTCGTCTTCCTTCAAGTATACCCACTGTAGGGAGGGTGCTTCTCCAACATTATTGCATCACTATTATTACTTTAAAGAAAAAAGAAATTCCCAGGGACTAGATGATAAAAAAAAAATCTAGATAAGTATTTCAAACGTTGCGTCTTAAATGTCACTGTGTTTCCATCAGCCCTCTCTGAGCTTTCTCAGGCTCGGGGCAGCTGATCAATCATCTGATTGCCTTGCTCTGAGAGAACCGTGGGCCATCTATTTTTAAATGAAATAAAACTAATTTCACCTCAAGGGATTCTTTGGAACATTTTATGACATTTGTTGAGATAATTGGGGACATCCTGCCGTGTCACAAAACCAAGGTTGGGAATCAGTGCTCTGAGGTCTGGAGAAGCAAATTAAATCTTTTCTCTGGCTTTCTTCAGATAGCTTCATGTGTGGAGAGTCAACTTTCCGCGGCTTTCATTGCGTGTTTTCACTTCCTTCTTGTCGTCCTTTCTCTCCTTTGTTTGCTAGTGTACACGCCTCCGCAGCTCGTCAAGGTGCCTCTAACCTGATTAGCTTTCTTCCGATGAAACAATACCCCTCATTCCAAGAACGGGCAGGATTTTAGAGCCAGAAAGGGGCTGTGACCTTCTGAACCGCTCCGCTGTCAGGCTGTGCACAGGTGACTCACGAAACCCTTCTCCAGGTGCAGGAAAAGACAGCTCGGCAAGACAGTGCCCCTGTCTTAATAATAGGAAAAGGCACTTTCAAAGAGTTGTGCTAGGCTGCTTTTGAAGGGATGTGACCCGATCTGATCAGATTCTGGGATGAGCAGCGCTTCAACCAGAGGGCCTTCGTGCTCCCGTCAGGATATGTTTATCGGCAAAGCCCAGCTGGTGCCCGGGGAAGATGAACTGCGTCTCACTCAGCAGAGCCCATTTAAAGGCTGAATCTCGGGCAATGTAATGACTCCCAGGTGACTCCCCTCCACCTGTTTACCAATCAGTTACAACTTCCTTGTTTACTCAGGTCTTCCCATAGGCTTCCTCCATTGTCAATCATGTTTATTTAGCTGCACACCTTCATCCATTCACTCACGCGCACTGATAGGAGTTCCTATTACTGTTCTCAAACAATGCTCATCACACTTCCTTGAGGAGTCTTTCCTCTGCCCCTTCAGGCAAGCTCCTGAACTACTCCAATCATTAGTCTTCTTACCTATTAAGATAGGTTCCAGACAAGATCTAAACAAACCCTGAATTCATTATTTGGGGGTTGAGATCAATGTATATTGATCCAAGGGAAGAAACGGGCATGACATCCTTCAATTCTTCGTGGGCGATTTGCTGTAATAGCCTTATGCTGCCTAGTTGAAGAAGCAGACCTCATACAGGCCTGGCCATTCTTTCGACAGAAAAAGTCCTAAGTATCCCAGAAGTCCATGAGGCAAATTTGATTTTAGCACTGTTTCATTGGTTTGTTATTTAATAAAGATTCCTGGTACTAAGCTCTCTGCTTACAAATAATGTGTTTACAACTTGGTCTTCATAGTTTTATCATCCCCAAATAGAGCCAGACTTATAGCCAAACTAGAGAAGATTGATCTAGAGTTGCCTACCTGCCCCAACTGTCCATTCTCCTGCTTCTATGTTCAGCAATAGGAGACTGTTTAGACACACACTGACAGCCTCTCTGGGGTCTGTTTCTCAAGTCTTCATGCAGCCAGGCATGTCCGTGAGGCAATACCATCCATCTGGGTATGACATTTCCTGGCCTCTCTTGCAGCTAGGCATACATCTGAGGTTCCCCTTGAACCAGAGATGGGTCATCTCCTTCATGCAAAGTCATTTGCCACACTTTGGCTCTTTGCTCTACCTGATCAGTGAGAAGCTGTAGCACCTGTTACAAATGATGTTGAGGATTACCCACCTGCCTATGAAGCATGAACCACAGTCCTCCAGACTCAGGAAAGAGAGAGAAACAGTCTTATTTTACCTATGCCTTTATTTTACACAGAGCCTTTGCTATTACCACTTATCCCATAATCTTAGCTTTTAACCCAAAAGACAATGCTTTGGGGAGATTAAAATATTAAATATTTTTAAATACAACTTAAGGGGGGACGTGAAGGGATTCAGTAGTTTCCACCACCATATTTTTAATATAGTCCAAAGAAGGTGAACAGAGTGGTGGGATAATTAGATAAAAAGAGAAACCAAAGCCTGCCACTCTCTGTGTTTGAGGCCTGCTCTACAAGAGCAGGGAGTTCATGCCTTGTTCTAGCTAAGGCGGTCTTGGACCCTAGCGAGAGCTCACTCCTGTTGTGTAACTAAATGATAAAGCAACATGATGCCTCCTAAATAATTGTTTACACCCATAAGGGGTTTGTTTTTGGATGACGCTCACACAATTCTGCCAGAGTCTTCCTTATCTCCGTGGTGTGCTCTGCTTTCATACTCTGAGACTCTTGTTTGGAAATGGGAGACTTTTCAGCAGGTATAGTAGAATGCCTGAGTCCCTTCGTGTACTTGAAAAGTTCCTGTGCTAGTTAAAGGAACGGATAACCTTCAGGCTCAGAACCTAACCTGAGCTTGTTGGAGAAGGTGAACCACAATGTTTTCTTCAGGGCCTGCCTCTCAGGTGGTCCTATTTGACCAACTGGATCTACATCACCATCCAACTCAAAAAAACAAAAACAAAAAACAAACAAACAAGAAGAAAACCCAAGAAGAGGCTCTGTGAGACTGACTGTATCCTATGAGTTACCACATTTTAAAATACCTATATTATGTTTATGATTCTGATGATGGCAGCATATTTACTACAATAGAATGAATGTCAGCAGGTTATTTATGAAATGTGACCTCATGGGCCAGGGTTCAGGGCTCTATGTTAGCTAATCTTCAAGGTCCAACTACCAGGTCCCTGTTTGAAAGGCAGAGTCGCTGGAGCCCTAAATCACATGGAATTGTTGAATGGATAAGCAAGTCCAGTTCTATGGAACTTGAAAACGCTGACCATCCCCAATATTTCTCACTCCTCCTGAGATCAAGGGTATATTAGAATTAGGAAGCTCCCTTGTTACAAAACTGCAACCCATAGCCCAGAGTTCACCTAGCCATAATTTCCCTTTGTTGTGTTGAAAATTCAAGGCTCTGACAGATAGCATCACTTCTGAACAAAAAATAATTTGATTTCGTGAATGAAGTATCTCTCTCTTCCCATCTTTCCCTTACCTGACCTTCTCCCTCCGCTCCCCTCCCCATTCTTCCTTTTCTCCCCTCATATTCTCTCTCTCTCTCACATTTTGAGACAGGGTTTTCCTCCTTGAGTCTGGATGTCACAGTGGAAGCCAGCTGACCTCCCTAACATTTGTGATTCACCTAGACAAAAACATGTAACAGAATTTAGTACCAAGTCAAATTAATTTTTTCCAAAAGAATTTCTTTCTTAATGTTATGACCCACTCTTTAAAAGGTGCATTTCCCTTCATTAAAGACGCACACAGGGTCTAAGTCTGCCATGTGATTTCCTCATCTGCTGAGTACGTCAAAGATGTCTGACTATTTTAAACAATACCAGCCCAGAGGAACAGTATGGGGGTTTTAGAGAAAGGTTTTGTGTTGAGCATAAATGGAGGCTGTGAGTCCCTTGTCAATATCTTGTGTCAGGAAGTGCCAATACTCAGGCTTGAGTCTCACTCAAGTCCTTTGTCATGGCCACCATAGAGTCTGAGTGAGAATTCTCCCCACGGTGTTTCGACACTTGGTCCCATCTGCTAGCGCTGTTCTGAGAGGTCTTGGGACTTTCAGCATGGGGACCTAGCTGGCAGATGCAGAACCATAGGGATGGGAGTTATGGATTGCAGCTCAGCCGCCAGACCCTGGTTCTAGCCTCGGCTTCCAGGTCTCTACTTCTGGGACCACTGAGATTCAGCCACACATTTTTAGAG
This sequence comes from Alexandromys fortis, assembly GCF_014885135.2. Taxonomy (NCBI): domain Eukaryota; kingdom Metazoa; phylum Chordata; class Mammalia; order Rodentia; family Cricetidae; genus Alexandromys; species Alexandromys fortis. The sequence continues at coordinate 994,565 of NW_026067911.1, forward strand.
CCATGAGCTCCTCCATGTCTTCATCCAGATGACAGACTCCACTCTCTGAAATCAGAAACCAAGGGAAATTCTTCCTCCTGAAAGTTGCTGCTTTTGTGTACTTGGTCACAGTAGGAAGAAAATTCACCAATTTGGCCATTTGGAAGACTGGGTAATTTTGGGCAATTTCTTCACTGAAGTCTCTTTATCTCTCCTGCCCCTAAAATCATCATTCTGCCGCCACTCCTTCCATCTTTATGTTTTTTCACTGAGCCAGTAGACAAGTCCAAATGTGAACTTTGCCACAGCATGTTGACCTGATCAGAGATGTAAGGCTACCTAACAAGAGCAAAAAAATCGGGGGCCCAGGGAAAGGTTGCTAAAGGGCAAATCAAACAGCTGGTGACCACAGTGACTGATCTACACGTGAAGGAGAAGGATAATATCTTGTCATTGGTGATTTAGGAAAAAAAAAAAAAAACTATCCGACATCTTTTGGGAGAAACTTTCTTTTTCTTTTAAGAAGTTTTCTTCAAAGCAGATGCTTGTGAATTTGATCATTTTTAATGGTAGTTAGAATCTAAGCAATGTTAAAGGAAATCGAATCAAAGATTTACCATCATATGTAAAGAGAAGGGTGTAGAAAACAACTTCACAGACACAGCCAGATCTAGAGAGTCATAATTTGTCTCTAGCTATCTTCCTGGAATGTCAGTTACTGGCATTTGGGCAGGAATGTAGCTCAGTTGGTTGAGTACTTGCCTAGTAAGATTGAAGCCCTGGGTTTTATCCTTAGCACCACATAAGGTGGGCCTGGTTTACCACCCAGAGTCACCCTTGTATCTTAAGTGATCTGGCTTTCTGTAGTCTTTTCCTATGCTTTTACACAGTTACTCATTCTTATTTAGTCCTTTTTCAGTGGTGGCTCACTCCTGAAATCCTAGCATTCTAAGCCACACAGCAAGTATAGAGCTAGCCTGGGCTACATGAGGCTCCATCCAAAGAAGGAAAATAGAAATAAGTATGTATGTATGTTCCCGATACTTACACTGACTAGTCACTCTGCTTCAGAGGGTTCGTGTCCTAACTTACACAGATCTTTCTTGAACTCACTCAGCATTCCAGAGTTCACTCTGCAATGGGCATTCTTCCCACCCCACAGAGGTTACTCCTGGGATTTCTCCCATCCCTGAGAGAAGTGGGAGGAGGGACATCATTTCCATGATACAGTGGCAAAGTGAGGTGTGGACATCTTCATAGGTCAACAGCCAGCAGACATGCATTTCTTCCTGTCTCTATGCAGTCTTGTATAGTGATGTTCCACTAGATAAGATTGTAAGCATCTCTTTGCCTTTAATAAAAGAAGGTTCCGTCGTGTCTCTATACCCAGCAATGCTTGCAGAGCTGGAGAGATGACCTGGCAGTTAAGAACACATACTGCTCTTGCAAAAGACCCAATTTTGGCTTTCAGTACCCACACTTAATGGGCCACAACCTCCTATAACTCCAGGTTTCAAGGATCTATCACCCTCTTCTAACCTCCATGGGCAGCTGCATGCATGTGTGCATATATACACATCAACATAAATAAAAATAGAATAAATCTTGTTTAAATCACAACTCCTGGTTGTGTTACTTTTCTGTTGCTTTAATAAAACACCATGGCCAAAGCAGGTTATAAGAAAGAGGTTATATGGGCTTACAGTTGGTTTATCATGGCCGAGAAGAGAGAGTGAGTTGGGGGCTCACCTCCTAAACTGCAAGCAGAAAGAGGAAGAGCATACTGGCAATGGAATTGGCTTTGGAAACTTCATAGCCCACCCTCCAGGGGCATACTTCCTTCAGCAAGGCCACACCCCCTAAACCTACCCACCCAGAATCCCCAACTGAGCAGCAAAGACTATGAGGGACAGGTTATATTCAAAGTGCCACACCAGTCTCTTAGCATACATAAGGAAAATTAAGTGACTGACCTGTCCCTCCATGCCTCGGACAAGCACGAGGTCTGTGACCAACTATAATGTCTAGATGCCAGGCTCATCCTTCTCTTGTTAATCAGCATTAAAGGAAGTTGGCAGCTATTGGAGTGGCTTTGGGGTTTTAGGACCAAATAAGCATGATTAACTGTGCACAACAGCATAAGAACAGACAACAGATTAACTAGACCATCCAAAACATAAGGGTGAATTTGGGTGGTAAACCTGGTCCATTACTTTGTTTCTTTCGAGCTCTCTTAGTCAACCTGTGTTTGAATGAGCTGCTACCATAGGAAGTGTGGTGAGCCAGGACTAGACTGCTTGTCCTCCACCGTGCATTTACTCAGAAGTGTCTTGAGCCTTCCTGCTTACGATATAGCTGATCTTCAAAACAACTCATACAGTTTTCATTGCTAGCTATGGTAGAATCCCAGCAAATTGAGAGGCTGAGAGATTGAGAGTTCAAGGACATCTTGGGCAACACAGTGAGAATCTGTCTCATAATCCACGAATGTCTGCGGGTGTTGCTTAGTGGCAGAGAATTCACCCAGCATGTGCAGAAATGTGGACTCCATCCCTAGAACCCACAACAAAGAAAAGAAAGGAAAAGAACTAATTCTCCTTATTATCCCATTAAACACAGGGTGGTTCTTTAAACTAAGGCCAGTCTTACTCAGGCTAAGGTGGGTAATTAACTGCTTGTTCTACCTTTGTCTGATTTCAAAGCCCACATAATCAACTAAATGTAGTATTACCACCTTGGTGTCCCCACCCTCATCCAACCCTATCTTTTGAGAAACAGACAAATGTCCTTTCAGGTAAGTGAGAACCACTGCTGGAGGAGGTGGTACTGAATTCCTAATCAGATCCATGTGTTGATGGAGCTGCGGCCTGCATTCCTGTCACCCAGCTCCTGGCCACCTGGCTAACTTATGCCCCCAAATAACAACACACAAACTGTATTCATATAAACACTGCTTGGCCCATTTCTATTAATGTGTGTAGCACCCCAAGGTATGCTTACCGGGAAGATTCTAGCCTACATCCATCCTGGGTCGGAGCTTCATTGCGTCTGCCCTGGAGAGGAGAGGAAATGGCATCTGAGCTAACTTCCTCTTCCTCCCAGCATTCTGTTCTGTTTACTCCACCCACCTATGCTCTAACCTATCAGGGCCAAGCAGTTTCTTTATTAATTAACCAATGACCTTCCTCCATCATCCATGGGAAAACAGTAACTCCTGCCTTGCAGGCCCAAGGAACTGATGACAAGGCCACTTGCTGGAGACTGTGCAGATATTAGCCTGGACCACAAAGAGGAAGGACCAGCCAGGAAGAAAACAAAAGAGCTTTGCTTATTTGTTTATTTTCTTGATTTATTCAGGAAGTGCATTCAAGCAGTGGTATAGGAGGATCTTCTGTTTATGTGTTGTTTTTATTGATTAATTAATAAAGAAACTGCTTGGCCTAATAGGGCAGAACTTAGGTAGGAGGAGAAGACAGAACTGAATTCTGGGAGGAAGAAAGCAGAGTCAGGGAGAACCACCATGGAGCAGTCAGAATCAGACATGCTGAATCTTTCTCGGTAAGTCAGGACCTCGTGGTGATATACACATTAATAAAAATGGGTTAAATCAAGATATAAGAGTTAGCCAATGAGAGGCTAGAGATAATGGGCCAAGCAGTAATTGAATAAATACAGTTTCTGTGTGATTATTTCGGGTGTAAGCTAGTGGGGTGGCCGGGATGACAGGCAGCAGCTCCTCATGTTACAAAGCAGCCCAGTGATTGAAGGAGTCCTGTGCTAAGGAAATATCCCTGTAGAATGCGGCACAAGGAGAGTGCGATGCAGCAGCCTCTTTTCTTTTTGGAGTGCAGCAGGAAAATCACCAAGCATTAAATCCCTCAGAAATGGCATGAGAACCATTCCGCAGCTATGGTTACAGTTAGGAAGTTCTGGAAGTTAAACAAAACCCTCCACAATTATCCACTAAGCTCAATAATTATTTGGTATTCCCTTTACATCTATGTTTCAAAAGAATAAAAGCTAAAGCCCTTGAGTTCTCAAATGCTTAGTGTCATATTAATTAAGCTTGTGATAGCTACATGTTAAGTATAGTATCAGAAGCGGAAGGTTATCTTGGTATCCTAAAAATGGAACCTTACAAACAGTACCAGAGTGTGTCAGCTACCAGCAAGGGCACACATACATGCCAATTGTCGCTAAAGGCATCTGGATCAACTACATGGTTCTGAAAGTCAAGACCAACTTCACACAAAAAGTGATTTTCTAGGGTTCGTATGAGCATTTCTTTACCTAAGTGGGTTTAGGGATTTCATTCGAAGAAATATAAATCAGTTACCTTATTTTAAACCCACCATGTTTCCCCTAATGGTGTTTACTAAGTCTGAAAAGCATTTATTTAAAATAAGTAGAGTAACTTGTACATTGATTGAACTGTCTGTCTCTCAGGTAGATTGTGGAATTGCAATTTAGCGCACAGAGTTGCCGAGAGCATCAATTAAAGATATAGATAGGCTGAGTTGGGGGCTCATCAGACAAGATGGGATTACAGACAGGTTAAAAAATTCAAAACCCCCAACATATGCAAAACCTAGACACCATAATCTAACGAAAGCACAAAAGCAAAGCACCTGAGCTGGAGTGAAGCACTTCCGGGGCAGGCTTTTCGGAAAGAGCGGCAAATCCCTGCAATGTGCAGGGTTTTACAGGGTGTAGAACTCAGCCCCGGGTGGGTCTGTGAAGCCACAAATCCTGCAGCAGCTTGCAAGCACTTCACAGATCCCCAGCACTCTGGATGCTGCAGTCTGCAGTGGTCCAAATCACTTGACCACTGCCCTGCAAGCGATGAAAGGGTGAACCCTGGAGATACGGGGAACTGGTCTTCTGTGTTGCCCATGGCCCGGAACATCAAAAGCACACCACTCGCAAGTACTGTAGATACCAAACTCACACTTTTTTAAATTCTCTTTTTTTATTATTATTTTTAAGTGTTTCATTCTAAAAGGGACAGGCTCAACTTCCCAACTCACATTTTAATAACCCAACAATGGAAGAGAAGTGTTTGACAGAGTGGTGACCTCCAGCTGCTTCAGAACTGCATAAATGAAGCTTAAACAACTCCTCACACAGTGAACTTGCTGAAAAGAGAAAGCGAAGGGCCAGACCAGCCTATCAGCAGTGAAGTCTACAACTTCCACTTACATGGGAATCACTAAAGCCACCCTACAGTCCAGGCAGACAGGAGCAACTGACATGCTAGACAAAAATTAGGGCTCAAATCAACTCGCTGCTGAAATCCAATTTAGGCAGTGCTCAGTTTTCACAGTTTGGGTTGATCAAATTCAAAGATGGGATTCAATTCATATTTCAGTAATGAAGACCAGGACTGGGAACTGATATAGCGAAAGCTGTATTTTCCATTTCTTCTCCACATAAAATATTCATGGATCCCATGTTCTACAGTGTACTCTGACAGGGTAACAGCTGCCAAAAAACCTGGTACCTGAGGCCACTTTTACATCAATAAATTATCGAAGGCTACATCTGTAGCAGGATAGCTTTATTGGGCCATGCAAATAATACCAAGTGTAGAACACAATTCTCCCTGCTTTTGTTCCCTCGAGAAAGGACTATGGTTACACGAAGTGCTGCAAAGCATGCTGGGAAGCTTTGTCCAATCAGCAAAAGGCAAGGAGGAAAGTCGTTATCTCTGTGCTGATGGTGGTGGTAAGAAAGTCAGACGCCATGAACTGAGCAATTGTGGTGACGTCTATGAAACCCAGCTTCTCTGTGACTTCAGCCCACACTGTCCCGTTCCCCTCCAGAACCATTGCATTCTGTAAACAGGCTATGTCTGCCCATTGACTGTCATACAGAGGCAGTCAGCTAAGAAATACAGGAAGTACCTCCAAGAATAATACTCAGCTTTTAGATTGGTCATAAGACATTGTCTCCCTCCCTTTGAAAGATAGGGCTTAGTCGGTAGGATGCCCGTCTATCCTGCAGAGCCCTGGGTTCAATACCCAGTGCTACCTAAAACCAGGCAGACTGCCACATAACTACGGTCCTAGCACTAGGGAGGTAGAGGCAAGAGATTCCAAATTCAAGGCCATACTTGGCTGTGTCCTATAGTCTGGGTGTTACATAAGGCTACCTTAGTCACAACAACAAAGGGGGTTGACTGGCTATTGGAAACCTGTCTTCCTAAGTTCCTAAGAAGCTGATGTCACAGATGAGATTTTTACTCCTTTGCCGTTCTCTCTTTCTGCCTGCCCAGAAGACCATTGGGAATGTAAGGGGCACACTTTCAACAGAGTCATGGAACTTCCATTCCTAAACATGGTGCTGAAGACCCTGGGGAGTGGAAAACCAGGTCTTGGTCTCTCCAGACCAGGCAGAGTCTCTGGCAAGCCTCAAGGGGCATGCTCAAGAGGCCCCTTCAAAATGAAAATCAATAAAGACAATCCTAATTCACTGATTTTTTTTAAAAAATAAACATTTCTTAAAGTGTCAGTAGTAAAACATGTTGATCTGTTGATTGTCACGTATCTCTACCCTGTTTTTGAAACACTGTCTAATTTATACAAATGAAACAATTAAAACTTGGTTTATAGATATTGAAATTGCTACAGAGAAATTAAGACTCACCTGTATCTACATGTCCGGTGAACTGAGTGCATTGTGGTCAGGCTTCATCGTCCTCCCTCTCCACTGTAACACACTTCCTCCACTGTAACACACTTCCTCCACTGTAACACACTTCCTCCACTGTAACACACTTCCTCCACTAAAGAACGCTTTCTCTTGTGTAACGTGCTTCCTCAGGTTCCTGCATCTTACTCAAGTGCCCACCAATGCCCTTTGTTAAACACATTGTCCTGATCCACCCAGGAGAAGGCAGGGCAAACACACTAACCATGAAAAGCATCTTCCCCGCGTCAGGACACCGAGCCTATCAAGTAACCCAGGATGAGGGAAGGCTGCCATTTAGGAAGGACGGGTACTTTTCTCAAACTGGCACTTCACTGAGACCCTTTACAGCGACACAGAGTTGCAGGAAACTGTGACAGACTTCTGCAGAGTCACCTAGCATCTGAGTTTGGGTGACAGAGCCACTGATTTCTTTCCTGTCTGAAAGTAGGATGATGTCTTTCTGGGCCAGGATCCGCTATGACCCTGAGAATGACTGCAGCTCTGAGGAACCAGGGAAAAAACAAAAGACACCATTTTTCTTGAGCTGAATGTCTGTTTGTTCACAAGATAGCATCTTGGAATGCTTGGGTGCGTACCATGGGTGGCTCTGTCCTCCAGTGAGTCCAGCACTGTTGTCTCCCCCGTGCCTCCCACTCCTTTCCAGCCCGGGTCAAATGTCTGAACAGCGGGAACTGGAAAGCGCATCCCAAGACAGTGTGACTGCTGGCTAACAAAGCCTTCCTCGGTAGCGCGTCTCCCCATTGGCTGCCAACTTGTCCAGCATTTGACTTATGTGAAAACGGCTGTCCATTGGCCAGGTTCATTAGTGAGAAATGTTTCAACAGTTCATTTTAACAACCTGGAATGTCCTTTGGAGAAGGCCAAATTAATGTGATTTTCTACCTTAAGAAGCTTAGAAACATAACCGCCACTAACTCAGTAATTACATTGTACTGCCAGCAACAATTCAATATTTTTTTTCTCGCCTGAGGGTTACAACACATTTGCACTGTGGGGAAGCTTTTTCTCTTTACATCTCAAAACTGTACCACAAACTCTTCCTTTATTCATAACAGCGAGATCTCCAGCTGAGATAGGCACTTTTGTATTGCTCGGGATGACAGCTTTCTGTGTTCTTTCCAAGCACAGGGGTTTAATAAACATATCTGGCAGGCCTTCCATAGCTGGAGGGCCTGGGATGGCACTGTGTGCAAACAGTATGCCTGCGCTTGAGGGAAACAAGTTTATTCAATTATTCAATTAATAGATTACAGTCAAGATACTTGTTATCCTACAATAAAAAAAAATGGGTCAAGAACTCAAAGAATTAGGGTCGGCCCCAGGATTAGCAACAGCAGGCTATGTGGCAAATACAGATCCTAGTGTCTGGCCAAATGCATGAAGACAGACCCACCCTCCATGTAAAGACTAGACACCATGGAAGTAGGCATTCAAGATCCCGGAAGCTCACAAGGCATTAAACACTCACAGAATTGTCTTAGCAGATTGTGGTTTGAGTTTGGAGCATGGAGTAGGGAAGAAGCATGGGGAGGAGGCTGATCTAAGACGGGTGGTTTTAGGAGAGTCCCAGAAAGAAGAGTTACGGAAAGTCCTCCATGAAAAGCGAGCTTTTTGGTAAGGTCTCATGAGGAGCTACCAGTCTGCTCCAGGGAAGAAGTTTTCTTAGTGCAGAACATTTTAGAATGTTCTTTGTCCCAGAACATCTCACTGAAGTAACTCTCAGTGTTTGCATAGATGTGTTGAAATATGCTTTAGTGTAAGATGGGGCCACTTGTCTTGTTGTGCGGTGCCAACATATTTTTCAGATTTCAGTGAGTAGACCCTCACAGACAATTACTCCTAAGAGAGTGGAAGGAGAGGCCGGGGAGTTATTGTGAGACAGTCAAGAAGAGTCCTGCTAGTTTATGGAATTTTGGGGGGCTATGTGATGTAGGAGTCCCTGGAGGTTTATGAAGAGTCAGTCTCCTTTCCGTGGATTTTATTTAGAAGTTTGGAGGTAAGGAGCTGAGATACCTTTCAAGTGTGCCAGAAGCCCCATCCATAGGAAATGTGGCTAACTTTTTGGGAGACACAAAAGTAGCTATTTACAGAACATATCTGTAGGGAGTACTTCTTTTCATGCTGTGGTATGGAGATTATTCTTTGGAAATTATTCTGCTTTTAAGTAATATATACATATATACATTATTCACTATGGACCCCCCTGGTGGCTAGCCCACCTTAGATTTAATAATAACAATGAGAGCTAATTGTTATTATTATTTATGTGGTACCAATAGAGCCACCTTCATTTTACAGTTTGGGAAATCACGTCAAGGAACATGTTAAAAGTTTTCCAAAAGAGACTAAGAGGTAAGACAGAAGATGTACTTCCTGATGATGGGAAGTTTCAGTCCTTTCAAGAGATATTAGAAAAGTGGAAAAGTCCTTGACATCTTTAACCCTTGCCTTCGTGATATTTGACTAAAAAGAAGAGTAGATAATTTTCCCATCAAGCAGGTGGGCATAGGGAGTCAAGCAGATGGCGTTTTTTAGATGTTAAGGAACCTAGCCAAGGCAGGAGCCTGGAGCTGAAAATTAAACTCCTCACTCTCAAGGGCAGGGCGTTCTCCAGTTCATGGTGTCTCCCAACAGATGAAGAGAGAATGTCTGTCACTGGCGACCTGGCTCTTCCAGATGAGCTCACTGACGCTCAACCAGTGCCCACCCCAGTCCCTGTCCAGTCCTGAGACAGCCTTGGTCTGTCCAGAGGCCAGCTCTGAGTTACAGGGTGTGGCCTTTTGGATAAGGCTGCAGGGGCTTTTCCAAGCATTGCACAGTTTCAGCTAAGTGTCTGTCTGTAGGGGACTGACTGTGTACACATATGAAGGACTGACCCTTGAGAGACAATTTATTGAGTCAAGCGCTAGAGATGCCCAGAACGTAGACACAGAACAAAGGGTGAGCGAAGGGGAGTTTAGAGCCTTCCTGGGAACAGAGCCTGTTACCTTGGCTGTTGCTTCAGGCCAAAGTTCCCGGGTGGCCCATTGATTTTGAAGGGGCAGAAAGAAGAGGACAGGGCCCAGGTGACCAGCTGGTGGGATTCGAAATTGGTCTTGTTAGCATGGATCTATGTCTGCTTTGCCTCCTGAGAGCCCAGGCAAACATCTGGCCTCTGGACTCAAGCCTTTTCTGGTCTTTATGACCTTGCCCAAAGCTGCTGCTTCTGTTTTCTCAAAACGAAGACCTGATCCTGGATCCTGAGGTCTTAGCTGGAGTCTGAGTGATTACCTTCTTCCTAAGGGCTCTGATGTGCAACTCTCTTCCTGGAATTTCTTTACACAGGGCTGATTTCCTAGAAGTGTGATGTCACGCAATTGACTCCAGTGGCAACTGACCGTAAGAGCCTGGTTTCTGACTTCCAGCCACCTGACTGACTGCGCTGGCTGTTGATCAGACAGTAGCTCCATGCAGGGTTTCTGTAGGCCAGATTGGAGGCTGTCCTACAGCATCTTAGCTTTCTTCATACCCTCCCATGGCTGCTAGTTCTCCTCCACCCCCCCACACACACACACTTTGTCTTTTGTAGATAGCAACTGAAGTACCAGCCTTCCCAAGACTTCATATTGCCCAAACTAGAACACCATTTCATAATTGCCTTGAATTATTCCCGTATGATAAAGAGAAGCCGTATGAAGGCTCCCAGAGAGCCTTCAAGAGTCATTGCACTGGGGAGGGGGGCGGGGGGGCTAACAAATCATAGACCACAAAAGATGAGTGCTTGAAGAGTGTATGGGAATATATAATTGAGTATTAGTGACAGTAGAGGGAAACTGACGTGCCTGAAGGAAGAGGACCATGGAGAGCCCTCATTTCTACCCTGGACGATGGAAAATGGTTGCCATTACCTGGTGTGGGAAGTCCTTCTGTATATGTTTGCTTTTATTGGTTAGTAAAGAAGTTGCTTTTGGCCAATAACTTAACAGAATATAGCCAGGTTGGAATATATATATATATATATATATATATATATAGAGAGAGAGAGAGAGAGAGAGAGAGAGAGAGAGAGAGAGAGAGAGAGAATAAGCATAGTCAAGGAGACACCATGTAGCCCCACGAGAGACAGATATGCCAGAAGCTTGCCAGTAGGCCATGAGCCTCATGGTAAAATATAAAATAATGGAAATGGGTTACTTCTAGATGTAAGAGCTAGCTAGCAATGTGCTTAAGTGATTGGCCAAGCAACAATTTAATTAATACAGTTTTTTCGCGTCTGGATAGCCAGAAACAGATAAGCAACCACCGACAACAATTTCCTTGTTACTTAGGAAGGTTAAGTGACTTCTGCCCAAGCCACCCAGCTCAAGCGTAATGCCTGCGAGGTTGTAGTCTAGATTTGCCTGCTTCTAAGACTCAGCGCTGCGCTACGTAAGGCTGCTTTCATGTACCCACCAGCCTTGAGAGACTTTGTCCAAGCAACCGTGGGCCTGAGGGTGTGGGAGTAAAGGTTCCACCTGTGCTGGTGTGAAATTGTTTAAGCAGTCTGACAGGGAAAAACAAAAGAAAACAAAACAAAACATCAGCATGATAGAGTCTCCATGAGTTCTCAGGGGATAGGGATTCAAGATGAACTTTGCAACCTGACAGGTATTAGCTAGGAGCCCTGTGTGTGGAACTGGTGTGGAAAAGGCCTGTGACATCATTCTAGGTAGCTTGAGTGGGACAGACAAACAGAGGAGCATCCAAAGCCAAGGCAGAGACTCGGTGTCACAGCGAATAGGAAGCCAACTTGATCCAGCCTTCCCCGTTTGGTAAGCTGTGAGCTGCTGCTGACACTGAGGCTACGAGAAGGAGAACATTGCAGATTTAGTACTTCAAGCTGGTGGCCATCTTCCAAGCCAACTTTCATTCACAGCTCTGGTTTCTCATCAACAAAAACTAGCCTTAAATCCTCATGTGCTTCTGCCTTCTTCTGATTCCAAAGTAAAATACGGCTCCAGACATTAAATCAGTGCTAAGATTGTAGCAAGCTGCAGGAAGCGCGCGAGTACCGAGAGAGGAGCTGCTGAGTCTCACCTTAGCTGATCATACTTTGAGTCAGCCAAGCACAGCTCTCGCCTCTCACAGAATGACTGAGAGCTGTGGCTCATCAGGCTCACTCTCTGTGAAATGGGTCGGCTTTGCCGCTGGCTTTTAGAGACAGAAACAAGGAAAACAACGAGCTCATTTCTGAAACTCTTTCTAGGTGTAGCCTGTATCATCAGCTGAGGTCGCTACGACAAAATACTACCAGCTGGGTGACTTAAACAGTGGGAAGATTCTGGAGGCTGGAAGTTCAAGTTGGAGCCATTGGCAGGTTCCCATTCTCCCCGGCCTTCAGATGGGTGCCTCTTATTGGCCTTCATCCCTGGAGAAACTCTATCTTTTCATAAGGACATTAGACCTGTTGGGTTGGGGCTCCCTAGAGGATTCCATTTAACCTTAACCATCTTTGTAGAGCTCTTGTCTCCAGATGGAGTCACAGCGAAGGCTAAAAGTTTAATGTATACACTTTGAAGGTCAGTTCAGTCTATAAGAAGCCTGAGAACCAGTTCAGTGGAAATAATATGTCAAAGTCTCAACACTATATAAAAACCATGGTGTTAAATGCAAGGGGTTTTCTTAGGTCACCTTGCAGCAAACGGGGAGCAAAGGAGCAAAGTCTGCAGGCTGGGCCTCATAGGCTGAGTTCTCATGTGACATTGAGGGAATAACTTCACCTACTTACATGTCAATATCCTTGTCTCATAAAGGAGATCCCTCTTAAGAATAATGACCCATGGACCAGTTTCTAACTGTAGCACCTATGATCTACTTTGATTAAAATTTAGTCAATCTGAGGCTATCTGTCCAGAGATGAAGAAGGCTACAAACAATGGCTATGCGCTGAAATTGTTTTGGTTGTAGGATACACATTTACATCTTGTCTGATAACAAGAACTCGTCCATATAAGATGGCGTCAAGTTCTGAGGCTATCAAAGTCACAGACGCCACGAGTTGGCACCTGGATTTCTGCGGTTGAAATTAAGGCAATAAAAGCCAACTTTCCACTTCCTTTGTTGATACGTCCGCATGGCCCGTGCAACAGCCCTTCACTTCCTACTGGGAGAGCAAATTTCAGGGATTTGTGAAATACATGTGTGCTTTTTATGCTTCTCATTGGAAGACACGTGTCTTATGCTTAGCAGATGCTACCTCTTGTTAACAGATGTTCATTTGGAAAGAACATCTGTTCCGAATGTGGCAGCCACAGGTGTCACCAGTAATTGGTGATGAAAGTGCCGTAACAACAGTTTCAGTTCTAATCTAATGAAAGACAACGACAGCGCTGCCCCGCGAGGCTTACCCTGTGGGGATGGGGCTGGCTATGCAGCCAATCTACAAGTGGGGCAAGAACAGGATCCTTGTAAGACAAGGAAAGAGAAAAAGTCCAAATTGAGGGGAAAAATAACTATTTTTCGGGTAAAATTATAGCCTATTCTTCTTAAGGTAAATTAAACTTAAGACTTCTCTTGAACTAGTCGCACTATGTATAACTTAGAAAATTAACTAGTTAGCCGGGTGGTGGTGGGGCACACCTATAATCCCAGCACTCGGGAGGCAGAGGCAGGAGGATCTTTGTGAGTTCGAGGCCAGCCTGGTCTAGAAGAGCTAGTTCCACAGGAACCAAAAGAGCTACAGAGAAACCCTGTCTCAAAAATCCAAAAAAAAAGAAAGAAAGAAAATTAACTTGTTTAATGTTATACTTGCCCTCAAATGAGTATCCTGGCAACCCAGTGTTGTGTGCATGTCGATGTAAACGTGACTCTCAGTTACTGTAACACACAGCATAATGTGTATGAAACCACATATGAAACTGGATCCTCAGCTTAGCTCCAAACGGTACCGTACACCCCAGGAGAATCTCCATCATAATCCAGCCCACTCATTTGCCGACCCATGAACCATATGCCTCATGCCAGCATTGCTGTGCCAGACTGTGAACTTATCAATGAATAAGTAAAGAAACAAGCAAATTATAGATAACAATTGACAAGAGGAAGGGAGTACATATTAGTCAGGGTTATCTACAGGAACATAACTAATAGAATGAGGGCATGCATGTGGGTGTGTATGCATGTGTGTGAGTATGAACATGAATGGTGTGTGTGTATGTGTGCCTGTGTGTGTGCATGCATGTGAGTACGAGTGTGTGTGTGTGTGTGGTGTGTGTATAAAGGGATTTATTAGAGTGGCTCACAGGCTGTGATCCAGCTCATCCAAATATGGCTGTCTCACAATGGAAAGTCTTGGAATCCAGTAATTGTTCAGTCCGTAAAAGTCTCAGCTGATCTTAAGTATGTATTGGAATCCCAGCATTGTAGCCAGGGACTTGAGGTCTATAGCCTGTAAGGAACTGAATGCTGCTAACAACAGAACAGGCCTGGGGATGGATGCTGCCCTAGCTATGTTTCCAGTGACATTGCAGACCTGATCCAACTTTGGAACCAGGAAATCCCACCTGGGCCCCAGCAAGGGCTCTGAAGCGGCAAAAGTAGCATTCTAAGTACCAAGTATGCATCCGTGTTAGGATACAGATGAGTAGAGTCCAGCAGGGGATCCAGCAGTGGGGGTACATGCATGGAATCTCAGCTGCTCAGCAGGCTGAGACAGGAAGGGTGGGAGCTGGAGCCCAGCCCGGCCCGGCCAGGCCTCCACAGAAAGACTTGGTCAGAAAAACAATGCTACCAACGCCAGACCAGTTCTAGAGACTGATACTTGTGCTTGTAGACAGTCTCATACTTGGCTGCCTAGAAACTACAGAACGCAGTGGTACAAAGGTGAGAGCCAGTAGGGTGATGGTATCGGTCGTAACAGTTTAAAGGCCGCAGACCTGGAGGTGCGGAGGGTCAAGTGCCAAAATCTTAAGGCAAAGGATGGAGGTATCCCAGTTCAAAACGTCACCAAGTTTGTCTTTCCTACGCCTTTTGGCTCTATCGGGCCCTCAGTGGTCTATCTGCCCATCCTGGTGCGGATGGGTCTTCTTCCTTCATGCTAATGAATCGAAGGCTGGTCTCCCCAAAAACACCTCCAGAGACACAGGAGGTCTCTGCTTTCCCAGCTGTCAGGAGGGCCTTTGCTCAGAAGAATCAGCCGTGATCGCTGTTGCAAGGTCTGGAAGAAATGAGTAGGGAAAGGAATGGACTCGTGTCACGACTTGTCTTGTAAAAGCAAAAGGGCACGTGTTAGGAGAACACAGTCATGAATTTTAATAAGTAAAAAAAAAAAAAAAAAAAAACCTGTCATGTAGTTTGGAATGTGGGGCCACAAGATGACCCGTCTAGGTAACCCTGCCCATCACTTTCCCACTGAGTTCCTAAGATCTCTAAGGCCTGAGCTGTAAAGTACTAACTACTTCCGGCTTCCCTTCCTATTGCTGCTATGATAAATCACCACAAATTTATCTTACAGCTTCAGAGACCAGAGGTCCACACAGCTGTCCCTGGAACAAAATCAGAACTGGGGTGTCCCTGGGGGCTACAGTGGAGAAGCTTTCTTCCTTTCCCAGCGCTAGGGTCTGCCTCCAAGCCTGGCTCCCAGTTCTTTGCATCTTCAAACCCGCGTACTTGCTGTTCTGTCTCCTCTGCCACCTATGGAGGCTTTGAGATAACCGGACCCATGCAGATCCATTATAAACAACCTTTCCCCAACCTGGAAGATTACACACAGTATTTCAATCCTCTTTGCCATGTAGTCAACACAGCTTCATGGAGATAGAGATGAGGACATCTTCTGGAGCTCTTATTCTGTGCCTCGTGTCCTGATTCAGTTCTGTTGTGAGTGAACTGGGCATATTCGCATGCTCTCAAATCAGCACTGACATTTAGTAACTGTAGTTTGCCTCGCAAAGGACTCATACAGCTCCCATTGCAAGCACTGCTCTCTGGAACTGGGGAGGTGGCTGAGACAGTATTTGCTGTGTAAGCTTGAGAACCCGCGTTCAAAGCTCTGGAGCTCACACGTAAAGTTAGCCTGCTTGTATGAGTCTGTAATCACAGCACCAAAGAGGAGGGAGACAGATCCCTGGAGCTCATTTGGCCAGTCAGCAGAGCCAATTAGTGATCTCCAGATTCAGCGAGAGAGCCAGTGTTAAAAAGTAAGAGAGACAGCCATTGGGAAAGATCCTGCTGCAGACCCCTGGCCTCCACATTCATGCACACATACATGCACGTACCTGGAGCCACATGCATGCAAACACTAACACATGTCCCTAGAAGAAGCACATGCAGGCACATACTCACACAGGTGCTAGAGCCACATACATGCCCACGCATATACACATACTTAAAAGAACACATAACACAAAATAAAATGAAGCAAAGTTCTACTCTGTACTGTTTGTAGATGTCAACACTATGTCCCTAGACAACTGAGTTACTCTTTCCGCTTTCCTGAAAACTAGGAGTGGATGCTTTTCAGGGCCCAGGACTCTCATCTTGTTTCCCCGTGGTCCTCAGAGCAGGGAGACTGACCGGGCCTTCAACAGTGACTGTAAGGGGCACGGGCATACTGGGACGAGGCTCTTCTTAGCACTGGTGAAGTCTGCCTAGCAGCTGTGACAAGCTCCCTCCTCATCTGTCTTGCTGCTCGCTCTTCACTTTATTTGTTCTGCCTTTTGGTTGGAAAATAATTATCATTATTAAACCAACTCACAGCAAACAGAAAGGACTTCTGGGAAGAGAACTACAGCAAGCAACTGTCCCTCCTGTCAGTCAGAGTCAGGATCCTCGTGGTCTCTACTTCCGTGACCAGGAAGACATTTGTCATTTGTCCCCTTTCACTTCCACGGGTCCCTTTCTGGTTTTCATGAGCCGCTCTCATCTGAACACTCTTGGGGTTGGCTCCTCTTTTTTTGGATGGTTAGCGTTTGCCAAGCTATCAGCGGGAAACAGGGACAGAGAAGGCCCAGTCCACAGCCTTCACAAGCAAGGAGTGGTCCACGCCATCTTCCACGTGGCTGCGCAGCCTGTGGAATCTAGTCCCCACCCCTCAGGGCTCATGGCGGCATCCTTCGTTATGCCTTCCTGCCGCCCTGCACCCACGAGTCCTTTGAAGCGGAGCTTACCAGAGGGCCCTCGGCAGTCACCAAAGCCGTCTCAGATGTCGCCACTTTATTCACATGAAGATTATTCATGAATACATGATCAGAATGTCATTTTTTCAGAGTTCCCGGTCTCCTTTGAGGTATGTTCTTTTTAAAGTCCCGGTCCACGCAGAGTGATGCCATTTCTCGGTAATCATTTCTTTGATTTGGGGGCGGGGGTGGGGAGAGCATTCTGAAAACCCAGGAAGTGCCCCCTTGAGTTTCGCTTAGCCTTTCCCCATCCCAGCTGCCTTTCGCTCTGAGATGTTCACCTCCACACCCGTCACACCTTGCTAAGGGAGACGAAGTCCATATCACGGTTTCTTGTTCACTGTTAGAGACCCAGTCTGCGGGAGAAGAGCGGCAGGGCAGAGGCTCAGGGGAACTCCTGTCGATCTCTCCGTGCTACCCGGTCCATTTGGACGACCTCTTTGGCCTGGGGTTTTCTCATCCATCTATCTAATGGGGGAAATAGCTACCTCTTTATTCTTCCTAGGGTTTGGGGAGAAATCATGTGAAAATTTTTTTGCAAAGTGGAAATAAATACGCTGATAGCCTGGCAGGCACGGTTGCACCAGCCATTGTAAACCCAGCATTCAGCTGAAGCCAGAAGATCCCAAGTTTAAGACAAGCTTGGGCTACATAGTGAGAGTTTGTCTTAAAAACATGTCAATTAAATTTAATTTAAAAGAAGTAAATAGAAGGTCATAAGTGAATGCCTCAAGACCGAGTGTGTATGAGAAAGAAGTGTAAAATAAGAGCAATTTCCTGTGAGAAAAGACAACAAAAGGAGCTGTGGGAGGCAAGAAGGGTCAGGAATAGACCACTGCTCTGCTTTGGTACCTCCGTGGGCTCTCCAGGAGGCCCACGACTCTGCGAGTACAGGTCAGCTTGGAAATGACAGAAAAGGCAGAAAACGAAGCAGGCGGCCGCAGCGTGGAACAGAAACAGTTACTGGGTCATGAGTTAGCCACAACCCTCCACGAACGCTGTTTTCTGAGACTCCAGGACCTGTTGGAACTGAAAAGGTGTGAGTGGCATTACCTCTGACAGCCCGACCCCTGATGGCGTGACCCCTGACAGTGTGGCTCCTGATGACATGACCCTACCCTCAGAGCAGCCGCCGCTCATTCCAGTAAATCCTGATTCTCAGATTCCAAACACTTGTTCAGAACAGGGTTCAGAAGCTCCTTTTCGGAAGTTGGCCAGGTAGGAGTGGGTGACAGCTTATTGAGTATGAATGGTAGAACTAAGGGTTACTTACTGTTCAACTATGTAGTATGTAGGAACACACGAGCAACCTATTATGCGATAATGTCTATATCAAATAGGACATGGTAGGCTATGCTACAAGAGCAGTTCCAGGCTTCCAGATCCACAACTGTTTCTCCTATTTATTTATTTGTTTATTTATTTATCTAGTCAGTTAGTTGTCTATTATTTTCTATTTATTTTTTTTTTGTTTTTGTTTTTGTTTTGTTTTGAGGCAGGGTTTCTCTGTGTCGCCCTGGTTGTCCCGGAACTCTTTCTGTAGACCAGGCTGGCCTTGAATTCCAAGATCTGCCTGCATTTGCCTCCCAAATGCTAGGAATAAAGGCATGTGCCACCACCACCCAGCTCTGTTTCTCGTGTTTGATGCCACCTACCCACTTAACATGTGGCATAGCATCACACTGGGTTTCAGGGAGCCACCCTCTTAGCTGGGGCATGACAAGCCCCAACTCCATACTGAAATCCTCAGTGAACCTGAGTAAAGACAGTGGGGAAAGACCTCCCGTAAGCTTATCTGTCTGCTTCAGGCTCTCGGTCCTCTCTTCAAAGGTCTCCATCTCGGCCTTGCTCTTCTGGGACTTCTCCCTCGGGATTTCTCCTGCCGTGCCGTCACTGGGAGGCTCTGCTCACCTGGTAACGTCTAGTATTGTTTCCCTGTGTCTAAATCATGGCCCTTGCCCAGCTGCCACGGCCAGGTTGAGCATCTACTTAAACCTAGCTCTTTAAACTGGTAAAAATACAAAAGGAAGTCTTTCTAGTTTTAGGAAAACAAAGAATAATGTTTTCAGTTCTCTGGAGTTCTGGTATTTGTTTTTTACTGCAGTGATAAACACTAAGATCCCATGGACTACTCAGCCTGTGTTTCTATACCATCCGGACCACCAGCTCAGGGCGGCATCGCCCACAGTAAGCTATGCCCTCCCACATCATCATTAATTGAGAAAATGCCCCACAGTCTTGCTCCAGGCCGTTCTGCTGGGGTGTGTCTTCTCAATTGTGGTTCCTTCCATCTGCTTGCCACGTACTGGGTGATGCAACAGGAGTTGGAGAGGAAGTGAAAGGCTGACCTGTCTTCTCCTGTCCCAGGACAGGTGTACAAAGAGCATCCATTGCAACAAGGAGTTGGAGAAGTGAATGGCTGACCTGTCTTCTCCTGTCTCAGGGCAGGTGTACAATGAGCATGCATTGCAACAGGAGTTGGAGAAAAAAAAATGAATGGCTGACCTGTGTTCTCCTGTCTCAGGACAGGTGTACAATTAGCAACCACTACAACAGGAGTTGGAGAGGAAGTGAATCGAGCTGTGGAAGTGTAGCCCAAGATCCCTGCAAAAGTCTTCCCAGAAAAGTGACATTTGAACTGAAAACATAAATGTAGCTGGACATTTCTCTCCTGAACACCAGTTCCTAAAAATCTACTCTGAGGCTTATTATTAATTACAAACTGTTTGGCCAATGGCTCAGGTTTATTATTAACTTTTACATCTTTAATTGACCCTTGCTATTGATCTATGTGTTGCCACGCCACCATGGCATTACATCCTGCTTCTCTGGCAGCTGCTGGCATCTCCCCGACTCCACCTTCTTTCTCCCTGTCTTTCTGCTTGGATTTTCTACCTGGCTATTTGCCAAATTAGTTTCTTTATTAACCAATGATAATAAAATCATATTCCCAGCTTACAGAAGGGCATCCCACATCACATAAAGGGTGAATTGACATGGCCTAAGGGCAAGAACTAGATTATAGAATTGACCAATGCTGACAAAGAAGGAAGTGAATTGTTGAACTCAGTCATGTGAGAAGGAGGTTTTTTCACATCATACGGCTAGTAACAAGACTGAACAAAGACATCTTTAATAAAAGATGATTTTAGACTATCGCTGTAAATGTGCACGTGCTTAGATATTTGTGTTATGTGTATGCACACGTGTGTGCTCATGGAAGCCAGAGGTCGGCTTCAAGGGTCTTCCTCAGTCACCCTTTCAGCAGCCCAGCTAGACTAGGCCATTGTTGCACACCCGGCGTTTCTCTTGAAAGCTAAGGACTGAGCTCAGGTATGCACGCCAGGTGCCACTTAACCAGCGGGAACCTCAGTTGAGAAGATACCTACCTCACCTTAGCCTGTGGGCATTTTCTTGATTGATGATAATGTGGGAGAGTCCAGCCCACTGTGGGCAGTGCCATCTCTGAGCTGGTGGTCCTGGGCAGCATAAGAACGCAGGCTGAACAAAGCACAAGAACTTAGAAGGTAAACAGTTTGTGGCCTGGGCTGTCTCCCTGACTCTTGCCTTATATACCCATCAATTGGAAACTAGAATTGTGTGTCATGCTCTCTGAATTATAAACAGTTCTTTTCACTATCAACACGTAAGCTTCGTCTCCCGAGAGTCTCTAGTGAGCAAAGATAGTTAGTGGAGAAAATAAATGTAGGGAGCGCAAAGCAAATGATTCTGTCACGTACTGAGGAAAGGGTAACATCAAAGATTAAGAAATGTAATTTAACAATTTTCTCTCCCATTATAGAAGCAGTCAAAAAGTTGACTGGTCGATATTTTGAAATTTTTTCAGCAGAAGACTTACAAACAATGCCATTTCGGCACAAATGAAACATCACCTTGTCTTGGAAAAGCATCTGTGTGATGTCAACACCCCACAGTCTAGAGTGCTCTACACATACATACATGTGATGGGCTTCATACATATTCAGCCCCCTAACTTGACAGTCACTCCTAAGAGCAGACAAAAGGCCGTTGGTTCTGCTCCGCGTGGCGGTTGGTGAGGGGGGACTATCACACGCTTCCCCTGATGATTACACAGCTCCATCCGGCTGTCTGCCACTGGAGGGGGGAGGCGAGCTCCAGCTCCCACCATCGCCATAAACAAAAGTACATGGTGCCGTCACCAGTCAGACACGCCAGCTAATTGGAGCTGTAGACAGGCATAATGTTCTGTGTCCACAGCTCGAGAAACAGCTTGAAGCAGCAATGATATGGTGGTTGATGGTGAGGATGGCACAAATGTCTCTCCTCACAAGCTAGAAGTGACATAATGAGAAAAGAATCACTCAAATACGCCTCCTAGCCCCTGGCGCTCTGCAGAGATCTTTCTCTGTATTGCTTCCTAGGCTGACAGCTTAATATGATACTCATAATGTCGAACTTTAAAATTAATCTTGCTAAAAAGTATGTTTCAATGAGCTACCAAGATTTACTCTTATGGGGAATTAATAAGAAAAAATGTTCCTTATTTGTAGAGCGTCACCAAGTAGATACCAAGAGAAAGGGAGGATGTTTTATGAATTTAGTGCTTGTGTATCTATGCATTTATAGTGATGTTCGGGAAAGTAAATCTACAGTTAAATGTTTATACATGCTAGTGGGTATGACTTATTGCTGGGTATCCCTTCTTGTTGGACAAAGCAGGCTCAAAATAGAAAGTGTATGACAAGCCTTTGTGACATCAGTGTATGTTTTACATGAATAGGAAAGCTCCCATCATGGTTAAGCAATGAGACTCGGGAAGTTTCTTGTTGCTTTCTAATGATCTCTTAGCGTCTACATACCCTAATGACTTCACCACCAAGGCTTGAAGTTTTGCTCAGCCACTGCCTTGTTTCACAATGTTGCTGAGCCTCTCTTTGCTTCCAAACTCCAGAAAGCAAACATAGTACTGGTACCTCTATATGTGATTATATAGAAAGAAGTCATTATATATACTATGTACATATATATGTACACACATACACACACACACACACATATGTGTCATCACACACAAAGTGTGTAGATCAGTGCCCGGCCCATCACAGTGAGAAATCACTGCATATTTCCCTTATTATTTTTATCAATATTATTATGATCCATGGTCGGTTTCCAATTAGAACCTTTAACAATTAATCAAAGTAAAACTGTAAATACCAAAGCTTAAAGGTTTGCAAGGCCCTCAGGAGAGGCCTGGGCATCAAGTAGACTCAGGCCCTTGAAAACGTCCCCAACATGTGTGCCTGTTTCCGGTAAAGGTTAGCGACAAAAGCTTCACTAGATATTTTGAGGTTGTGAGGCTGTGAGGTGACATCCAAGGCACCCAGTCCATGGCTGTAAGCATTATTAGTGCTGTGCATTTAGAGTGCTTGCCATTTTGTACCACTTTATCTCTCCTTTGTCTTCATTAATTCTTTAAAGTAAAACAAAACCCTAATTTCATAATGGAAGGATGAGGTGGTAAAAAGAGGCCAAGGGTTATGGAGTAAACTTGGACATAACTGGACAATGGTGGCACATGCCTTTAATCCCAGCCCCTGGAGAGCAGAGGCAGGTGGATCTCTGAATCTGAGTTCCAGAACAACCAAAGCTACTACACAGAGAAACCCAGTCTAAAGAGAGAGATGGAGAGAGGGAGGGAGGGAGGGAGGGAGGGAGGGAGGGAGGGAGGGAGGGAGGGAGGGGGAGAGAGAGAGAGAGAGAGAAAGAAAGAAAGAAAGAAAGAAAGAAAGAAAGAAAGAAAGAAAGAAAATTTGGACATTCCCCCCATTAGAGACTAGACACTGTGATGACATTTGACTCTCCTGAATGTCCTTCCGCCAGAGCCTCTGCAGTGGTCAACCTCTGCTGTCAACTTGACTGCTCAAGAATGTCTCTGCATGTGTCTCTGTGGCTGTTCAACTAAGGAGGGGAGACCTAGCGGCCCCATCACAGGGACTTGGGCCCAGAACTGAATAAGAAGAAGAAAGCAAGCCAAGTGTCAGAATTCACTCCTTTTGGTTTCCCGACTATGAGCACAATACGGCTAGCATCCTGTATTCCACAGCCCTACCTCTGCTTCCATCACGGACTGTGTCCTCTCAAACCATGAACCAAAACAAGAATTTTGTTCTGTAAGTTGGCTTTTGCTTGGTATTTGGAGACAGCGATAAGAAAAGCAATGTGTATAGCCTCACCAGTTTCCCACTCCGCTCCACAGAGGGGTGAGAGGGTAAAGGAAACAGCGAACGTGCACTGAGGGTGCGCTTCCTAGTTACAGCGGAACACGTATCCTGTCAGGACCCCAAGAGCAGTGCAGATGCCACGATATGAACAGTCACGGTGTCAGGAGCTTGAGGCAGCTGGTCACATCGTATCCATAGTCAGGAGACAGACAATGATGGATGCTGGTGCATGGCTTGCTCTCTCATCTTTATACAGTCCAGAACCCAATGCAGGGAATGCTTCTACCCACAGTGGGTGATGTCCTGCCAACTTGTCCCCAGTCGTACATGCACTTTTATGCATGTAGACAAACACTCATGAAATCCTATCTCTCACCAAGCTAACAATTGAGATTAATCTTCATAGCAGTAAATTACTTTTGTTAAAAAAAAAAAAATACTTCACCACTGCAGGCTTGGTCTGAAAGGAGTTTCTGTCCCAGACGATGGGTGCTGTCAACACAGAGGAAATAGTTGGAAAACAACATAACTAACAGAGCTTTGTCTGGTCACTCTCTCATTCTTAACTTCCATTGACTTAAGGTGGTTTTGGCCTCTGAGAGGCTGGGTAAGCAGCTGGGACTGCATCCCCTGCCTTCTGAAATGACCCGGGTCCTTTCTGGCATGATGAACACAACGTGGCTTTGGTTTGACTTCATTATCAGCCCCATGGCCATGACCACTCAATGGCCAGCAGGTACATCTGCTGCTCAGTTCCATTAATAGAGCCACTAGGTTCTCTCTCAGCCTCCACCATGCTCCTGTCATGGCTTTGACCTGATATACCGTTTGCTCGTGTCTTTTGCGTGCCTTCATCAAACCCTTTCCTGGAACTTCCAAGACCCTGAAGCAGTGGCTCCCTCTACAAGGGACTCCCTAGTTCCCATGATGCCTGCACAGACTGTGGGCAGATCTACATTTTCCACTGGGTGGTTTCTTTTTTAATGCATTTTAACCAGTTACTCATAAGCCTTCCTTCCCCCTTGTATCGTTGTATCGACAGCTCACTCTCTCACCTCATGGGCTTTTCTTCTCCGTTTCATGGTAACCAGAATGAACCAAGGAATTAGAGAGTTCCTCTCACCCCTTCTCCCTTTACATTCATGAATTGCATGTGCTTGAATCAACAAAACCCAGACTATACAACATACCAAAGGAAGGAAACTGCTGGAGCAGCCACAGTAATGAAGTAATCAATGGGGTGCTCAGTTTTTTTTTTTAAAAAAATGTTTATTTTTTATTAACATATGTTCATTGCACACGTTAATAGAGTTCTGTGTGAAATCTCAACCACACATGGAACATGCCCTAATTAAATCCATGTCACCCACCACCCACCTCAACCCTTTCCAAGCTCCAGGGAACCGTTACTTTGCACTTAAGGTGGTGTTTTTATGGGGCTGACATAAGGGAGAGAGCATGTGGTACATGCCTTTTTATATCTGGTCCATTTCAGTGTGCAAAATGGCCTCCAACCCCGTCAATTTTAATTCCTCAAAGGACAGATATCTCAATGCTGGAGAGATGGCTGAAGGTTAAAAACACTTGCTAGTCTTGCAGGTGACCAAGGCTCAGTTCACAGCACCCACGTGGTGGCTTTACAACCACCTATAACTCCAGCTACAGTGGTTCTGATACCTCTTCTGGCCTCCATGGGACCAGGAATGCAGGCCGTGTGCATATATACTTATAGACAAACAGTCATACACATAAAATACATATAAAACCAGGCATGGTGGTATACACCTATAATCTAACACCCTGGAAGTTAGAGGCTGGAGAATCAGAAGTTCAAAGTTGTCCTTGACTAAATAGTGAATTCTAAGCTACATGGAATATACTCCAAACCCCGTCTCAAAAGAAGAAATGAGGGGGCGGAGGAGGGAGTGGAAGCATAGCCACACTAAGCAGACAGTCCTGGTAGGTGTAGCCTTTAGAAGATGACTGGTCCATCGGGCAGAGCCCTCAGGATTGGGAGTAGTGCCTTTTATCAGGACTTCCACTGGGAGAACCCTCGCTGAACTGGGAAGCAATCATTGGACACTAGAGTTTCCCATGACATGTTCCAGTGCTGAGACACAAGGACCTCTGTAGAGAAGGCTGCACACTGTTCAACTCCAGGAGGTGCCCTTCCCTCAAGGTTCTGCTGCACGGTGCCTTATAGCGCTGTACACTGTGCCTGTGCCTCACTATCTAAAGAGTCTTTACCCTTGGCTTGCCTCTCAACTTGGATGTACATGAAAACCTAGGGGAAAACTTCCTGAGGTGCCCTCAAACAAAGGTAGCTACCTTTATGGATGACTAGTGAAGGTATAACTTATGAGAGAGGTCTTAGTTTTACAGGAAACTTCTTTTGTGATATATTTTAAGTTAAAATTCCATGGTTCCTATCCAAGTAGCCTTTGAGTTGTTGGCCAGGGCTGTCCAAGAGACAAAACATACAGCCTATTGCAATCCTTTGTTACTCTCAAAGGTGAATGCATGCCCCCATTGCTGAAGACGCCACACACTTCAGAAGCAGGACTTAGAGACCTCTGCGCTAGATCTGACAGGAATGTCCTCTTCTTGGGGATTAGCACGAAGGAGGCACCATTCAAGCTTCTAAAGGAGTGAGACAACCAAAAGGCCTACCCAACTATGATGCCGGTGAACCACCTCAGTGACCAGCATGGTGAGATAACCCTATGGGGGAAGTAGTGGTACACATACATGCCTGGCACGAAGAACAACTCTCTAGTTAGATTTAAACCCTGCTCAACAAGACAGAAACCATGCCTGGAACTAGAAACCTAGCTAACCACTCACTGATAGTGAAATCATGGTTGTCAGAGGAGAATCTACAACTAATACTTTACTAAATCAGCATGATCCCTAACAACAGTATATAAACATTTGTCCTTAAACCCACAGAGAAGCGCAGTCTTCATCACCACCCCCATCAAAGAAATTTCTCTTTGCAGCAGACAGAGAGCACTACAGAAAACCACGACCAGTCAAAACTCAGAGTTATGGAGCCCAGTCCCAATGAATACATCTACGACACACACCCATACCTAAGGCTCAGGTAACATTGCAGAAGGGGGCCAGAAAGATTTTAAGAGCCAGAGGATCAGGGAAATCTCTGTGAGATTGTGTCTCATAGTAACATCAAAAGCTACATGAATAAAGTCTCACTAGCATGATTGCCAAAGCATGAGCTGAACGAGGATGACACCAATGAGCCCACCAAATTAACCGTATTTATTTGACTGAGAAAGGCTGAGAACAGGAAAGCTGTTTCCCCGGGGAAGAGCACATCAATTGGTTGTATAGTCAACACTGAAAACATATATATATAAGAACTATTACATAGACTCAACAGATTGTATTTAGAAATACATACATATATAAATATAAATACATATACATATAATAACAATTAATTAAAAACAAGATACCATATATTAGAAGAAAAGGGGGGTTGGAGGGAGGGAAGGGAATGGATAAATGTTGTAATTATCTCAAAAGAAATCAAAACAAACCAACAAAAAATATGGAAAAAAAAAAGCAAATACATTGCCACCAACCCTATATTTAAGCTGTGCAGAACATAAGGGAGATTAGGTTGATGTCTAAGACCCTGGTATACAAATGACATGTTTTCTCCACTCGCCCACTGATGTGTGTTTTATTTATTTATTTATTTA
The DNA here is from genome assembly GCF_014885135.2 of Alexandromys fortis. Lineage (NCBI taxonomy): Eukaryota > Metazoa > Chordata > Mammalia > Rodentia > Cricetidae > Alexandromys > Alexandromys fortis. The sequence continues at coordinate 1,021,316 of NW_026067911.1, forward strand.
CTTACTTACTTACTTATTTATTAAAGATTTCTGTCTCTTCCCCACCGCCACCTCCCCTTTCCCTCCCCCTCCCCCAATCAAGTCCCCCTCCCTCATCAGCCCAAAGA